>NC_092498.1:199715204-200031704 GCF_047511675.1 Marmota flaviventris | reverse complement strand
TGATCCCACTCCAGGAGCCTGTCAGTCCCATGCTTACCAGATTGGGAAGGGGTGTGGTTCCCCTTGTCTAGACCTTACCTCCCGCCTCCTTAGCTTCTGGATGATTCAAGCTATACCAGATCTAATAAAGGTCAGGGAAGTTTAAGGAAGTAAGAGAGGCCCCTCTAGAATGTCTTGAGTTCCCACTAGGCCTCCTCTGTCTCTGGAAATTGGAGGGAAGGGGTGGAAAATCCTACACTTCTCTCCTGCTTTCCACAGTGCACTGGCCAGGGATCAAGGTGCAGGTAGGGCAGATCAGTGTGGCAAGACATTGGCACTTGGGCAGACATGTGAGTAGGGGGATGGCTGTATAGAAGCAACCAGAAAGGAAAAACAATAAACAAACAGTTTTTAGAAACTCTTGGGTGGGAAAAGTGGGTAAAATCTACCATGGAGGAATGACTGGGCTGGTGGTAGCTCCTGTCTGTCTCTTTGACTTTAGAGGAGTAGCAGCCATTCCTGGCAAACCAACAAGTTTCCTTTTTTTTTATGCCCAGGAAGGATAACATTGCATTAGCACATAGGAGAGGATCCAGCAAGACTTCTCCAGAATCAGAGATTCTTAGTGTCTCTAACAAGTTATTCTTCCCATCCTGGGACAGGCTCCTTACCTCCCTGGGGCCTCAGTTTCTCTTTAGGCAAAATGGACCCCAACCACCTCCCCTGCTGATTTGAAGTTTTCTTGAAGTGAGTCTGTGGGAAGAGCATAGGTGGGGGCTTCCTTTCATTTCCTTCCTTTAAGGGGGTCCCTATATGGACTGCAGGCACCAAAGTACACAGCAAGTTGACCACTGATCTAAGTAAGTCAACCCTGTGAAGAATGTGCATCCCAGGTGACAGTGGCTCTCCATTGTCATCAAGGGAGAAGGGTCCCAGCTGAGGCTGGACAATCCAATGCCTCTCAGGCTGCAAAGCTGAGACTCTTTCACACCAATAACTCTCTCATTCTTTGTTGAAGGCTTTATGGAGCTTTGTTGTTTGCAGCTCTCCTGTAGTCCAACTTTCCCATATGTAGTTGGCACCATGGCTGACCTAGTTCAGGTCCAAGGAAAGGTATCCTTGTCCAAGACACCTTTCAGACTCTCCCAGCATCCAGAACCCTGCCCATGTGCCACTGGCCTAGAAGCTAAACAGTGAACATGGGTCTCATCTTGGATCATTTACTTTGCCAGTCAGTTGGGATAAACACCTGAGCTGGTAAGTCATTTAAAACTTGGCATATTAAAACACATCTGTCATGGAACAGGATACAGTTATTTGCAAAACAGTTAAGACAGGAGACTTAAAGGAAACTGTGCCGAGGGATCCTCATTGGGGGGGGGGGGGGGTCACGAGCTTCCCCTCTTTTCCATGAGGGTTATTCAGGCTGAAATGCCTCACAATGCCGTGTCTTAAGCATTGTGCCTGGCTCATACTCAAGTTTGGGAAGAAGGATGGTCAAGAGGATCCCAGAGATGGTCTCTGAAAGAGAAATCCAGGGACTGGCCACCCTAAGCAAGATCACTGGTTTATCTTGCTTGTCTAGGAGCACACTTCTCCTGCAGGTACCTTGCCAGCCCTGTTGTCCACCAGCAACAGGGTTCTTTATGCTTTCCGGCCCCTTCTAGCCTCTCCTGATTGTCCTGCCCATTCTCACCTCCCATCACACTGTGACATGAAAGCTGGATGGAGGTAGTGGAGGGGACATCTGTTGTTTCCACCTTCCACCACCCTTTACTATTCTCTGGTGCCACATCCTCATCTCTATCTGGGAAGCTGTTTCCTTCCCTACCCCTAGTTCATGGGGTTACGATGAACCCTTTTCCAGAGGATGGACATATGCCCAAGACTTAAGTCAATCAGTGCATTCCCAGCCACACTGCCTGGCACGTGCCCAAGTCAGGCTGCTCAGAGCCAGAAGGCTCACTCCTGGGACTTTGGATTAAGCTACTAGGCAAGTGGATTTACTTTTCCCCACTGGATTGGAAACCTAAAGGAGGCAGGGGCTGGAACTTCCATTACCATCTTGTTGACAAATGGAACACAGTAATGAAAACCATACAACTGAAGGCAGAATAAAGAGATGGAGAAAAACCAGGTTTTCTGAATATCATCTAAGCCCTTGATTGAAGCTATGCCTGAAACCAGAACTGTTTCCCACAACATGAGCCAATGCCTTTATTTATGGCTTAAGCCAGTTGAGTTTTCTGTCTCTGGAACTCAAAATGTTTAATGTTATGGTCTGAGGACAGGAAAATGGATGCCCTTACTTTCTAGGTCCTCTTAAGCCAGGGCTATGATCTTTCAGTTGACCAAGAGATACATTCCCCTTGCCCAGACACCGTGGGGACTAAGATTCCTAGCAGCTTATGCCTGGAACTCTCTGAGAGTGAAAGAGAGTAAGGCCAACTTTGCTAACCAACTCTGCTTCCCCAGAAGCACAGCCACAGAGCCCTTCCTGAGAGGTAGTTTAGAGAAGCACTTTGGAAGAGAGGTGGGCATAGGAGTGCCCAGGGTAACCCAGGAGCTTGGGATGTCTCTGAATCAAGTCGGGGTGACCTAGAAGATGAATTCTTCCTTTGATGGAATATAATTGAATGATAGACCTCATCTGGAAAAGATTAGAGGAAATGGAGAACCAAAGAGGGACCTGAGGTCATCCAGAAAATGTGCATTCCCAGATGGGACCAAATCTCTGACTATTGGTCTGGACAGTATCAATTCTTTTTCATGGTCCTGCCTTTGGCCTTCTGGTCAACCATTGCCCTTTAAGGGCCAGGGCCAGGACAGCTCCCTGTAGTCCTTATCACTGAGGAATTCAGGCAGACTTTGGACTTCCTCTCCCACTTATTTCCCTTTTTCTAAACATCCTAATTATCCCTCCAGACTCCAGGTACACACAGAGAGTTGGAAAATTCGCTGGCCCAATGTAACCAAGTCTTTTCCAGGGCTGTACATAGCTGGAGTGTGGGCATCATACAGAATGGGTAGTAAAGCTTGGTCCTGGAGGATGTGTAAGAGTTGGACAGTTAGAAGTAGAGTATGAGCATCCCAGAAAGCAAGAGCAGTGTATGTATCAGCATGGAGGCATGACAATACCTAACATGTTCAAGTTGCAAGAGGCCTGGTGTGGCTGCAGCAAGCAATTCTGAAGGCATCGGGAGATGAATGGAGAGATGCAGGCAGGGGTGGAATTGGAAAGGACCTTGAATAACAGTTCAAAAGTGCCAGGCTACAGAGGACCCTCAAAGATTTGAAGCAGGAGAATGAGAATGGGGGGATACACATTTTGCTAAGATCCCTTTGGTTGCAGCTGGAGGGGTACAAGGGAACGTGAGTCCTTGTGAGGAGCAGCTATTCTCTGAGGGGGATATAAAATGCAACAGGAGGATTAAGAGAGTCAGGAGAAAGCATTTTCTGCCTGCAGATTGGCAGGCACTGGGAGCCAACCATGGATAATTTGGGCTTCTGAGGTTTGTCAAAGGTGGGAGTTCTTTTTCCTGCCTGGGACCATCAGAGGAGGAAGGGGAGTGGGGAGGAGAGGACAAAATGCTCAGGAGTGCTCATTTGTCATCTTTTCTGTTACTGCAGTCCTGTGAGGAAACCATCATGACCCCGACATTTATTTAAACCTTCTCAACTTGAAATCTAGAGGTCACAGACATTGAGGAAAACTGAGAACCCAGAGAGGAAAAAGCAGTGTGAGCAAAGGCACATGGGATTTTGTGTATGGCATTTTGTGTCTGAGACAGAGATCTTGTAGTCAGGGAGGTGGGGTGGGTGCCGGGGGGCGGGGGGGGGGGGGTGAAGGAGAGGAAGAGAAAAGGGCAGGAAGGGAGGGGGCTGGGAGTGGGAAAGCAAAGTAGATCATGGTACCTGGAAGTCACAGAAGAGAGGAGAAACATTCTCTCAGCTTTGCAGAGGGCACTAAAAAAGTTGATAATAAGATATTTATCTTATTGTGAAATGGCATGTGGAAGCCAGCTGGGATGACAGAAAAACGTGTTATCCTGGGTATAATGGTTTGATCTGGGAACTAGTCACACCATTATGCATACATATACAATTCACTGAGTTGTCACTTCAGATTTATACATTTTACTAATTAAAATCTCAGGGCAGCATGGAGCATGCCATAACCCCTCTGGAAGAAATAGCACTTCTTACTGAAGCAAAGTCCAGTTAAAAACCACAGCTTCTGGAACCAGACTTCTGCCAGCCTTGTCTATAAAATGGGGCAAAAGTACCACCAATTTCTAGGATTGTGTCCAAGGTCACTATTGGAGGATATCAGCCTGGCAGTAGGGGACTGCCTATAAGGATTAACAGTTATTGTCACATCCAGTCCCCAAGCCAGGTTGGCCCTGACCCCATCTTAGTGCTTTGCATAAGCGCAAGCAGCCTGAATGGAATGAGAACACGTGTGTGTGTGTGTGTGTGTGTGTGTGTGTGTGTGTGTTGGGGTTGAAGTGAGGAAGAAGGGGAAATATAAGGATACAGGTCTGGGCTTGGGAAAACAAAACAAAACAAAAGTTTCCAGAGCTCAGAGAGGAACCAGGATGAGGGCTCTCATAATTAGCAGAATCTAAGCAAAAACATGCATCCAGTTCCCATCTGAGAGTGCTTCTTAGAAGATTTCCTTTGGGACATGAAGTTTTTCAGGCTAAATATTCACTTTAAATCCTCTGCCCCTTGAAAGTCATCATAGGCACCCTCTGGGAAGTGGGGTTGACAGGATCTAGTTTACAAACAAGTTGTCTGTGAGCCATGCTGGTGTTGGGGCCATCTGCAGAAGGCTAGGCCCCTAGAACAAGGAGCCACCAGGCTGCATGTCCTCAGTACCGGGCAGTCTCCTCTGGTGACTCAATATACAGGAAGAACTTGTTTTGGAATTAGATAGGAGGAGGCACTTCCTGAGAGATATGGATCTTCATATCTTGAGCTACACAAGAGGGGGGATGCATGTAAGACTGATCCAACTGGGTGGAGCCCCGTTAGATGCTCATTGCCCATGCACCTGCCACTTTGCTTTCCAATTCCATCAGATACAGATATGAAAGCTCCTGGGATAGGACAGTTCCCTGATGTCACCACTCACTTTGTGGTGCTTCATTAAATGTGCTCGGGGATATTTGAATATTAGATATGAAGGACACTAACATTCGAATTTTGTTATGTGTGATAATATAGTTCTATAAGAAAATGTCCTTTGATTTTAGATGTGTATTTCAAAATAATATGGGGTTCAGGATGTCTACAATTGACTAAACATACTTTAGCAAGAAAAGCAAATGATGCAAATATTGTTATATGCTAATAATTGTCAAACCTAGCAAGTATTTGCATGCTCATTATACCATTCTTTCTACTTGTTCATACCTTGGAAAATTTCCACAGTAAAAATTGAAAAAAAAAAAAGCAGCTGGGCATGGTGGCATGTGCCTGTAAATCCCAGAGGCTCAGGAAGCTGAGGCAGGAGGATCTTGAGTTCAAAGCCAACCTCAGCAACAGAGAGGTGCTTAGCAACTCAGTGAGACCCTGTCTTTACAAAATAGGGCTGGGGATATGGTTGCCCCCAGTAACCCCCCACAAAAAAATCTAGTCTTGGGGGATGGTACCAGAAGACCTCAGAAATGACAATCTCCCAAATTAACAAGTGAATTACAACTCCATACAGAGAATGCATGGAATGTAGCCTTTGAATCACCTCTTTAAAAGTCCCCTGTTCCCCCATGGGCAGAATCACAGCCTCTGGGACAGGAGTCCCCTGTGCTTCCCTTTGCTAGCAAAGAAATAAAACTTCTTTTTTTTTTTTTTTAAAAAAAAAGGCAGCTGGGCATGGTGGCATACACCTCTAATCCCAGCTACTTAGGAGGCTGAGGCAGGAGGATCAAGGTCAGCCTGAGAAAGTTAGTGAGAATCCTGTATCAAAATAAAAAATAAAAAGACTGGTGGTATAGCTTACTGATAAAGCCCAGAATTTGGAAGTCCTTGGTTCAATCCCTAATACTAAAACAACAACAAAAACCAAAACTCATACTTGTTGTAGGGAGATTAATTTTTTTTTCTCCTTCAGAAAAATTTCTAAAGTACATCTTAGGTACTTAAGGTACAAGAGCGGGTGTAGACATAGTGCAATTTTGCTGGGCACAATGAATGAAGACCTTGTGCTGAGAATTCAAACAGGAGGGTAGATTCTGGGAGACTGAGAAAAGGGTAGGGTTTCCTTTAGTCTCTAGGCTTTGTTCATTCTCATCCATGGCCAGAGGGGCCACCTTAGGGGCTCAACAATGGCAGGAGGTTGGCAGGCTAGAGGTCCTATGTTGATGTTATGACCCAGTTTGGATTGCCACTGAGGCTGTCCCACAGTATGCATTACCCACCACCCAGCTCTCTCTGAGAGGGCCCATCATCTACCTGGAGCTGGAGCTTCACCCCCAGATTGGCCACCTCATGAGGAAACATCCCCCATTCCCAGAGCTCCTGGCTACCTTGGATAAAGGTCCATAGGTCTCCCTAGCTGAGGATCAGCACCATCCCTGGGATCCCTGTCACAGATAACACAACACTTTTGCCACCTTTACCTCCTTTGAAGCTCATAAAGGTCCTAATGGATGCCCAGCCGTATTTCACAGAGGGTCTGGGGCTCAGGGAAAATGCCCCAGTCAGGAGGGGGAGCTGGCTCTATTCCAGCCCTGTCTTCCCATTTTTCCTGCACACTGAACCAATGGTTCTTGCTTTCTCTTTTGAGATGAGGAAACAGAGGACCACCTGCAGAGATTAAAAATGTTTCCCAGGTCAACTGGCCATTGCTATAGATGGTATATGGACTAGGTTTTTAGTCCCCAATGGGAGCTCCCCATGGAATCCCCAAAAACTTCAAGGAAGGCTGAATCACAGGGCACCAGGATGAGAGGATGAAAACTTCCAAGAATAGCTTCTTCTTCCAGCATAGCTCCCTGGAATCCCTGAGCAGGCCTAATCAAGGTGTCACTTCCCTCCAGGGGGCAGCGACCTGATTCAGCTGCAGTCATGTCCCCCACCCCCACCCTTGTACCAGAGATTGAACCCAAGTGTGCTTAATCACTGAGCCACTCCCCAGCCCCCTATTTTTGTATATTATTTAGAGACAGGGTATAGTCATGTTTCCTAAAGCCCACAGGGTGGCCTGCTGGGGGCCAAGAGGCCAGGGCAGCTGTGGATAGCCCTGTAGTGTTTGGAAGCAGGTGGCCAGGGCAGAATGCCTAGGACAAAATGATGTCCCCAGAGCAGGTGGCCAGTCCCCTGCCTCAGCAGATAGAGGAGTCATGCTTTCCCTAAACCCCTGGCCATCCCACACTGAAGGGAGCTGGGGGAGTCCTCTTCCTTCTGGGATCAGGCCAAGAGAGGATGTTTTATGGTCTGGGGTGGAAGGTTGATTCATTTAGTTAATGTCTTCAGGACATTGTCCTGCTTCCTCCAGAGAGCCTTCCCTGACTACCCTCTCAGTGTCTCTGCCCCCAGTTCTGAGAGGCAAAACCCCAGGACCCTTCCTCCTGGGTTCCCCACCCAGGAGGGTGAGAACCTCCCAGGTTCTGAGAACATTCCCAGGGTAGGATCTGGGCCCCTGCCCCAGTCTTGTGCTGGCATGGCCCTGGGCAACTCTGCTTCTGAGGGAGGAGCCCGGCGTCTGCTGTCCAGGGGGCAGGAGCAGTGGAAGGCTTGACCGGTGGCCTTGGGGCAGACTTCCTCCTCTGAGACACTAGAGGTTTTCTTTCCTTTTTTTGCTTCCCTGTTCAGAGATTTCCCTTCCCCAGGCTGAGGTCAGGGCACCATAAACAGGAGTGATAAGGCTTTGGGCTTTCAAACTGAACTTTGCAGCTGCCATTTTATGACTCTGATAACTTCTCCCCACCCCCCCTCCCAAGTCCGACTGGAGCAGAATTGCCTAGTGTCCATTCCATGAGGGAGCAAGTATGAAGGGAGAAGCAGAGAGAGAAATGGGAACCTCTTACTCCAGCCCACCCTCAACCAGGCTTCTCCTTGCCCTGTGGACCCAGTCCTGGTCTGGGCTGTGAGGAACATGGGAGAGTGAGACACCCTGTCCCTGATCCTGGGGGATGGGCAGAACAGCCTGGGCTGGGAGGTGAGCAAGCCTGAAGGGTAGCTGAGGGAGGCTGAGTAGGCTAGAGCAATCGGAGAAGGTCCTCGGAGGAGTGCTAGGATCGGGCACCAAATAAGTAGTGGAAAGAGAAAAGAATTAGAATTGGAGGAGCCTGGTTTGGGTTGTCTCAGGATGCAGAGGGCAGATATGGTCTGGTGTGAGAGGCAGGCTTCTCTGAAAACATTCTGTCTCAGGGCACAGAAACTTCCAAGGATGAAGGAATGTGTTGCCAATGGTAGCCCAAGATCCTTGGCTCATCCAAAAAGATTTTGAGGTGGCTGGAATCCAGGGATGTGAGAACCAGAAGGTTGTTGGAGTAGCCTGTTGGGGTAGCCTCTGTGAGCTTGGTGAAGCTTGGAAAGCTTAGAAGGTGGGTCTCATGTCTATCAGTGTGAGGGGTAGGGGCTTAAGGCCAGCTAATGAGCTTCCCGTCCCCAAGGTATGCAACACACCAACTAGGTAGAAAATCAGATTCCTACCATGGGAGAGGATGGTTAGAGATCATGGGACAGAAGGGACTCGATGATTAAGATCACCCACCCTCCCACAGCCAAACTGGAGCTGGTTCCAGAACTGGAGTTCTCTTGCATTGTAGGTCCTGCTCCAGCAGCAACTCTAGGTTCCTCAAGGGATGGGGTAGATGTAGGGAAAAACAAAAAAACAAAACCAAAAACATCCTCTGTCCAGTTCTGCTTGGTGGGGAAAAGGTATGGCTCTGATGACTCTTGAGCTTCACTTTGCCCATTTTACAAATGGGCTTGGGTAGACTCAGTGAGTCTTGAGGATTTTGTTGTTCTTGGGGAGATGACCCAGCATCTGCCCTGTGGCCTTGAAGAGCCATCCACAGCCACAAGTGAGCACACCCGCAAGTGGGGCACAGGGGTATACATGGGTCAGGGGCATACATAAGCTTGTCTGGAGGAAGCAGAAGTAGGAGGAAGAGAGGGAAACCACAGCTTGTTGGCCATTGGCTCCCTGATCAGCTCTCCCCATGCATATGACTGGTCCCTCCTGTTAAAAACCACCCCTACACCCTCACTGCTCACCACCATCCTCCTTGGACTCCAGTATTTTCCTGCTCTCGTCGTCTGCCTGTCACCCACCTGATCCTAAGAGTCCCTTCCCAGGACCTGGGCTCCAACGCTGGGATCTGCTGCTGAGACCTCATCCCAAACGTAGCCACAACGTCCCAGGGACACCTCTACTCCGGCACCACACAGAGAGCAACCCTCACGGTCTCCCACCCGCAGTCTATCAGATCTTCCATCTCAACCCACCACAGCACCGACTCTGCCACTCTGTCTCTTTACTCTGCGTACACCATGCACTCAGAAGGCAAGTTCCGGGCCCTCTCTTCTTCCCAGTCTGTCTATCAATCCCGGGATCACCTCACTGTGCGGGTTCTGGGCTGCGCTGGGAAGGACTGGGCACAAACTAGACCCCACCTCTCGGGTCTAGATCCGGTTGGGGGTTGAGGGAGGAGGCGAGAACCTGGAGCTTTGTGCGCCTTATTCCTCACCGGGTGCCCCTCATCGACCTTACCCAGACGCGCGCACAGATGGCCCGGCTCCCGCCGCCCCCACCTCACCCCCAAGTGCGGGAAATCTGGGCAGCTGGGCAGACACTTACCGCGGGGCCGAGGGCGCAGGCGAGGGCTCCTGCCAACACGCAGAGCCAGCGGGCGGGCGGCGGGCTCGGCGGGCGCATGGTCCGCCCTGAACCCGCGGCGGGCGGCCGGTCGTGGGTAATGGGTTGGCGGGCGGCGTAGCTCGGAAGATGGCCCGCAGCCTGACAGAGTGGCGCTGGCACAGTGGCCCCAGCTCTAAGAGGCGCTGCTCTGGGGCTGGGGGCGGGCCGCGGGGGCTCGTCTGACGGGCGGCGGGTCTAGCCAATGGATCAGTGGAGGCGGGGCCGGCGCGCAGGTATGGGGCGGGGCTGGGGCGCCCCCGAAAGTGGGGAGTCCCCGGAGCTTCCTCTTCCAATCCCACGCGTCAGTTTTTCGTCGTGAGGCATTCATAAGCTTTCGCCCCTCCGGGCTCATCTCCGGGGATTCTCAAGACCCCAACACACCCCATTCTTCCTTGCTTGGCTCACGACTTCCCCGAGCTCCGGGATGCGGTGTCCCACCTCCGTCCACCCCCTCAGTTCTACTCCAGAGCTCATCACGTCTGCCTTTGGAGCCACCTTCTCCAGGAGGCCTCCCCGCCAGCCTCCCTATTTCCCACTTTTGCGCATCTTTGGTCTCTGGAACGTGAAACGGATTACAAGACAGGAAGTGCCACTTATTTTCCCAGGCCGAGGGCTGGGGCCCGCATTGGGTTCAGGGCTGGCAGCGACCGGGGGTAGGTGGGACGCGTTGTTTGGTACATTTTCAACTGACCGGTGTTCTCTGTCGCGCCGGAGAGGCTGGGCGAGGGCAAGCGAGCGGCAAACGATGCCCGATTCCGGGATCCTCGGTGCCTCTCCTGTTTTGGGGTCAACTGGCGGGACCTGCTCCGCACAGGCACAAGGCCCTGGACTATTGTACCCCGAGGGGCCCTGCTCCAGGGAGATGGGAGCGTCCGCACCCTCGTGCGTCTCGGCTCGGGCACCTCCCAAGGGAGGCTGGGCCGAAGTTCCAGCGCCCTCGCGCGGGGAGGGAAGGTCTGTTCCCAGCTCTCGGGCCCGGGAACTGCGGTTGACCTAAAAGGAACCAAGAAACCTTGTCCTCATCCCGCCTTCTTTATTTTACAGCTGGAGAGACTGAGGTCCAGAGAGGGTCCAGGACTCGGCTGCCTGCCTCTGGCGCTGCGCTTCCAGGCCCGTCGGTCGCTGGGTGATTTCGGGTTAGCCTCTCTCCATAGCCGGTGCTTCAGGCTCTGTTTATTCGACTCTAGAATGGGGCGCCCTCTGAGAGTGTCTTTCTTATGAAACAAGCTCAGATGGCTGCCTTGCCTCTTTCCGAGGGCTCGAACTAGCACCATAGAGACTAGAGGTGTGGTGGCAGCGGCCAGGATGGGCCGAGGGGAGTGGATCAACATGAATAGAAGGAGTGGCTGTGTCCAGTGGAGAGACGGAGAGGGCTGCGCGTCTACACAAGTGAAGCAGAGCTTGCAGCGGCTTGAACGAAATCTGATTCCAGGCGTCTGCTGACCAGCAGGTGCGCTGGAGTTTCTGAGGACCTGCTGGGATTTCCCTCCTTACAGCGCAGGAAGCTCCAGTTTCTGACTGCTGTTGGGGTGGGCTTGAGGAGAGCCGGTAAAGCATGAGCACTCTGGCCCCTCCTGGGTTCCTCTTACTTGTGGTGTACCCTGGCTGTCTACTTTCCCTCCTTTCTCTTTTCCAGCATTCCGTCACCCCTCACCTCCTCCTCTCCCCTCTTTTGTCGACCTTCTTTCAATGATCCTCTATGAACCACTGGCTATGCCCTGGATCCTGTGCTATGCACTGGTGGCATAGAGGTGGATACCTCTGAGGCACTCCCTTAACAGAGGAGGACCTGGCTAGTTATTGCTCTCCCTATAGTTTCCACCTCCGTTTTCATTAATCAGGGAGCTTCCCAACATGTGGGACTGGAAGTGTCTCTGCTCTGGTCTTTCTGGGGTTTGGACCCAACCACTCAGTGAAGGTAGTGTTTGAATGATTGCTGGCCAGTTCCTCAACTGTCAGTATTCCTGGGGGCAACACTGTTTGCTCAGGACTTAGCTTCTGCTTATGACCCTGTGTACCACCTTTCAGGCCTCAGTACCCAGCAGGGCAGTTGCATCATGTCTTTATTCTGAGGAGTCACCTCTGCTGGTGCGGCACCCAGGAGCCCTCAATGTGAACAGCAAATCTGTGCATCTTGGCTCTCATAACCACCACCACCCCTTTCACACACACATTGCCTAGCCAGCTGCAGGATGCTGGTATCTCACTGATGATGGGATATCCTCCTGGCCTGTTGACGTTCTCCTGTTCTCTCTGAGATCAGTGTTCTCAGGCACTTGAGAGAGTACTGAGAGGGATGAGGATTGGGGAATAGGGGGGACCCCACTTTGCCATGTGACCCTTACCAGGTGGCTGTTGGACAGGGTAAGAAGGGAGAGAGAGAGAGAATCTTAAAGTCATCAGTGAGAACGGGATACCCTGTCTACACGAATCCCCTCTTCAATTGAGGGCTGGATGGCCGTGCTGGAGCAGAGAGGGAGACTAATAGTGCCTCCTTGTGTCCTTGTAGTCCTCCTCCCAGAAAAGGGAAGGTGACTCAGGGAGAATAGTTTTGCAGTAGATTCTTTGCAATGAAAATCATTTCTTTGTTCTTTCAGAATTGTTCCTCTGGGGGATCCACCCTTTCTTACTATCTGAGGTCCCAAAACATATTCAGAAGTGAAAAGGAGCAGAGAAGAGAAAAATAGCAGAAATAAACAAAAACCTAAAAAAAATTCAACCAAGGCTAAACTTGACCATGCTTCCACTAATTGCTCCAAAATGTCTTGTCCTGTGTTCTCAGACACTGGGGAAACCAAACATGGACTCACTCTTGGGGAGTTCTGATGAGGAAGCCATTTTTTTGCTTACTCAGGTGACCTGAGGAGGCTTCTGAGAGGGGAGGAAGTGGAGGTGGGAGAGACAGGCTACAGGGAGTGGAAGTAGTTACGTGGGATGTCTGTTCCCCACCCTGCTACACTGTGCCAAGTCTGAGCTCCTCTAGTGGCCTTACAGTACAGACTGGGGAGGAGGGCCACAGACACCTCCTGCTCCCAGTCCCCATGTCCTTCTGCATTTTCTGAGCATTTTGTTCAGAGTTCTCCCCACCTGGATTCCTGGCATTTCCCCCTAGACTTTGGTTCAAGCTCCCGCCTCCCTCCTGCTTTTCAGAATCACAGGGGTTCAGAGGATGCAGGAAGTGGGGGAAAAGAGATGGAAACAGAATCACTTGCCATCCCCCGTGACAACAGGCACAGCACAAGGGAATCTGCAGTTACTCATTGGGAGCCTGCCTGGCTTCCTGCCTGCCTCATCCCTGCAGTGTGTGCCACCCTCGCCTCCTCCAGTCCTTCAGCCCCTCTCAGAATCATGCACACACTGTCTTAAAGATCCTGCATAGGAACTCAACGGTGGCAAGGTTCTTCAGTAGAGTGAGAAGGGTGGGGACCTAGAGTGGCCTTGACCTGCATAATGAAGGTCAGAGGAAATGACCTGACCAGGGGAGTCGCCACTCCAGGATTCTCCATCCACATTACTGTTAGGATACAGGCAAGCTTTGCCTTCTCTGGATTTCTGGACCAACACCTTAAAGTCTATATTCATGGAATGGGTCTGGCAGCTCCAGGGATATGGGGTGCTTACTACCTCCCCAGGCTGTTCCTTCTTTGGGGGCCATTTCTTTCTGTGTGTAGGTATATTTTAACTCCAACTTGTGGTTTAGTGGAGGGTAGGAGATCCCTTTGGTAATAGCATGGATTTTGTTCATTCATTCACCTCTCACGTATCACTTATCCTGGTCTGGCCTTGTGATGGGGCTAGGGATTTGAGAATAACTTAGACACATCCCCTTCAGGAGATTCTAGCATTGCTTGGGCAGGGGTTAGGGAGGAACTCTTGCTGTTGCTAAAGGTGCATTTAGGAAGAAAACAAAGTTCATGGAGTACAGGTGATAAAGAAAGAATTGTTCAGACTGCCAGATACAGAAATAAAGCCCAGGGACCAGTTCTAGAAAGGCCAATCATTGATCCTGAAAAATGGGACTTAGAGCTGTGTGGGGGAGAGGGAGTGTCAACTATAGGTACCTCAGTTTAGCTTGTCCTGGGAGCTTGTCCTGGAAGTTTATTGGATGGCAGGGGGACCCTATGAAAGATAGAGGAGAAAGAAGAATTGGGCAGAGAGATCCTTGGACGTTGTACAGATCTGAAAGTAAATTCCTGCCAACCCAATTGTGAGTCCCAGAACAAAGATTGCACATAGAAGCCTTAGTCACTCTACTGTGCTTGGTCAATGGTTGGGGTTGTCAAGAAGAACATAGTCATGGCTTAAATGCTGTGGTGGGCCCTGAAGGTAATATAGCTAAGGCTGTCACATGGCATGCCCTATAGCTAAATGGCACAGGAAATCCCACAGTGGGGAAACTGAGGCTTGGGAAATGAAACAGGGAGGGGAGATTCTGCCATGCTCTAGGGGATAAAGAGGAGAACTTGGTCTGCCCTTGGGAGCTCTTAGTATAGGCACAGAGAAGAATGACCTGAGAATTCCTTTCCTCACAATCATGGGCTCAGTTTGGTCCAGGGGTCAGCAGTCTATCACCAGGCAGCTTGGCATGAGGGTCATGGTGCCTTGAGTCTGGGAGACTGAAGAGGGAGGGACTGTTCCCTCCCATTTATTCTCCAATAACAGCCACAGACTCTGGTCAAATGGTTACTGCAGCAGGTACGAGTATGTCTATGCATGTGGGTGTGTGCATGCATGTATGCACGTGTATGCCTGTCCATATGTGTCCGTGTCTGTATGTGTCCTTGTGTATGGGCATGGGTCTGTACGGATTCATCTGTTCCCAGGTGGGAGTCAGAGTAGGGCTTGGCTGGTTCCCAGGAGAGTAGAGCTGGGGAAAGCTAGGGTCAGAGAGGGATGAATCTCAGAGATGGTGCCCAGGACCACAGACATCTCCAGACTGTTTCTCAGAGCTCATTTCTGGGGCAGTAGATTCCACAGGGAATGGCATATTCAACCATAGGGAAAGCTCAGAATGACTCCACAGGGGAGCTCAAAGTTCTCATTCACTTCCCTACTCCAAGGCCTGTCTTCCTGAGTTGGTATGTCATTGACCTTGGGCAGAGATTTGGAAGAGAGACATAATGTGAGTGTGACAAAATAGACATTGACTTTAAATAAACATAATGCCACCAGAGATTCGTGTGAGTTAAAAATTCGTAGAAGTACCTGTGAAAAAATGGCAATCTCCATGTAACTCCCAAATAACCAAAAGAAAAAAAAAATGAAACTTAAGAAAATACCAACAATCCAATAAAAGGTTGTGTGTATGGGAGGATAACCAAGAATACATGATATATAGAAGCATAAAAGCAGAATCAAGAATAACTGTAAACATTAATTATCATAGTCAAAGTAAATGAGAATTTTTAAAATTTGTTTTAATTAGTTACACATGACAGTACAATGATCTTAAGTAAATGAGAATTTAAGGTGGAAAACAAAACAAAAAAAACCACAAAGAGGACAATTCATATTATTAGAACATTCAATCTATCAAGAAGGTAACCCCAAACATCTATGCATCGAATCAAATAGCCTCAAGGCATATAAAACAGGTATTTTAAAAGGGAAGAACTGTCAAGTCTACAATGCTTCTCTCAAGAATTCTATTCAGCCATTAAAATAAATGGACAAGAGCCACACATCTCTCAATAGAGGTGTACATAACTAAAATAAGCTGTTGAACAACCAAAGCAGGTTGCAGAATGATATGTATGTTACAATGTTACTTAGGTAGATTTAAAATTCTGAGAACAATACTAAATAACTTTTATGGACACATCATAATATAGTGAAGGTATAAATAGTGTTCAGGCATGGTAAACACCCAAGCCACATTAGTGGTTACCTTTGCATAAAGAGGGAAGAGAAAGGAATAAAGTATATTTATTTTTAATTGCTGTGTAACAAATTACCACAAATTAGCAGCTTGAAACAATATTCATTTATCATCTCACATTTTCTGTAGTCAGATGTCCACATGTGGGTTAGCTGGGTCCTCTACTGAAACCAAGGTTTTGACCAGAGCTACAGTTTTGTATGGAACTCAGGGTCCTCTTTCAAGTTCATTCAGGTTGTTGGCAGAATTCAGTTCCTTGGAGCAGTAGGACTCTTTTTTTTTTTTTTTAAGCTCTTAGAGGCAGACTTCAGGTCCCAGCCCCATGACCCTCTCCATAGGTGTTTGTGTTTACCAGGCCAGTAAGACAGCACCCATTGTATCTTTGAACCTCTCTGATTTCTGTTTCCAGACTTTAGATCTCTTCAAGAAAGGCTCACCTGATCAAATCAGCACCCCCTATACTCAAGGGGAGGGGATTATACAGCTCCCCCCCCCCCACTACAGGAATCTTGGGCACTATCTTAGAATTCTATTAACCATAGGAAAGGATACACAGTGGGTCTCCAACAACACTGACTTATTTTAAAAAAAAAATCTACCGCAAATATGGCATTATATTTCTAATGGGACTAGGTGGTAGATACAGTGGATCTGATTTTCTTATTCTTTTGTATGTTTGGAAATATTTCACACATCAACACATTAAGTTTAATCTCCCCCATCCCTGCCGCCACTAAGTAACTTTTGTATTAAAGGAATAAAAATTGGGGGCTTTAGCTCAGTGGTAGAGTGCTTGCCTAGCATGTATGAAACACTTGGTTCGATTCTCAGCACCACATAAAATAAATAAATGTGTTCATTTACAACTAAAAATAGTTTTTAAAGAAAGGAATACAAATGAAATTATAAATTAACCTATAATTCCTCTAAATACCAATGAATATTAAAAACCAAGTGGTCTGGATATTATATAATTAGAGAAAAGTTTTAGCTTTAATTTCATACATTAAAAACACTGAAAAAAAATTTACAACTAAAAATTGTAGAAAAGAGCCAGGCAGGGTTGTGAGTTCAAAGCCAACTTCAGCAATTTATCAAGGTCTTAGGTAACTTAGAGACACCCTGTCTCAAAAAATATAAATAAATAAATAAATAAATAAATGAAAAGGATGTGGTTTGGTGATTAAGTGCCCCTGGGTTCAATCTCTGGTAAAAAACAAACAAACAAACAAAAAAACACCAACCAATCAACCAGCCAAAAACAACAACATAAACTATAAAGAAACAACAAATTAAGTCCAAGGAAAGAAGAAGAAATTACTAAAGATAAAGTACTGAAATAAAAATAAAATATTCAATGAATAACTGAAATAAATTTTTTCCTGAACAGAAGATCTTTGAAGAGACAAAGGGTTAGCAAATATGACCAAGAATAAAAGTAGAAACATAAAAGGGATATAGTTCCAGGAATAGAGTATTTTAAAACTATAAAAAAATGCTCTTTTTTATTCCAATATATTATTTGGACACCTAGGTGAAATGGGTGCTTTTCTAAAGAAACAGAAATTATTAAAATTATCCCTAAAACTAAACTCAGATAGTTTTGTAGGAAAAGTCTATTAACCTTTAATGGGTGGATAATTCCTTTCAAACTGCTCCAGAGTAGTAAAGAAGAGGTCATGTTTACCAGCATGTTCCATGAGTTGCCATGATGCTCATGATAAAACAAAGGATAGCACAAAAAGAGAAAACTGTAATTCCGTTTTACAATTTAATGCATACTAATAAATTCATGAATTTAACACATAATTTCATTAACATCTACTTCGCATTTCTGTTAATACAGAAACATAGAAGTAAAAATGAATCAACAAGGTCAATAAAATACGAAGTCATCATCTCACTTCCTGAGCTGAGGCAAGGGAGACAAACCATGGCTGCCCCACTGGGGAAGGGTTGGGACAGCATGTATGAAACACTTGCTGAGGGAGCGTGTTGCTGGCCACTGCCTATTGAGGTGAGGGCACCCGGGCAAGGAGGGGTATAAGGCAAATTTTATCTGCAAGAGGTAAAACCCTGCAGAAGAGGACCCTGACTGATAGCATGAAGGTTGCTCTTGATAAGCCAGATGTAAGGGAGGGCCCCAGAGTCTGGGCTTCTTCCATCACAGAGAGGGTAGAACCCAGCCCAGCCCTGGAAAATAACAGGCATGGTCTTTGCTCTGGTCCTTGCAGGGTAGAGATGGGAGCTGCCACTTGACTTCCTTTTTACCCATCAGCAGGACCTAGGATTTTACCTGGCTGGGGCTTTTTCAGCAGTCACTGTGTGATTTGATTTTCCAGATTGAAGGATGGGTTCTAGGACTGGGGCCAAGCTAATGGCTTGAAGACTGGGAGAAAAAGCAAGAGACCTGGACTAGGTTGGGAGAGCCTGACTCAGGTTCTGCCTTTGTCTTCTCAGGACCATGTGTCCTGCAAAGAGGCCTTGGAGTCCCTGGGGCCTGACTGTGGCCACAGGCAAATAGTGAAATGCTCCTTCTTGTCTCCTTTATTACTCTGATTGCCATCAGAGTCCCAGCTTTTCCCTCTCACATCTTTGGGAATGTGCGTCCACTCTCTTCATGGACACAAAGCCATTTTAGGATTGCAAGGTTGTCTCTAGAATAATCCCTGATGGCCACCCACAGGTGGCAAGGTGGGCTAGTGTGCTGCCACTGGACAGGAACTATGGTCTACAATATGGGGCCCCTATGAGTCAGAAGCCCCCAGTCTCTCTCCCAGTCTTTTCTTCATTTGGGTAGGAATCTCAGTCCACAGATTGGAGTTTCAAGAAATATATTCATTATTAGTTTTTAGAATTTAAATTAGTTTTGACTATAAAGACATTACGTCAGATGGTAGGAAATAGAAACTCAGCCTTTTTGTATCCTTGAGTGGTTTGGGCTGGGAAGGCATTAGGAAACCCCTACTTTCCATCCTCCCCTTGGTTGCTGGGCTGTGTTGGTTGGTGCCAAGATCCACAGTAGCTCAGCCTGGGTGGTCCTGGCAAGTCCAAGGGCTGAGGCTTTGGAGGCCTGGGAATCTTGGTGGAGCCTCATACAAGGTTCAGCCTCCTGTATACCCTCCAGTTTCCTCCTGAGGTGGGGAGCAGGTGCAGGAGGCAGTCTGGAGGAATCAAGAAGTCCTCCCTCCTTCCCGATTCCCAGGCTTGGCACTTGAAAACAAATGCCTGGACAGGAAATGTCTTGAGGCCACTTCTGCTTTCCTCCCAGCCTCAACCCCCCTCTGTGGTAAGAGATGATTTGCCCAAGAGAGGAATTATTTCTAGGGAGAAGAATGGCAAGGACTGTCCCATACTCCCAGTGCAAATCTGGGCCTTACCAGCCACCCCCACATACCCACCCTCACCTTTTCCCCAGTGGGGCCAGAACCGCTTTAGGCTATGGTGATACCTGCTCTGAGGATGGAGAGGCACCCCATCAGCACCCTGTTTCCTTTTTTGAGGGGAAACATGGAGGTGGTAGCCCTCAGCAAAGAGAGCAGCAGGAGCCTGCGGGGAGTGGTGATAGTGACTGGGTGTATCAAACTGGAGCTGCCTGGCAACCTAGCTGCCGAGAAGACCCAGATGAGTGTGACCACCTGTGCAAGGCTGGGAACTAAGCCAGGGTGACACTTGCTGAAGATGAATAGAGCTTTGAGGAAGAGAGATGAGGAAGGAAAGGTGGGGGAAGAGGGGCGGGGAGGAGGCATGGGGTAGAGGGGTAGGAGGAGGGAAGAAAATTTGGGAAGGAAGAAAGGAATGGGCAGGGGAGGAGGAGGGAGCCAGAGGAAGCAGAGGGAGGGAGCATCTTCTCTTGCAAACCTATCCCAGTCCCCCTCCCATTCTTTGCTTTCTGTCTCAGGTTATCTTTATCTGAGGCCACCTGCATACTCCAGTAGCTTGCTGAGGACCTCTGGCTTCTCCATGGCACCCCAAACTCCAAGCTCAACATCTGGATTGACTATTATTATTTTTTAATTCATTAAAAAAAAACCTCAAAAGGTATGAAGTGAATACAACACAACACTATAATGAACTCCTGTCCACCCACCTCTCGGTTTGTTTCTTCTTGTTTCCTCCCCAGTCACAATCATTTTGAATCAAATTACAGATCTATCACTTTTTCTGTATTTCAGTATGGACCTCTAAAGGTTAAGGATGTCTAAAAAAAGTAACCACAGTGTCATTACACACAAAGATCCTTTTCACACCCATTAAGAGCATTTCACACCTTAAGAGCATTAAATGATGTCATTATTTAATTTTCCTTCCTTGACTTATGATGTTTTTATTTTTTAACCAGTTTGTTGGAGTAAGATCCACACACTAGAATTTCATATAGAGACTACCCCTTGTCTCTCTGCTTATGCCTCTCTTTTCCTTCCATTTTCTCTTTTGAAGAAAATGGGGTCATTGGCCCCCTACATTAGCATTCCACAATGGGAGTCTGCAGGCTGCATCCCTGCAGTGTTATTTAAGCTATTTCTCTCAGAGCTTAGTTTAAAACATGAGTGAGATCTTGGTGCTCTATAGTGCACAGTGCTTGCCAGACCCCGAGTGAGCCCTCTGTCACTCCCCTTTCCCTCTCTTGTCTTCTGCTCCCTCTCCAGTCACACTGATCTCCTGCTCTCCCATGAACTTATTCCTAGACCAACTCTTGCTTTTGGGTCTGCATGGTGTTCCTTCTCTGCTTGGAATGCTCTCTCCCACAGGTATCCCATGGCCCCCTACCTCTTTTCGGAAGCCCTGGCTTCACCTTAATACTGTAAACTGCAAACTGCTCCCCCCTCCCCCCCCCCCCCCCGGACTCCTAAACTCTCTCACCTTACTTTTTTATTTTATTTTATTTTTTAAGCTCTGATCATCTTCTAAGGCACCATACCACTTGATTATCTGTGAGTTCATTTTATTACATTCATTATTTATCTCCCTCCCCTGCTAGAATGTAAGCTCTACAAGGGTAGGGATTCAGGACCACCTTTTATTCCCAGGATGTCTCAGGTTCCTGGAGTGGTACCTGACACACAGTAAGTCCTCTGTATGTTACTGAATGAATGAATCTTCCTAAAACCCAGGACAGACCCTGCCCTCTCACTTAGCTCTGAGGATAACTCCTCCAGGCCCTTCTTTCCTTGGCCTTGAGGGCTCTTCCTCCACTGGAGCCTGCAGTCCTCTGTGCACCCCAACCTGGGCTTTACCTTTCAGGCTTCTGAACCTTTGCCTGGCCTGTTCCTTCTCCTGGGAATGCCTTCCTTCCCACAGGTCCCAGGGGACCTTTGTCATGCCTGGGGCTGGAATCCATGTCCACCACCCCTCTGGGAGGACTTTGGGGTTCTTTGCTAGGGATGATAGGCCCTGAATCAGTGAAGGCTGGAGAAGTAGGAGAAATGACTAGGCTAGGAGACTTTTCTGCTTAAATCTATTTCTGACTCTAGGCCTGGCTGAGCCTTTCCTGTGACCCTAGGCTAATCCAACCTCTGATCCTGGGCTACCACCCAGAGTTACTCATGACCCTAAGCTGATTCCTGAGCACAGCCTGACCTCTAACCCTGATCGCAGATCTCAATCTAGACTAGCCCCAGATCCTGATCATAGGCCTCAGCCCAGTGTGACCTGTGACCCCAGGATGTCCTTGACTCTGATCACAGACCTCAGTCCAGCTAACTTCTGACCCCATGGTGATCCCCTAACCTTGAGTCCAGCCCAGTTCGCACTGTCTGGCAGGGGAGGACACAGAGTGGGGCCGGATCATAGCAGGCAGCCATGGAGCCTGGGTCCACAGCACCCAGAGGGGACCCAGGGCTTCAAGGCTGGGGAGCGACTGGGAAGCAGTTCTTATATCTGCCCTTTCTCTACTCATCACTCTTCTTTGGCTCCTGACCCAGTGGGCACTGCCTACCTGGGAAGGGACTTCTAGGCCAGGTGCCGGGGAAGGGAGGAACTGGCCAGACCAGCCCACGCCTCTGTTTGCACAGGTCTGGGTAAAAATAGCCTCAGCTACTTATGTCTCTCTCACTTCCTCCCTGTCCTGGGTCCTGCCCCTGCCCAAGTCACTTGCCATTTTTTTCTGCCCCTACGCTTTTTTTCCTGGGATGAGACAGGACCTAGAAGGATAAGGCAGGGTCCCCTCACAGCCCTCAGAAGAACCACCTCTTCTGTCAGTACTTTGATCTCAGATGTCAAGCCTTTAAAATTGTGAGAAAATGTGTTTCCATTGTTTAATCCACCTAGTCTGTGGTTCTGTGTCATGCCATCCTAGCAAATCTGTCTGTCTCTTATTTTCCCCTTTTCATAAGGCCCATTATCCCTTTTTAACTTAGTTACCTCTATGAAGACCCTATCTCCAAATGGCATCACATTCTGAGATACAGGTTGGGGGCAGGGTTAGGATTCACCAGGTGAATTTGGAGGGAACACAACTTAACCCATAACAGTTACCTAAGATAAACAAAGTACCCCGAAACTTAATGGTTTAAATAAACCATATATTTTTTTTTTGCCTCTTATGGTTTCTGTGGGTTGTGATTTTGGAAGCAATTCAGCTGTACAGTTTTGGTTTGAGACCCTCTCTTGAGTTTGCGATCAGATGACCAAGTTAGCAGTCTTCTGAAGGATAGACTGGGTTGAGGATCCATTTTCAAGGTGATGTGCTCACATGTATTAATCAGATTTCTGTTAACAAAACACCTGACAAGAGCAACTTAAAGGAGAACACATTTATTTTGGCTCATGGTTTAAGAGAGTTCAGTCCATAGTTGGCTGGTTACATTGCTATGAACCTGAGATGAGGCAGAACATCATGGAAAAAGAGTTTGGCAGAGGAAGGCTGCTCAGTTCATGGCTGCCAGGAAGAGTGTGTGTGTGTGTGTGTGTGTGTGTGTGTGTGTGTGAGAGAGAGAGAGAGAGAGAGAGAGAGAGAGAGAGAGAGAGAAAGAGAAGGAGAATGGATCTATCTCCTATAGTTTCCCACTTCCCAATAATCCATTCAAATGATTAAATCTACTGAAGAGGCCAGAACCCTCATGATCCAATAAACTCCCCAAAGCCTTACTTATGAACATTGCTGCTGCACGGGGGACAAAGCCAACACATGAAACTTTGTGGACACTTCATATTCAAACCATATCCCACGGCTATTGGCAGGAGGCCACCTAGAGCTCTCCACAGGGATGCTTGAGTGTCCTTCTACCATGGCTGCTGTCTTCCTCTAGAGCAAGGGACCCAAAGGATTAAGATAGCTAGAGTGCCTTTTCTGACTAGGCTTCTGCTATGTCCTATTGGTCACAGAAACCATTCCTCTCTGAGTATAGGAGAAGGCTCCTGGGAATACCAGGAGATAAAGATATTTGTCCCCATGGCCAGGGTTGGCTCACTCCTACTTCTGCTTTCCAGTTAGTAGGAAGCAGTAGAGGGGAAGAAGAGGGCATGCCCCTTCCTATTAATTGGGTTATCTGGAAGTTTCACAGTCACTTCTTTTCACTTGCCAAAACTTAGTCTCATGACCACATACACAGCTGACAAATGTAGACTTTATGCCCAGCTTAGAAATTCCAATCCTACTTGTCTTAGTTTGGGTTTCCTTGAAAGAAGAAGCTGGGACAAAGGACTTGGGTCTGGATCATTTATTTGTGAGAGGACCTCATGGGGGTTAGAGGAAGGGAGCAGTGAGAGGGCTCTTGAGGTCTCTACTTCAGGGGTGGGGGCTCAACTCAGCAAGGACCTCAGAAACCTCTCTGAGTGGGCTAGAAGTTGGGATCTTCATCCATGGGTCCCAGTCTGGGAAATTAACACCTCTGCATTTTCTGGCTATATCCCCTTCCAATACTCCCATGACTCTGCAGCTTAAAGATAACCTTGTTGATAATGTTGATAAGTAAAGGGAGAAAATTATATGCTCCTGAAGTGGAACTTTGAGATCTTGTACAGACCCATCTATCACAGCTGTGGCTATAATTAGAGGAGGTCCACTCCCTGAAAGAAAACACTGGTTATCTGGTAGAAGCAGCAGAGGTCAGACTGGGGAATCACCCTGCATGTCTGACAGAGGGAGTTTGCTAGTTTTGCCTACCCTTCCTCCTGAACAGGGGTCCAGGCTGTGAACTTTAAAGGCCTCCTGTCAGCCACTAGCTTCCCAGGGAAGGCAGTGAGGGTTCACTGTAGTTTGTGCCGAGGAGCTCAAACCCTGTCTCACTAGTCTTGAATGACAGATAATATGGTTGTTGTCCAGGAAAATCTTGGGACTTGGGCTCTATTATTCCTGGGCCTCCAATGGGGAAACTGAGGGCTGCTCTGTGGGTCCCTGGCCACCACTTAACACCTCAATTCAGAAGGCCACAGACTAGTGCCCGTCAAACTCTTTTTTTCTATTCTACTCTGCTGGGAACCCTCTTCTGCCAAGTTGCATGCTGGGCACAGTGGAAAAGTTCAGAAGTTGAAGCCAAAAATACAAGTTAAAATAAAGTAGAAAGAAGACAAGATGGAATAAAGTCCTTTTCTGGGAAGTCTGCCCAGCCCCTGCCCCAAAACAATGGTTTCTAAGATTCCCTGGCCCATTTCTGCAAGATTGAAGAGGACTCTTCTTAACTAGAGGCCACTCCTTCTCTCTTTCTGGGGGGAGATGTGTCTCTCCATGGCAGGGGTTTGGACTTTTTTATAGCCATGGATGTTTTGAAGCCTGTGGACTTTTGTTAGAATAATATTTTTGTTACTTATTTATTTATTTTTGCAGAGCTGGGGATTGTGCCCTCAATTTCTCAATAGGAAGCCCAGGAATGACTGAGTCCAGGTCCCAGGGCTCAAACTCATGCATGCTAGACAAGTGCTCTATCACTGAGCTACACCCCCACGCTGGGATAATATTTTCAAATATGTTAAAAAAAATGTAACCGGTAAAAAAGGAAATGCATTGAAACACATCTGTCAAAATACTAAAAACAAATCTGTGTCACAGTGATACATGGGCTTCTTTATTCACGTATCAAATCTCAGTACGTTTTAGTGTCAGGCCAAGTAGCCACAATGATGTTAAAATACAGTAGTTTCTTCTCCCTGGTTTCTCTTTGTGGTTTCAGTTACCTGTGGTCAACTGGCAACTGGTTCAATGATTGTCCTTCTGACTTATCGTTGGTTGATAGTGGCCTAGGACTACACCACAGTACCTATGTCATTCAATTCTCAAAACATAGGCACTGTCATCTTATACCATCCCAAGAAGGGTGAGTACTGCACAATGAGGTATTTTGAAGTAGAGCTCATTCCCATCACTTTTTTATTACAGCAATTTGTTACAAGTGTCCCATTTTATTAATTATTGCCGTTAATCTCTTATATGTCTAATTTATAAATAATACATTATCATAGGTGTGTACAAATAGGAATATAAAAAACATAAGGTATAGAGGGTTCAGTACTCTCCAGATGCAAGCATTCACTAGGGGGACTTGAAATGTATTCCTTGCTGATACAGGGGGACCACTATAGTGATGAGAATAAGTGACATTTTGAGGCATCTTCACCAGTGGTAGTGAGATGAAAATATCTGAGTTTTCCATTGGTGACACAGTCACAGTTCCATTGTGCTTCATTGTCTCATAGCAGAAGAAAACACTGGATTTCAGTTCAAATGGAATAAAGTAGACATTTTTCCCACCCAAATATATGAACTCCCTAAATTTCTATTCATGGATTCCATGGGGGGGGGTAGTGGATTCAGGGCTCTATCCTCTGACCTATGAGGAGCCTTAACTGGATCAGTTGCCTTCTCAGTCCACATGCCTCCACTTGGAGATGCTCTCCCTGCCTGGGCTGGTTGCTGTTGAGCCCTCAAGCTCGGGAGACCTGGCAGCAAGTGTGGCCTGTTTAGATATTCTGCATCCAGACTCTGGGGAACCACAGGAGACTCCAGCCTTCAGATATGAGCACCCTGGCTCCAAGGGAGGGTAGGGTGGGGCTGGAAGGGATCATCTGTCTCATGAGGAGGTACTGGGGGATACCTCCAACTCTGCCTTCAAAAGATACTTGCTTTCTCTTGATGGATGGAGAGGGTGAGTCCCTGATTGTTTCCCTGCAGTGTCTGCCCCTAGAAGGCTTTGACATGTGCTGGGGAAGCTCTGAATCCCAGGAGATCCCAAAGCAAGGTATGTGTGTATGGAGGGTGGGGAGACGTGGAAGCTGCTTCTCTGCATTCCAGAACTCTCACTATGGATTCAGGGTGGGGTTTTTCAGGAAGGAGGTCCTAGCTTCATTTCTAATGCACATCTTTTGCATTCTGAGTGGTCCTCGGTAGGCAGACTGGTGAGGATCCAGAGGATAAAAAGAAGGGATTCTTGTTCAGCAGCTACTCCAGGGCCCTTAAACTCCAATGTGTAAGAAGCTACCTCATTTCACAACTGAAATTATTTCTGATTTTTGCACACTGCTCTGCTGCACTATTAGAAAACAAGATTCCAAATAATTTTGTAGCCTATTACCTTTGGGGGACAGTAAGTTAAAACTCAAGGCTAACGTAGGTCCAGGCACTGGGGGTTCCCATGGTGGTTCAGTTCTGGGGGATTCCCTGCTGCCTCCAGGCTGTGTCTGTGGTCAGAACTTGCCTGGGGTTTCTGGCTGGGCTTGGGAATCGGGATCTGTGTGTGGGAGGGCAGGCAGTTCCTTCAGCAGGGCCAGCATATATCCATTCCCTCCTTGGGCTCCTTCCACCTCTCTTGGGGCACTGCCTGGGGAGTGGCCCAGGACACTAGGTTCTAGAGTTTCATGGACATTTTCTACTGCCCATGCTTCCTCGTTAATCTTGGTGTGTCTTCCTCAGGGACATCTGGCGTCATTTACAAGCCAGGGGGACTCAGACATTTCTCTGCTTTTATTCCATTGCCTCCTGTTTGATCCCTCTAGACACAGACCCTGAGACCAGACTTTGAGCACAGGTCATTTACTTGGAAGCGGTTTTAGAAAGTACTAGAGGGAGAATGGGGACGCGAGATAGGAGGGAGGTAGCCCACAGGGGCTGCTTAATGGCCAGGTTAGCCCTGTGGGTCACCAGCCCTCACTCTGCTAGGCCCTCTGGGAAACTGTGTAGGAAACAGCTCAGAGTTGTCTCACCTTGTAAATCAAGGAACATGGGGTTTCTCTCACCGAGTCCCATCTGTCACGAGTCAAAGGCTGATCTCAGGGAGGAAATTCCCCAGCCCATCTCACCTGCCCCACGCATTGTTCATACAGGTGCTGCTGCCAAAAAAAAAAAAAAAAAAAGCTCTCTGGCAGGGAAATGCAGGTGCTTGCAGTAAATTTGCTGGTGTATTTTGCTAGGATCAGTGAGTGCAGAGGGGATCTGGGCAGGTTGCCCTCTCTTTCACCCTCCTCTTCCTTGGGTGATAGATCCGAGGTCCACAGATTATTTGAGAGGAAAGAGAGAAAATGTCTGCTTAGGTGTTAAACGTGTCCCCCTGGGTGCAGGCCTCCTATAGGCTGCTTCTCCCCACTAGTAGTACTCTCAGGTCTGTACTTGTATGTCCCTGAATGGAACTCTGTAGGCAGAAGGAGGGACACTGCATAGATAACCAGACTTAGCTCTGACTGTAGGCATCTCCGTCAAGGAAGAAAGGAAACAGAAAGTGCTATTATGTGAGGCAAAATATTGTCACCACCACCACCAGAGAGGGACAAGAGGACTGGGGGCCTTAGAGAAGGGAGACATCATCTCCTATAGGAGGTGTAATGGAGATTCTGGCCTGTGAGAGCTGAGTGGGGTTTACAGGGGTGGTGGAGGAGAGCGAGGACAAACCAACAGGTTGCAGAGAAGGAGAAAGAGTGCCATGCTGGGGTTCAGGTTGGACAGGACTGGAAGGAGGTGGGCATGGCCATTCTGGAAGAAAAGAAGCAGAGTAGGCAGGCAGGCTGGACTGCAGCTCCTCTCTGCTGAGCCTCAGGCATTTCCTTCTGCAGAGGCCACTGGGAGAGCCGGTCCAGCTACCAGTCTTGGCTTTGGGGCAGCTTGCAGAAGTGCCAGCTGCCAGTCACTTCAGTTAGAAGCCACCGTCCTCATTAGCTAGCATGGGATCAGCTGCTTTGAAGCTCAGTGCCCTAAATGTTTAAGAGGTTTGAAATCACCAGATTAAAAAAAAAAATAATTGCAGCATTGGCCCTAAGTCTGGCTCATCTTTGTTGAGGCCCAGTTTTGTTTAATTTCTGGTAGGGGCTGTGGAAGCTGCAGAGACGGGCTCAGTGGGACCCTGGGCAAACCTAAGCCCAGAGTACATTGGGTGCTATACCCTGGGGAGTGCAAGGTTACGATTCCATAGTGTCTTTGGCTATACCCACCTGGCCTTTGTGTACCAGGCAATCACATTCTCCCTGAGTCCTCTGCCCAGGAACCTTTGGAGGAGGAGAGAAGAGCATTCGAGGGCTCTGGTCAATTGCCCATGGATTGGCTGGGGTCCTATGAACTGGAAGGCTCAGACCCTGTTGGCTCCACGGCTCCTTAAGGAGGAAGAACAGGTTACGGACTCATAGAGCAGAAGTACAGAAGTATGAAGGCTCAGAGACCATGGGCTCACTTTAACCCAGCCTTGGCCCCAGAGAGGCTGCTGACCATAGGTGGCTTTTTATCCTCATCTCAGTGCTGCCCCTTGGTCCTCCACTACCACCTGTCTATCCCAGGTACCTGGCTCTGAGTCTCCCCTCTGAATCCTCTATTCTCTACAAGTTCCACAGCCTCCAAGCCTCCCTATAACCTGCCCCCCAGTCTCCTTACTGCTTTCCAGTGGACAGTGCCACTCTCCTGTCCCCTGCTTGCGAGGCTGCCATTGCCTGAAGAATATAGCTCCTGAGACTGACATCCCAGCATCCTTCACTCTTGAAGGGGAATGGCAAAGACCTTTAAATAGGGGCAATGCATTTGGGCTTCTTGGTTTGAGTTTCAGGGCTGCCACTTATCAGCTGTGTGAACTCAGGCAAGGTGCTTAACTTCTCTGCACCTCCGTTTACTTGTTTGTAAAATGGGGACGATAACAGTTCCTAAATCCTTGCATTTGTGCGAAGGAATGAAGTAGCATTTGGGAAGCTTCCCTCCATGCCTTAAGACCCTCCTGGAAGGGCTGAGTGGCAAACCCACTTTTCCAGTAGGTGCTCAGCCAAAGGTAGCCATTATCATTTACTTCACACCATGCCCTGCCCCGACTTCTGCCCATTAGTTTGACACTTGACAGCCACCTTCATCTATTTCCAATGACCTGTATTATTATTATCTACTGTTGTGTAACAGATGACCACTAACTTATTGACTCGAAACAACCATCTATTCTCTTGCAGTTTCTGTGGATTGAAAGTCTGAGCATGGTTCAAGCAGGCCTTCTACTTCAGGGTCTCATGAGGCTGCAGCCAAGGTGCCATCAAGACTGGGGTCTCATCTGAGGCTCTGCTGGGGAAGGATCTGCTTCCAAGCTCATGGAGTTGTTGATGGAGTTAAGTTCTGGGTGGCTGCAGGACTAAGGACCTCGTTTTCTTGCTTGTTGCTGGAGGCTGCTGCAGGAGGACCCTGAGCTCCTTGTCTTGTGGGCTTCTTCAACATGGCTGCTTGCTTCCTCAGTGCTAGTAGGAAGGGAAACACAAGCAGGATGGGCACTACAGTTTTATGCAATATACGCATGCAATCACGGTTACATAGTCCCCCGTGCACACCTTGCCCTCTTTCCTGTATTCCATTGGTTAGAAGCAAGTCACATGCACTGCCTACACTCAAGGGGAGAGGGTGATAAGGCATTAACACCAGGAAGCGAGGTGAGGCCACCCCAGGCTTCAACTCTATTTCTGCACGTTTCTTCTTTTGTCTCAAAGGCTCTTGCTATAATTTCAAGATCAATCTTGCTCCCTCTGCTCCATACTTCCTGAGCATCTAATCCATGTCAGCCCCTATATCAGGTAAGACAGTAAATAAGACAATCCAGCCCATTGAGTTTTCCCTTCCAAAAAGCTCCCTGTCATTGCTCCTAATTCCCACTTCATCTGTCTAGTATGACAATTATTTCATCATTTGTGCAACAGCGTTATTTTTGTAAACACCCTGTCTCACTGGGTTCAGATTTCTTTTGGGATCCCAGCCTCAACACTGTTAGGTCTGAGTCTAGATCAAGGTCAGGGCTTGTTCTCAGATCAGGTTTGAGAATAGAGCTCTGAGGACATGCTAGAAAAGGTCTGGGATTTAAAAAATTGAAATGAGAAATGATCAATTTGTTTTCAGACACTGTCTTTTCAGAAGCTGTAGTGAGTCCACAGTTATCAAGACCCTGGGTTCTCTCCATGAAGCAGAGTGGTTGCATTGGGGGCAGAAGGAAATAGGGAACAGCAGGGGTTTATTTTTCATTCTCAGCAAAGTCCCTCTGCTTATCTGGGATAAAGGCAGGAATTGCTGGCTATATAGGCGCTGCTCAATCCCACTCCCACTTTGGGCTCAAAAAGAAGAGAGCATGATTTCTTCTGGGCCAGATCTTCATAGATGAGGCTGCTTCTGGGCCTGGTCATTGTTCCTTAATGATGAGATTGCAGGACTGCCTGAAAGAAGGGGGAGAATGGTCTGATTTTCTCTGCGGCATGAGAAAAGTACAGTGTGGGCAGAGGAGTAAACTTCCAAGCAGGGAACAAATGGAGCAGATGTTAAGGAGAGTCTGGGCTCTAGGCTCTGTTGTCTATTAAATGGATGGGGAAATTGAGTCTGGAAGAGATGAGGGACTTGGGGTAGGTCATATAGTGCATTAGGGCAGAGCGTTCCCACAGCCCTCAACCCTCTCCCATGCTGCAATGTCACAGACTTTAGGGCCAATATGTATAATTTGCGTTTTTTTGCATCATCCTTGGGCAGTGAGATACAGCTGAGAGATCTGGGGGATCTTGGGACTCAGGAGGACAACTGCCTTCTGGAATTTCCAGGTGTCTCTGCTTTGAGGAGGACTTGGGTCTTCAGACCAATGATGATTAGGAGGAAGGTTTAACCTCCCAGCCTGCATTCTATGGAGGCATAGGATGGAAAGATGATACTAACAGATGACATACATATTAGAAATAAGTGATTCAGGCTGGGGTTGGAGCTCCGGGGCAGATCGCTTGACTCACACATGTGAGGCTCCGGGTTCACTCCTTAGCACCACATAAAAATAAGTAAACAGAAATAAGAGGTGATCCCTATGCTGGTATGTGTTAGAGATAAGAAGCAATCCCTATATTGGTGGGGTAGATTTTTCTGCACACCTTTGAGGAAGCTGAAACCCAAAGATGACCCACAAGCCAGACAAGTACACAGAGTGTGACTGGGATGGAATTTGGAGTTCTTTCCCCATTTCTGACAGCCTCTCTAGAGGTGCAGGGACCCAGGACATATCCACAAAACCCAGATTCCCACAGGAAGGTTCTCTGCTGGCTGTTTGAGCCAGAGCAGGGCATGTTCTGGGTCATCTAATGGCCTGGTGCACAGAGAACTGTTGGACTTAGAGCTCCACCAAACCCTGCTGCCCTGTTGGATGGCTAAACTTTCTGTGGAGGTGGCAAGGGCCCCCTTTCACCAGGAATACCAATCTTTGCTCTGACGTGGTGATATTGAAGACTAGCCAGATCCTGGCCTCCTCTCAGGACTGTGGGCTGAGGCCAGCACTGGACAATGGCACACACACACACACTCAGACCTGAAGGGCAGGTGTCCTGACCTCCACCTAGTTCACATGCTCACAAGGCCTGAAGTTGCACAATGGCCTGAGGGAACTGGCAGGAAGCAGCAGAAGCGATTTAGGTGTGTCACAGGATGAGGTGTTGTTTCTAGCTGCTAAACACCCATCCGGAAGGAGTGAATGGCAAACCCACCATCCCAGCAGCCTTGTTCCAAAGTCTGGGCACTCCTCCCTGCCAGGGAAGAGTCAACAACCTCTTTGTATTCCAGAGTGGGAGAGGGGAGGCTGCCTGGGAGGGCTGCCTCTTAGACACCTGTAACCTGGCTCCTAGAGGAAACAGGACAAAGCTGGATTGTACAGGAACAGAGAGGGTGAAGACTTTGCTTTGAGAGTAGGGTGGGGGGTTGGTGGACCGGATTCCAGAAAAGTATTGGTTTCCTGGGGGGGGGTCTGAGAAAGGTTGGGGTGCTTCTAAGAGGTGTTGTTACCTGAACCTAAGGCACTGGCTGGGTCCCAAGGGAGTGGCCATTGGGTCTATGTGAAGTCCAGAAGTGAATGCCTTCAGGCTTAGATTTTTTCCTGCATCCATGGGGCTGGGTGATCCCACGTATTGGATGGTCCAAGAAGCAGAACCTTGAACATCAACTGCAATGGGCAGTGTGTTGCCACACTCAGATCCTGCTTACCAGGTGGACCACCCATTGCAGCTGCTGTAAATGTGGTGCTAACAGCTCTCAGCTTCTGCCTGCTCTGGAGAATTGCCCACTACCTGTGGGAGCCACATCACCCTGGGGTGGGTGGGTGGTGTCAACCTGCCCCCACCATCTCCCCATAATTTAGGACTGAAGTCCAATTGACACAGGGATAAAAAGTCTGACTCTTTGCCTCCAAGTGGGAATGACTCCGTGGGGTTAGTCTGAAGTCGTCTGATTGAGACCATCCTTGTTCATCTCCTGTCTGCATCCCATCTTGCTTGCCCCTAGTCCTCTTCTCCTGAGTCCCTCCCTCAATAAAAGTTGTCATAGGCTCTGCTTCTGCGGATCCTGACTCAAAGACACTGACTGTTATAAAATTTCTCACCCATTTCAGTGGGTAAGCTTGAGTCAGGATAAGAGTGAATCTGAATTTTAAAAAATAAAGAAATATGAAATTCCACTTAGAATGTCATGAAGCAAAAAATTTATGTCTTTATCAGACCATAGAATGATAGAAAGGACTTCCCAATGTAGATAGTCTGTTTGATCATGGAGATGGTGAATTTTTATTTGGGTAGGGGAGTTGAAATCATTAAAAAGGAGGTTTTCACTGTTGGAGAATGCTTCAGCCCTGGGTACAGAGTGGTGATATGCAGGGTGCAGGGGGCGGGGAAGAACATGCCATGGCCCTTAGCCCTCCCTGGGGCCAGGTCTGAGGTACATCAACTGGAATCTGATGGCCACAGTGACTTGCTCCAAATGAGAGTGAGCAGCCTGTTGAAAGCCAGGGCTGGCGAATCCCAATGTGGTGCTGTTACTCCAGCGCAAGGCTCTTCTGAGGGCTGCATTGTGTGCTGGCTCTGTGGCAATCCAGATAGTTCAGCCTCTGCTCTTTGTGAACCTTAATGTCCTCACTATGAAATGATAGTATTTAAGGGAAGAAGAAAGAGGAGAGGAGGAAGAGAGAAGGGGAAGGGTGAAGGGTCTGTTCAGATGAACCCCAGTTATGCCATCTATAGATTATTTTGGGTCTTTGACCTATTGGCAGTGTGGGAGGGGGTGGGGGGGAGGGCATACCCTTGCTTGTTAATAGGACATATCTGGTCTGGGAATCAGGACTCAGGACTTTGAGCATGTGGAGGAAGGGGTGGTGCCTGCAGGGTGACTGAGGGCTGGGCTGAAGGCTGCCCCGGAGCCATTGCTACTAATCAGCTTTCTGTCACTATCATTATATACCTGAGATAATTAACTTATGAAGAGAAAAGATTTATTTTAGCTCATAGTTTTGGAGGTTCTAGTTCAAGATTGGGCAGAACCATAGCTTTGGGCCTCTAGTGAGTGTGCTAGAAGGCAGTGATGGGGAGGGGAGTGCTTGGTGGAGCAAACTGCTTACTTCAAGGCCAGGAAGGAGAGAGACCTTGTTCCTATATCTGTCCTTTGCCCTGGGACCTGGAACATGGAATTCTGCCCTAGACCTGGATCTTGATTTTGAACATTGGATTAGGAACTCTAATCTAAGTCCTGGACCTGCACTTTAGACATGATCTTTGGATCTTATATCTACACTGTGGACCTGGATCTTGGATTTTATTTTGGCTTGGATACTGGGAAGACCTTAGATATGGAAACTAGATACAGACTTAGGTCTTTTACTTTTACTTTGTATCTGGACTTTAATGTTGGAATCAAAATTGGGACTTTTGATTCTGATTCTGAACTTTTCTTTCTTGTTTTACAAGTACAGCTGATTTCATTTAACTTGAAGTAAAACATACTTTTGAGAATAGTGTATGAGGCTGATCTTGTTAATACATTTTGGAGAACTATCTTTCCTGACACTTATCTGACTCATCTTAATTGGCTCTAACTTGCAAATAAGAATATACTTCTGTTAACAATGTGTAAATATGGACTCTACACAAATACCATTTTGATTCACTTTCACTCTGACTTGCAATGGGAAGTTTTGAGAACTCTATGTGAGTCTTAGCTCATTTTCACAAATCCTGCTAGGATTTATCAATGTAATTGGGAAGAATGTTTTTTTTTTTTTTGACTTTTGCTTAGATAATGTTTGTTTCTATTATGATTTATTCTACATGGAAATATGGAGGTTCGTATCTGAGGTTTAAGTTGTAGGTTTGAATTCCATTTTTTAAATTTCTAAGTCTAGCTCCAGGTCTATGTCCAGGGTTCTAATCCAAGTTCTAGGCCTGAGGTTCAGATCTAATGTGAGTTCAAAACAAGGTCCAATATCCAAGTCCAAAATCTATATCCAAGTTTAAGGTTCATGTCCAAGGTCTAGATGCAATGTCTGGTCCAATGATAAAGTATATGTGAAAGTCTAAAACTAAGTTTCATGGTCCAATTCCAGAGCAAAGTTTCATTCCTGAGGCCAGGTCCTACATGTAGTACAAAGCCAGGTCTAAGTTACAGGTCTAAGATTCATATACAGAGCTGAGACCAAGTTTTAGTATTCAGTTTCCAAAGTCTAAGTCCATGGTTAAGTCCAATGAGTCAAATTCCAGTTCACTATGAAGATCTAAGGTCTAGAACCATGCATGAGAGTAAGGTCACAGTCCATGGCCTAGGTTCAAAGTCCAAATCTATCTTCTACGTCTAATACTAAGTTAGACTTTAGCTCCCAAATAAATCCAAATGAAATTTGATGTTCAAGATTCTACAGTGAAGAAAATATTGGTGGTGTCTATTTCTGTAATAGCCATAGTGGTCATTTTTGCCTTCATGTTCTCAAGACCAATCCCATGTTCCCATGGCCCTAAACAGCCTTGTAGATGAGTTTTAATCTGTGGAGTGGCCTGGGCTTCATCCCTGAGGTATCTGAGCCTTTCTTTCTCTGTTGCATGGTGATGTTGTGGTTTTACTACGAACTTTTACATTGAACATGGCAGAGAAGCCCATGAGGATTACCTGGGTTCTAGTCATAGCCTCTGCTTCCATTATGCAAGATAAACATTATTCACCCCAAAACTTTATTTACTGCATTCTCATCCATTTTGTTAAATAAATGCTTTACAATTTATTGTAAGCTCTTCAGTATTCAGAGACTTTGAATGATTATCTTTGATCATTTAAATCCATTTAATAGGTATTTCTCTGTGGAATGGTTTCCCAAGCTCCTCACACTTCCATTCTGTTGTAAGATTCTATTTTATGTGTTAAGTGGCATCATATTACTAGAAGGCAAGTTAAAGAAATAATCTAAATCTCAAAGCAAATGTAAAAATAATGAAACAAAGAGATAAATATTAAATCATAAAATATATGTAATACGAAAAATGGTAGGAAAAAAGAACAAGGCACAGATTAAGCAAATAGAAGCCCAACTATACCTAAAATCACATTAAATGTTAATGGTCTAAGTACCACAATTAAAAGGCAGAAATTGTCAAACTTTATTAAAAAATAAGCCTACAAGAAAACACTTTAAATGTAAAAATAAATTAAGTTTAATGTTAAGAGGTAGGAAAAGTTGTTAATAATAATCAAAGGAAATATCAAAGTGAATTTCATAGCAAAGACTACTAATGTGAGTTCAAAGCAAGCTCCAAGATTCTGTAGTCATTAGTTTGACTACAGTGTATAGTGCTTTTGATAATATTAATTCTGCCTATCCAAGAGTGAGGTAGATCTTTCCATCTTCTAAGGTCTTCTTTGATTTCTTTCTTTAGGGTTCTGTAGTTTTCATCATACAGATCTTTCACCTCTTTTGTTACATTGATTCCCAAGTATTTTATTTTTGAGGCTATTGTAAGTGGGGTAGTTTCCCCTTGTTTCCTTTTCTGAGGAATTGTCACTGATATACAGAAATGCCTTTGATTTATGGGTGTTGATTTTATATCCTGCTATTTTGCTGAATTCATTTACTAGTTCTAGAAGTTTTCTGGTGGAGCTTTTTGGGTCTTCTAGGTATAGAATCATATCATCAGCAAATAGTGCTGATTTAAGTTCTTCTTTTCCTATATGTATCCCTTTAATATCTTTAATCTAATTTCTCAGGCCGGTGTTTCAAGAAATATGTTAGATAGAAGTGGTAAAAGGGGGCATCCTGTCTTGTTCCAGTTTTAGAGGGAATCATGATCCAAAGTTAGGATCCAGTTCAGGCTCAGGATGTAGATATAAGATCTAGATCTAAGGTCAAAATTCAAAATAAATATCTGGGCTTCAGAGACAAGATACAAAGTTCATTTCTAATATCCAGGTCTAAAGTCCATATTTATTTGAGTTCCAAGTCTAATATCCATGTCCAAGGTTTGAGACTCAGGTCCAAAATTTAGAGTTTGAGGATCAGATCCAAAGTCCACATTCACTACAAAATTTTCCCACATAAATCCTCAATCCAGTTCCAGGTACATGTTCCACATATAAGGTCAGTTCCAAGGACCTTGAAAATTCCATGTCCATGTCCAGACTCAAGGGCCAGGGCCAGGTCTAGGTCTGAAGTTCAGGTTCTGGTTCAATGTCCAAAGCTAAAGTCCAGATCCAATGTTCTGTTTCAATATCTAACCAAATAGAACTTTGAATGTGGAAATGTCACACGAACTTAGACCTTAGAGTGAAAGCTTGAAAACTAGCTCTGGCTCTGACCCTGTATAATGATCTGGTCTGGGACCTAGACATTGGAAACAAACCCTGAAGAATACTCCTTAAGGTAATTTGTGGACTTTTCACCTGAATCATGGAACAACCTTGCAATATTTAGTCTATCAGTTCCTTGACCTCCTCTCTTCCAAAAAAAACTTGTTCTCAATCCAACCTTTGCCATTCACTACTGTCTTCACACCCCAGATTTTGTCATTACACAAAGTTGCCACTCCCACATGATCTGAAAGTCAACATCCCACTTTCTGACCACACCATCTGCTAACTTTTATGCTCACACCTTTCAACACCCCAAGACCAACATGTTGTTAATCTCATCAGGATATTCAATCCATGGATCTGGCCATCTTTTTGTCTTTCACTTACCCTTTATGTCTTTGCGTCCAACCTTACCCAGCTTTTTTATTTCCATGATCATTCTTTAGAATCATTCCCTGGCAAATACCCTTAACTCCCTTGACCCTCCCTTGCTTCAGTGCCTGCACAAAGCTAAACCACAACCCTGATCAAATCCACCTGACCACGTACCATGTGTCTGTGCCCACATTGCCCACATAGCTGTATGTGGCTGGGAAATATGCACAACCAGGGGCTACTATGTTGCCGAGTTCACCCCTCTCCCGACTGCATGTGTCATCTCTCCTCAAACCTCAAACGTCTTCTTAGTTTCACTCTCAGCTTGTGACATCACTTCATATTTCACTCAAAGTTTGCGTAATCAGAAAACTTCCACAGATTCCAATCCCATTTCCACAAACACATCTGTTTGCATCTAAGCCCATGTGTTCTAGCTTCTTTCTTGTTACCAGCAATGAGCAGTCCATGTTCTTATCACGTGCCAACCCCTCACACAGACACTAGATTCCATAGGGCCTTGCCTTCTAAAAAGCACTGCGTCAGTAGTTCTTTCTTTTCCTTCATGTGTCATCCATTTCCTCTTCCTTATGAATCTTTTTCATCAGCATCCAAAACTTTTGCTATTTTTTTTTTTGGCCTTAAAGTTCATATTTAGCTATAATCCCAGGGCTCAGGAGGCTGAGGCAGGAGGATCGTGAGTTCAAAGTCAGCCTCAGCAAATTAGCAAGGCCCTAAGCAACTCAGTGAGACTGTGTCTGTAAATAAAATACAAAAAGGGCTGGAGATGTGGCTCAGGGGTTAAGAGCTCCTGAGTTCAAGCCTGGTACCAAATAATAATAATAATAATAATAATATTTAAATTTTTAAATTTTTGCTCTCTTTAGATATACATGACTATAGAATGTATTTTGACATATTATATATACATGGAGTTAAAGATCATTTTTGATATTAATTTCCTTTACATTTATTATACCATTTCTGATCTCTTTACAGAAATTCCTACAGACTTCTCTCTGCTAATACTTTCCAAATTTTTCTTTTGAATCTCTCTTGCACAACTTCATTCAGGATTTTATCTCCATTACTGCCCTCAAACTTCTGGAGTCAAGGTCTCTATGACCTCCTCGTTGCTCTATCCAATGGTTAATTTTTGGGCTATGTCCTATTTGATTTTTTTTCAAAATCTGATGTAAGTGGACACTTTCTTCTTTTGAAATTCTTGGGAAGTGGTACTACATTAGCCAATCTTAAGTGAAGATACCACAGAAGGGTACCAGCCTGACTCCATCTATTGGAGTTCTCACTACACACCCCAACGGATCCCAATGAGGTCATTGATGTTTGATTGGTAGATGGGCCCATGGGGATTGAAGGGGGCAAGCATCAGTGGTATATAGTGTCACCTTTTGAGAGGTGAGTGGGTGCGGATGGGGAGGTGATGTTAGATCTACTTACTGTGGTGAACTTACTCATGTAAACACTGGAAATAATGGAAATCTGAAAAAAAAAATTCAGGGTACTCTATTGATTGTTCTCTACTTGCCCCTAGTATAAACCTTCATATTAACATCAAAAATACTATGATAAAAATTTGTGTTCATATGGATATCTCCTTCACTAGAGTTTTAAATCCTAAAATAAGAGTAAAGACTTTACTCATGTTTATCATTGCAATTCCAGAAAATAGCATAAGCATCTGGCACATGTAAGCCCTAATGAGCTTTCATTGTTCTGATGAGGAAGGGGGTGCGGGGTGGGGGGGGTGGGGAGAGGGAATTTCTCTTGTGTTCTTGAGAGCTAGGTGATTGAAGATCTACACTTTAGAGGGGGAGAGAAAGGATTTAAAACTGTGAGTTTTCTAAAGTTATTGCTGTAAGGGTGCAGTGTTCAGGGCTTGTCTATTACCAGGCTTTGCCTGGAACAAAGAGTAAATTCTCCTTGCAGCGTTCAGCTTCCTTGGGTGTGCACTGCGAGGGCACTAGGGTCATCCTAGAGAAGGCCTTGAGCTGTTAGAAACTATGTTAGTGTTCAAGTGTTTGGGCGCGGAGGTGGGTGAAATTGTTTTGAGGAGTCTAATTTTTAATAGGCCAACGTTGAGGTCTCCTTGAAAAGAGAGCACCTAGGAGCCTGTCTAAAGTTTGGTCCGGTAGGAAGTCATTGTCACTTTCTCCCCACCGACTGGCTCCAGGTGGTAAGCAGGTCCTCTAGAAGAAGGCCCTGAGACTCCCTGGATTGGGGCCATCTGTTGGGGTGGGTATTCAGGAGAAGCCTGTGATGGACAGAGGCATGACAGGGAAGAAGTGAGTTTGCGTGAGTTATGTGGCTAGCTCCAGCATTGGTAGTGGGGCCTTTGAGCTGTAAATCTACCCGGAGTTGTTGTGTCTCCAGGACTGGCCTGGGGTCCCTCTCCAGCTGTTGGCAGGGTGTACATTGGCAGGATGGGGACTAGTGACCTCTGTGAAGATGGAGATGTTCCACAGAAGGAGTGCCGTTGGCATGTTAGCAACAATGCAACACATGGAGAGGGATGGATGCACCCACCCTGGTGGAGGGGAGCTGGCCTGGGTCCCCACCACATACAGATTAGGGCAGCCACCTGTACCTCCTCTGTTTGAGATCCTGGACAATCTGGCTTGAGATCTCTCAAATCAATTTCATCTTTCAAGGGTAGGAGCTCTCTGGTGAACCCCACTTGATTTGGGAGCCTACATCAAACCGACCAACTAGGGTCTGGAGGCCAAGCTCACTCACTGGCTTGTGTGGGTGGTAGTGGGAATGGCAAGAGCTTGGCTGAAGCCCCCAGAAGCATCATTCATGTGACAATCTATGGGGTTGTGCTCCAGGGATGCCAGTCACATAGGGCACAATGTGGAAAGGGCTCAGAGTAGATACCACAGGGCCGATAGGGGGCGAAGGACATTTTCCAGAAACAGGTTTGTAATATGAGCCGAGTGATAACTGTCCATCTAAAGTTTGAAGCTTCCTAGGGTGTGAGGTGGGCAGAGGTGACATGAGGCTAGACAGGTCAGAACATTCAGAGCACAAGAGGACTTTATAGTTCTCCTTAAAGATTCCCACCCACATTTTTCCACCTAAGTTTGGGAGTTGGTAAAACAACAACAACAACAACAACAACAACAAAAACCCGGCCCAGTGGAGAAAATTATAATGTATAATGGGGCCGTCACTTCAGTGCCCTAACCCAAAGCTGACCTCCTGGGTGAGGTCCAGTACTTCAAGCCTTTCTATTACATCTTCTTTAAAACCTGCCTGTCTGGGACCCATTCTCTTGGCCTTTCTTTTTTTTTTGGTGCAAGAGCTGTTCATCTGTTTTTTTTTTTTCTTAGTTTTTACCCCAGGCTTTGCGAATGTGAGGCAAATGTTTCGCCACTGAGCTACATCCCAGCCCAGGAGCTGGTTTCTTCTGGAAAACAGCTAACACACTGATGTGTTGGTGACACACGCAGACCTTGGTGAGCATTGATCTCCAAGGTCCTTTCTTCCAAGGAGCAGCCCCCTAGTCGTGGGAAGCCCAAGCCCTCTGGGGACAATGTTTCCAGGGAGGCTTTGGGAGCCATGGTGTTCCATTGGTCAGACCACTCTGTGATGCTCCTCTGTGCTGAGATGTCCCCAACTGTGAGGTTGCCGTCAGGATGAGTCTCAATCACAGGCCATGTGCAGTGTCACCACCAGGTGGCAGTGGCGCCATGTTCCTGACGCCCAGCTAGTGAGTTTTCCTGAGGTGCAGAGAGGAGGAGGTCAGAATGGAGCCCAGGTTCTGGAACCACTCAGTAGAGTGGAACTTACTGTTTTGCCACTTAGAGACTCCAGGCCTTGGGCAAGAGGCTGGATTTATACCTCCCCTACCTCCCCTATAGTGTGTTTGAATCACTGATCATCTCAGACTAAGAATTGGGTCACTGCGGCAGAGTTCAAGCTAACCCTCAACCTCCCGGGATCATAATTTATTGAGGGTTTATTATGATTCAGGTTTTCTCTGAGATCTTTACATATATGAATTATTTTGCTCCTCAGAAAATCCTGTGAAGCACATCCTATTATCATCCTTATTTTTCAGATGAAGAAACTGTCACAGAGAGGTCCAATGTCACCCAGCTAATATGAGGCAGAGCTGGGATTAGAACCCAGTGAGCTGGCTTCAGAGCCCCCCAGCCTAACTATTTGGCCATCACACCACTTCTAACTCCAGTAGTCATTACACTGTGTTCCCATGTTGCAGTCACTTGTGGCAGACTGTTTTCTGAGGAAGACAGTAAAATCAGAAGAAATGCAGTGGGATGCTTCGTCATCAAGTCACCCCAAAGCCTTGTCAGCTTTCCTGAGCTCAGGACCTGAGGTCCTAAGGTGATTGGAAGAGTCATCTGCAAAACAGTTCCCAGCACCCCTGCGAGTTCCTCTACTCTAGTTGACAGGGTCCCTGCAGCCTGGCTTCTTAGAGGTGGGGGCACTTGCAAGGGAGGGACTGTTAGCTTGCTTCAGGGGCCAGCGCTCTTCTTTGGGGCCCATCTTGAAGGTCTAAAACTCGTTGTCTAATCTCCTCTTGTATATCCTAGTGTGTTCCTGCATTTCTCTCAGGCTAGTGGTGGCTGAGGCTCCTCTTACTTTTTTGTGGTGGTGCTGGGGATTGAACCCAGGGCCTTATGCACATGAGGCAGGCACTCTACCAACTGAGCTATACCCCCAGCCTGGCTGAGGCTCCTCTTGGACCACAAGTCTGATAGTCATCTAGTAATGGCAGAGGGAATTCTGGAAGGAACATTTTAGAGCGGTCACACCGGTCCTGACTTGCCCACCTCTGGAATGTATTTTTAACACAATGGAATAAAAATCTCTATGTTTTAGCCAATGCTAATTAGGGTTTTCTGTTACAGTCACTCCCGACCCTAAAGGCTATGCATGGCCTGTAGATTGTAGAGGCTAAGAGTACAGACTCCTTAGGTAACCAGACAGCTGGTCTCACACCTGCCACCTGCCAGCAAGGTGAGTCTGGGACACTCACTAACTTCTTTGTCTCTGTTTCCTCATCAGGAAAATAGAAATAAAAACAAACACCTACCTTGTAAGGTTGTGGCAAGGATTGGAGGACAAAGGAAAATATAGTGCATTTAGAAAACATTAAGCATAAGATTCTGGGAATGGTCCCTGGTAGACAGCAAGTGCTCCTTAAGTGCTCTTATTGTTTTTGTGCAGACAGAAGCACATTGTGTATGTGTGTGTGTGTGCACTCACACGCCAGCATGTGCAACACAATCTGCAGGATATTACTGTCCCCATTGGTGCTGTCTGATGAGAAGGTCAACCTCCTGACCCCAAAGGCTTTCTTCCTGCATGTGACTGCTGTCTCTCCCCATCTGACTTCTGAGACCTAGTCCAGAAATGGAGTTGGACTCTCTCTGAGGTGCAGAGCAGTTTCCTTCTCCTGCCAGTGGCCATGGGGTGGTGATGCTCTCTGAGAATGTCCTAGACGCCGTGCCCTGCAGCCCTCCCTTGTCTTTACTATGCTGAGGGTGGGGAGGTGTTTTAGTTCCCCCAGGGAGTGGGGTAAGTAAGGCTGTCAGATTTACCAAATAAAAATACAGGCTATCCAGTTAAATTTGAGTTTCTTGTCAACAAGAAATAATGTTTTAGTAGACCCGTGTCCCAAATATTGCATTTTATCTGCCAACTCTAGGTGTGGAACCCTCTCCCCCATATCTGTTTGGGATCTCTGACATATCCTTCATCCCCTGCAGTTTCCATCTGATGGGTGGGTTAGGGGGTAGGTCTGTTTTTAGGGGACTCCCGGTGGCTGTCTCTCATGTGGCCCCTTAGCTTTCTAGTGCCTCTTCTCATCTCTGCTTTGTGAACCTTTTTCACCACTGAAGTGGAGAGAATTGGTACTAACCTATATCTTGGGTCTTCAAAGTTTCTAGATTTCATGTCCTGACTCCTTTGGATACTTAAACTCAAGCAGGACTTTAAAATTAAAAAAAAAAAATTGCCAGATGTATTGGTGCACACCTGTAATTCCAGTGGTTGAGGAGGCTAAGAAAGGAGGATTGCAAGTTCAAAATAAGCCTTAGCAACTCAGTGGGGGTCCTAAGCAACTTGGAGAAACCCTCTCTCAAAATAAAAAATGAAAAAGGGCTGGGGAGGTGGCTCAGTGGTTAAGTACCCCTGGGTTCAACCCCTAGTACCAAAAAATTTTTTTTTTAAATTGACAGATAATAATTGTACATCTTTATAGGGTGCAGTGTGATGTTTCAGTCCAATTATATATATTTGTACTACTCGAGATAGTTAGGGTATCTGTCATCTTGAACATTTATCTTTTCTTTTTGATGAGAACATTCAAAATCTTCTTCTCTTCTAGCAATTTCATAGTGTACAATACAATATGCAAAGTTGACTTTTGAAATTTAAAGTTGAGCCAAAATTTTGACTCCCTCCTTCTCCCATTCCTTAGGTCTCAGCTGCCGGGGCAGAAGAAGAATCAGGATGCATAAGCAAATGCAGCAAATGTTTCCACGTGTTCCCCAACGACACACAGAGGGGCTCCTTTAAATCTCCAGCAGTCTGGCCTTATTCCTGTCCAGACCCTTTGTTTCCATGGCCACTGGGATGCTCCTTGTTGCATTTGTCAGACTATTAAAGGACAGGTTACCTGGGCTGTTCACATCTCCCTCTCCCATGATCTGCCAGAAAATTTAGCAATCAGCAGTTTATGTGGCTTCCCAGAGGGGGACTGTCGTTGTGCCTGTGTTGTAAATCTGTGCCAAATACGTGGGCATCTGAGAGAATCCCAGCCCATCCATCTGCTATGTGATCAGGACTGAGCTGAGCAGAGACAGGAGACTATGGAGACTTTGGAAACTTAGTGCTTTGAAGTGGCCAAGCACACCTTCTGGCAGATGTAACTGCAGTGTCCCCACATCTTCCTGCCTGAGCAGCTGCTGAATGAGCTTGGAACTCATAGCCTGGCCTCTGCAGGTGTGTCCAGGGGACTGAAGAGACCTGGCATGATGTTACCTACATAGCACGGTGAACCTGTGAGACCAAGGGAAATGGGCGCTTAATTCTGGCCATGTTGGTTTTCTTTTTAGCCATCAGGCTAAAAATGTACCCATTTGTGTTAGTCACTGAAGAAAGTGAATGTGTGACGAAGAGAAGCGTCCTACACTTGGCAGACTAGCTATGAATTCACACTTCCTGATTCAAAGCCGCTGACATTTTTGGAAGATCCAAATTTAATCAAGGCATTCTCAAAAGATCCAAACTGAATCAGAGAGACGTGAGGCCCTATTAGCAGCACAAATCTTGACTAGTTGGGACTGCGTTTGCTAGGGAGGATACTTTCCACTAGAAGGGATAGGAAATTTGATTTCACGGGGCTTGGGAGAGGGGCCTGTTTTAAGTCACATTAAACTTGGAAAGAACATATTTGTGCCTGAGATGCCCTGTATACCCCAATGTGGAGCTTGGAATGTCTTGGAAACATAGTGGGTTTTTGAAACATGTTATTTCAGCCTTGAGAATTGTAGGTTCCAAAAAAATCTTATTTATTTTTCTACCTATTGTAAATATCAAATATTTTTTCTGCTCCAGAAACATAATCTTATGTAAATGCTAAATATGCAAAACATGAAAGTGGTCTGCCTTGCCCCGCCTGTTCCTCTCTGATGTCTACCAAGTCTGTCTGCTTATTATTTCTTGTCCCACTGGAGTATAAGCTCCATGAGGGCAGGGCTTGTCCTGATGCTCACCACTGCAACCCAGCACTTTGACACTGTCAAATATAGAGTGAGGAGAAGACCTCTGAGGCTAAGCAAAGCACATCATTCACCACTATTAACATTTCTGTTGGCATCCACTTGGGTATCTATCTTGTGCTCTAATACATTTATTAAGTAATTCCTACTTGGGATCTTATTCAGTCCTTATGTCACAGAGCTGATGCTTTCTGGGTAATTGTATGTGGTGCTGAGGCTCGAACCTGGGCCGCACGCATGCCAGGCGAGCGCGCTACCGCTTGAGCCACATCCCCAGCGCTTTCTGGGTAATTGAGGCAACACAGATAACCCCTCCCCTTCAAGCCCTAATTCTTGTGATCAAGTCAGAAAGATTCCAGACATGTCACTCAGAGTAACAGGCATGAGTTTGTTTGGGAAACGGGACACTGTCAATGAGAGAGTGGGTCCTCTCATGTCTCATCTGCACTCCAATTGATTGGGGATTCTAGAGAAGTTTCCGGAGAGTCCTGCTGACAGGAGTAAACATCAAGGATGAATAAACAACATGGATCAGAAGAGAAACTTGTTTGGACTTGTTTGGACTTGTTTGGACTTTGCAGTAACTCAGTGACTTTTTAGTGCTGGTCACAAGATGACCAGAGAGTGTGTCTATGTTAGATAAGTGGATGATATAACCTTTTTGAGTGTGGATGATGTAACCTTCTAAGTTGTGGTCATAGGATAATAAAGTAGTCAGGCAGTATGCTTATGTTAGATAAGTTAGGTGTGAACAACTTGTAAAGTATATAAGCGCGGGGGAAACTCCATGTAATTGCTCACAACTAACTCTCGTCGCCTGAGAGTAAGATCGTGCAGTTGTGTGCCAGCCACCTCGTGTATTGCTTTGTGTGGTGTGCGAATAAACCAGCATTTCAAAAGGCAATCGAGTTCGTGCTTGGTGTTCGCGTACGTCGCGGTCCGGGGTCCAGTGCAGATATCCGGAAGGGAACTCCTGGTAACCAGACAAGGCTGAGAAGCTGCTCGTGACACCTGCCCAGGTTCACCTTTTGACTTTTGACTGACATCAGGATGACATCAAACTTTCAAGTCCCCTCTGTCATGACAATTCTAGGTTACCTTGGCCCATGCTGACCAGTTCTAGTTGGACTCTTAACCATAAATTCTTACAGATTTTATGGTTAGGAGGAATTATCCTTATCTTCCTGAGTTCCAGAGTCTGTGGGTCTTCTGGGTTCCTCTTATTGACATTATTTTGGGCCTGCATCTCTCCTGAAGATAACCTGTAGTTTGCTGAGGAATGGGACATATCTTGTTCACTTAGGCCAGGCAGTGTTACAGGCAAACTGCTTCTTGGAAAAGAAAGCGTGTGGGTTTCAGCACAGAGGGCCATTTTATAGAATCATTCCTTAACCTCTTGTTCTATTCCCACCACACACATCTGTCTTTCCAATATCACTTACAACAAGCATATGCAGTAGGCACGTATATCCCCATTGTATAGAGGAAGACACTGAGGCTTTGAGAGGTTAAACAACTGCCCAAAGCCTCATGTTTGGTAGGTAGTGGAGTGAGTGTTCAACCTTGGCTCAAACCCTGTGATGTACCTCTCTCCCTCTCTCAATTATGGCTTAACTGATGTATAATTAATATGCCAAATAATTTACTTATTTAAAATGTACAGTTTAGTAGTTTTTAATATAGTCGCACAGTTTTACATCCATCACCACAATTATTTTTAGACCATTTTCTCCATCCCCAAAAGAAACTCACCCATTAGTAATTCCTGCCTATTTCTGTCCCAAGGCCGCAGGGTATATAGGTTTAGGATTGACTAGTCCAAATAATTTCAGCAGGCTCTGAGGTACAGGGGCTGTCCCTAGTTGCCTGGTGATCAGAGAGGGTGGACAATGGCCCAGAGTTTGAGAACTTGATAAAGATGTTAGTGGGGTAATGGGCTTTGGATTGGTTGGTTTGCATATGAACGCCATGCTCAAAGCCAAGTTGATTTTCTTTTAAACCACCTCTAGGAGTTGGCTAGCCCTGAGAGAGTGGTCCCTCGAGGGTGAGCAAGGCTGCAAGATGTCAAAGCACCAAAAGGAAGGACTAGAAGGACGTGATGACCACATCACTGGAAGGTGAGATTTCTCTCCCTGCTGAGGCCTGTGATTGCCAGCAGCCTTCCCTAGGGAAGGAGGGGTGGCTTCTGCTCTCCTGCCCCCTCCCACCTTTTTTCATTCAAGCTACTGCTTGGGACTCCACTAAGCCTAAGTAGATGGAGGCAGGATACAAGTGTTGACTGGCAGTGGCACCATCAGTATGCCACGGTCCTGGGTTTGCCCAGAGGCCTGCTATTTATGGCCCTCACCCACATCAGGTCCACAGGACGGACACACACACACACACACACACACAAAGAGTCTTGATTTCCTAAGTGAGAGTGAGACTAGGCCATGGTGCTGCATAACTCATAGAGCCTCAAGATGATCTCTGTCTAGCCCAGGTCAATGCAGGTAGCCCACCTAATCCTTCGAGGGGCCAGTTCAGCCTCCTCCAAGAAATCCCTCCTTAAATCCTCTCTCTTTCCGTACTGATCTGGTGGAAAGATCCAGTTGAGGGTGACCACTTTCTTGATAGGTCTGCCTGTGGGGCGCTGTGCCTCAAACTCCCATGCTACTTAACAGGGATGGGGAAGTATCCTCAGGACTGAGGCCGGAGAGGCTCCATTTTAACATCCTACTGCACAGGCACCAAGACCATGCACCTGCTTGGGGTTTCTTCTGTTCCTACTGCCTGATATTGGGCTTCAGGATGCAGAGAATTGAGTTCTGCTCTTTATAGTCGAATAGAATCACAAGGTAGCAAGATCCTGTTCTCCATAGACTTATGGAAAGATGTTACTAGAAGTCCTGTTGACAACTTTGCCCACCCAGAGAGCTGCCCTGGGGAGGCGCCAGAGCTGCTCAGATGGTAGGTAGCTGCCTCCAGGGACAGTCTGGTCTGGTTTCCCTCATCTTATTTACCAAAGACATTTATACACTTAAGGAGAGCCCTGGAGGGCTGGAGGCGGGGCTTACAGGAAGGCAGGTGGTTTGGAGAGACCTCTGGGGACATGAATTCTGGGTGGAGTTGAGGCTTTTACCTGAGATTTTTACCTGTTTATCCCTAAAAATCACAAATGCCCTCCTGGTGTCCACCTAGCTTGGAAGGTTGTATTTAAATCCACAAAAGCAGGTCTTATTGGGACTTTCTAACATACCTAGAGGTTGCAGGGAGGAAAAGTGAGTGGGGTTTAAAATAGAGCTTTCATGGAGCCACAGCCCTGAGAAGACATATTTCCTAATTGTCAGTTCTCCACTTTTTCGAAGATTTTATGCTTTTGTGTACACACACACACACACACACACACACAAAGGCATTTAATATTTCTGAAACCCAGAACCCTTAAAGTGTGTCTCAAATTGTGATCACAGAAGCAATAGGCTCCCTCTGGAGCTGAGCTTAGGGCACTTCATGATAAATTTATTAAAGCCACAGGAGCCAAATCTTTATAAATAATTCTGGCACCTTCATTACTCATGATTTGCCATCAGCCCACTGGGGGCAATTAGTTTCCATGGAAAGGAGAGGCTTTTCCCATTCACACACTTGTGCTCATAGCACTTTGATTTTTGTGGACATTTTGTTTCCTCAAACTCCAGATTCATTTTGCAACGTTGGAGATTTGACTTTTTTTTTTTTTAATAATGAAAACACTATAAAACAGTTGTGCTGCATTTGAATCTAAGGATTTATGTATCCAATTGGGGTCCTCTTCTAAAAGGTTGAACCCCCACGGCTCACTGGGCACTGTGTTAGGAACGGGGTGCCGAGACCTTGCAGGCACGTGGGAGCGGGAGACAGTCATAGAGGTAAAGATTAAGGAGCAGAACTCACTGGAAGCATGCTGCCACCCAGGCCCTGACAATCAGATAAGATAGGGAGAAGGTTTTAGTCAACTTTTGCATCACTGTGACCAATATACCCAACAAGAACAGCTTAGAGGAGGGAAAGTTAATTTGAGTCCATAGACAGCCAACTTCATGGTTCCGGGCCCAAGAGGAGGCAGCACATTATGGCGGAAGGGGCCAGTGGAGAAAAGCTGCTCAGCTCACGATTGGGGTCTGGAAGCAGAGAGAAGCCTCAAAGATTAAAGGCTTCCAAGGCACGTCCCCCAGTGATCCACCTCCTCCAGCCACACCCCACTTGCCTACAGTTACCACCCAGTCAGGCCATTCAAACTAGGATGGATCAGAGCTTATAGCTCTTCTCATCTAATCATCTCACCTCTGAATAGTCTTGCACTAACCGGAGCTTTTGGGGGACATCTCCATCCAAACCATATCAAGAGGATAGCAAGGACTGTTGGGTTTTGAAGGAAGACTCCTCGAGGTGTAGGGAACAGCATGTGTGAAATCTTAGGGGTCTGAACCATGCAGAGGTCTGAGAGCAGAAAGGACATTTCCCCCTCCTGCTGGATCCTGGGGAGACAGCTAGACCTTGGAGGGACAGTACAGTGTTTCTAGGCAGAAAGGGCTTTTGATGACTGGTGCTTCTGAGAGGAGAAATATGATCCTCAGTAAATACAAAAAGCTTAAAAAGCACTTTTTGTTTTTGCAAATAATAGGATCACATTAATAAAATTAAAGTGGAATGAAAATAAAGGAGACTGGTTTGAGGAAAATAGTCCAAAGAATAATTTCTCAAGTTAGATTTGGAAACTGTAATACATATGCAAGATATTACATATATTTTTATTTTAGACATACATAAACATATTTAATGTATACATATGGGGTGTGTATATGTATGTGTTGGTATGATATATATATATATATATATATATATATATATATATATATATATATATATACATATATTTATTTTTAAAATTGAGGTCTATTATATATGGTAAGATTTTAAAATTTTAAGCTTTATGAATTCTCACATATGCATATACCAAGAAACAGAAAACTTCCATCATTTAAGAATGTTCTCTCATGCCTCTTTCCAATCAATCCTTCCAGTCCAGTGGTCTTCTGTCCCTATAGATTACTGCTGCCTGTCCCTGAGCTTCCTATTAATGTCATTGTATAGTATGTGCTCTTGTGTGTGTGTGTGTGTGTATGTTGGTATATGTTTGCTCAAGTTTAAATATTTGAGAGTAAAATGATTTTATTGCAAACTTGATAGTTGATTCTTTTTCATCACTGAGTAGTATTCCTAGTACTAGTCTGTTTATCCATTCTGCTAATGGACATTTGTGTTGTTTCCAGTTTTTGGCAATTGTGAATAAATTAATTATGAACATTTTTGTACATCTTTTTTTTTTTTTTTTGGCTTGGAGGATACAAACTGATTTCTCTTAGATTAGGCATGAAACCAGTTTATGCTTTCAATAAGAGTGAATTATATATTTAAGGTGGATAATTTAGCATCAAGCTGCAATCCCTGGACACTCACATTTCTGGAAGACTTGGCAAAGGAGCCTAGGGCTGGAAGTTAGAATCCCTGGGTCTGAAGTTCAAGCCCTGCCACTCAGCCTTGTAGGTTGTGCTGATCACCTCATTCTCCAGTACTAAGTTCTTTGTAACATCAGTGTTTTGGATGTAGATGGCTAACGTCAGTAAAATACTGTGAGTGGCAGTATGATCATTAAATGTTGTCTCACATTTCCTTTCACAATCTCCAATCCCACTCCCAGTTGAGCCAGGAAGGCCATATGTCCTTCTTGGCCTCTCAAAAGCCAAACCAGGACGTGAGAGGAACTCATGCCTGAGTAATTGGAAGCACTACCTGATGAATAAAAGATCGCAGTTCTCTTCTTCATCCTGCCTTGCCCCCCATCCAGGAAAGGTTCATTGAGTGAGGTATGAGTAAAGGTGGAGAAGAAGAGAGGAGACAGTGATTTTTTTTTTTTTGCTGAGAAAGGGCAGCAGCTTAAAACAACCACCATTTTATTATATCTCACAATTTTGTGGGCTAAGAATTTAGGTAGGGCTCAGCCGGGTGATTCTTCTGCTCCGTGTGGTATGAACTGGGGTTGCTCAGGAGTATTTAGCTGGTGAATGGCTGACCTGGAGGGCCCCCGATGGCTTCACTCACATCACAGCATGACTGGAAGTCTGGGCTTAGCTGGGGCTGAGGATTGGTGCCCCTGTGCATGGCCTCACCATGAGGATGGACTTGGGGTGCCTGGTCTTCTCATATGATGGCTCAGGGAGACTGTTTTAAGGAGCAGGAAACTGCTAGATTGCTAGGTCTGGGTCCAGCAATAGATGCAAGTTAACAGTGTTCCTTCTCCATTTTCTGTTGTTCAAAGCAGCCACAAGCCCACCCATGTTCAAGAGAAGGGTACATAAATCTTACTTTATGGAGAGAAATGTCAAAGAATTTGTAACCATGATAATCTGCCACAAGGGACTCTGTCTCCCAAACCCCATGGAGGAGGAAGGACACAGGTGTCCCTAAATAGGTTTCTAGAGTATCAAAGCAGATTGGCACCACTTATGGTGTTGATCTGTTGGAAATAGCAAGACCCTGAAAAGAGATAGCTGTGCGGTGTGCATTACATAGAGTCCTCTGAATCCCAGCCTGGTGTGGGAGCAGAGGAATTACTGCCTTACATCCAGGTTCATGGAAGACACACATAAAAATGTTGGCAGAAGGCATCAGGGGATACTTAGCAGGGACCAGTGTGGAAAGAGCTCTGAGGACCAGATGGGATGCTGGTCATCTCAGTGATATTAGTGTAGTTCAACAGTATCAAAAAACTACATCATCATTCTTCCCAGATCCCACAATTACACCCTAACCTTGATGCTTTGGGTTTATGCAAGCCCCTGACATTAGGCACAACCTGGGACAATGGAATGGGTCCTTTTGCAGGTTGGGTTCCTGAGCATCAGATTCTGAGATGGAGATTAGCTTGCAGGATATTCTTTTAGGGTGTGCTCTTGGGACCAACTCCAGACCTGGGCAGAGAAACAACTTGAGGGGCAATGGAGTCCTAATGAAGACATCAGCCAACCCTACAGGCGGCTCTGGAGCTGAGATGGACCTGCAAAGCTGTTCTGACTTGGGGCAAGGGTGGTAAATGCTCCTGTACTGATCAGATCTTGGATGCAGCCCCAGGAAACAGGAACATAACCTTGGGTATGGAGGCTCCCTTCACCTAAGCCAATCCCCAAAGGATCAGACAGCTGAGGGCTCTCTGACAGCAGCACTCCAAGCAGCTGGGACAAAAATTTGTTTACTCCAAAAGGGAGATCTGGAAGGCACATCCTAGTACAGGACTTATTGGGAAAAAATTATGAGGACTCATAAAATAATGAAGATAGTTACATTACCTCACTACCTAAATTCATGCACTGTGATTCATGCCTCCAACACATGCATTCTTTCCATTATTCAAGAACAAAGTCCATATGAGCCATTACTCTGGTACATGACTGAGAATCTTCAATGTGCCTTTTAGAAAGAGGGAAGGCCCCTTATCTTCCTCCCCACAGACCTGGACATAAAACTGACCCACATAGCCATTTGCCAAATGCAGGAGGGATCGTTTCTCTTTTGTTTTCTCTGGTGAAAGGACAGAGAAACCCATAAAATAAGAAGTCCTTATTTCTTGATTTTCATAGATTCATGAATCAAATACTATAGGAGCCAGGAGCCTTGAATAATAACTGCTTTTAGCAATAAATGAGCCTTTTTGCCAGGTTGTCATTGAGATTGTGAGATGATTACCATGTGCTAATAGTTACTTAGAGTTAACTAATATGCTGTGGCTGAGACACCTTTCCATCTTCAAAATAGGAATGACTGGTTGTGAGCAAAACCAAAAAATGAACTGGGCATGAGGTAGAACAAAATGAGCCCAGCTAGCAACATATTGTGGTCATGAAAATCCCAGGATCCCTCAGGCAGGAACTCTGGGGAACTCCATCCAACAAGGAAGAGCAAGGATTTCTTCTTGAGGAATTGTCTTAGTTTGGGCTGCTATAACAAAGCACTTAGACCAGATGGCTTAGAAGCAGCAGAAATTTATTTCTCATGGTTCTAGAGATTGGAAGTATAGGATCAGCGTGCCAGGAGGGTAATTTTGGTGAGTACTTCTTTCAGGTTGCAGACTGACAACTTCTTACTATATCCTCACATGGTGAAAAGAGGGCTGGAGAGCTCTCTGGGTCTGTTTTGTGAAGGTACTAATTCCTTTCATGAGAGTGGAACCACCCAACAGCCCCATCTCCTAATACTATTATGTTGGGGGTTAGGATTTAACATATGAATTTCAGGGGGGCACAAATATTCAGCCTGTTTCAGGGGGCCATTGATCCTTCCATGCTGTTCAAATGAATGTTTTGTGATGATGAAGATGTTCTATATTGTTTTGTTCAATACGGTGGCCATTGAGCACTCGAAATGTGGCTGATGTGATGGAGAAGCTAAATTTCAAACTATTTAATCTGGCTTGTCTGCCGTATCAGACAGCTAGGTCTAGAGTCTTACTTTCTAAGCATGATCTTAGGAGAAAGAAGCAGCATCCACATCACTTGGGCATTTGAGAAACAAAATATAGACTCCCAGGTTCCACTCTGGACCTGTGACTCAGAACCTGCATTTCAGCAGGATTTCCATTGTCTAAACTGAAGATGACTTGTTTTTTTTGTTTTTTTTTTTTGTACTGGGGACTGAACTCTGGGACACTCAACCACTGAGCCACATCCCCAGCCCTATTTTGTATCTTATTTAGAGAAAGGGTCTCACCAAGTTGCTCAGCACCTCGCCTTTGCTGAGGTTGGCTTTGAACTCTCAATCCTCCTGCCTTAGCCTCCCAAGACCTGGGATTACAGGCATGTGCCATAGTGCCCAGCTCTGAAGATGACTTTTGAAGACCAGCCCCCATTCCAAATCCTCACATCCTATTATCATATGGTTAAAGATGGAGATGGGTGAACAGAGGATTGGAAAGGCATGGCAGGATCCTAGGGTTCAGAATGAAAGGGCTGTTAGAACCAGGTGGAGTTTCCTGGCAGGTCGTTGTGGGTGGAGGCAGGTCCTGTGAAGGGGCAGGCAGGGTGGGGGGACAGTCTCCCCTGGAGAGTTTGCTGCCAGCATTCAGGATAACAGCTGGGAACCCACTTAGAGATCCCGATTGCTCTGCAGGACAGCAGGTTCAGGTCCGAACATTCCTGGCGGTCCCCTGGCAGGCCTTTTAGATGGGTAGTGCCTGCCTGAAAGACCAGCCTTCTCTCTTTACCCTTCCTTTTGTCAAATTCAGAATCCTCTGAACTGACTGAAAAATATCTTTTGTGCTTTTCTTTTGGGTCAAACCCATTTTACCTTATGTTTTTGTGTCTCAGATGGTTTCTTTTCTCATCTCTCCCCACCCCACCTCATTTCTGCTTTAGTGTGAGCTGTCAAGGCTGTTCCTGCAACCCATTCTTACTTGTTTTAATTGCTACATCATGTTTTTGAGAAAGCCTAGAATTCCTGTGATTTCTGTCCTCCCCTCCCTCCCTTCCCTCACCAGGCTTATGTCTGTCTTTTTTAAATACACGCTTTGCTTTTCTCGCTGTTGTTCTTTCCCTGGGGGCTTTGTGGTTGTTTCTGTCTCCACATGGCCGTCAGTTTTGCTTTCCCTGTGTTCCTGCTATTTATGTGTAAGAGCTATGAAATCTGAGCAGTAACGCTTGCCGGCGATGGAAGACGTGCTCAGCCTTACTGCACTCTCCTGTTCTTTTTGAGTTTGCTTTGAAGAAAAGCTTACGAGCAGGAATCCTTCCCTGATGATCTCTCTGTTAGCAAAACAGCAAGACTTTTTGCTGCTCAAGCTGGGAGGTAGGAACAGGGGAAATGGATGGCATCAGGAGTACACAGAGAAGGGCCACTCAACGTGGGCTGTGGAGGAGACATTAAACACTTTTCCATCTGTTCAGTACATAGCCATTCACTGATTGAACACTGTGAACCTTGAGTTCCTGGTGGAAGCCACACAGAGAACTGAACCACCTAAGCCTGGGCCTCAGAAGCTCACAAATAATTATAGCAACTGGAGGTTACCAAACATAAATGGGGGCCTCATGGAACAAAGTTCATTGTTAATGTCTTCATGGCAAGAGTGGAGGAGTGAAACTTGTCCCTGTCCCCAAATCTGAAAATGGGGAAGAAGCCATGTGGCTAGAGCACTCACCATTTTGGAGTTGACCTTTGTGGTTTACCAGATGTTTCTTTAGGAAAGAGTGGTAGAAGGGAACAGGACAGGGAGGAGTCAGGAAGGGAGTAAAGGAAACAGGTGATAAGGAGTGTATGGAGGAAAGAGGCAAGTCACTCAACAAGGCTCACATGGGACACCAAAGGCCTTGGGGGACTCTATATGGAAACCCAGGAGGTGGAGGCAGTGAGGCCTCCATCCTGGTGGTGAGAGTGGACAACCTCTGGAGGACCAAGTTGGCTTTGAAACAACTCTATGAGTCTTTCCAGTTAGAACTGTTCTAACCTTGGGAGCCCAGGGATGTTTCAGGGAAAAAATGGGTTCAATTCCTGGTACCAAAAAAAAAAAAAAAAAAAAAAGAATACCATTATTGCATCTAAAATTTAAAAATTCCTTATTGTATATAGTCAGTATTTGGATTCAGATCACCTCAAATTTATTTTACAGTCGGTTCATTTCAGTTAAGATCCACATAAGGTCCATGTATTAAATTTGATTGTTATATATGTTTTAACCAGTAGATTACCTTTTGATCTTTTATTTGTTTTTTAAATGTTTGTGTTGAAGAAAAACTATGTTGTTCATCTGTAGAGTTCTTGTGGTCCTGATGTTGTGGAGCGTAAATACGATGATATATAACAGTTCCTTTACCCCTTGTAGTTTTTGAAAATTGGTGGTTTGATAGTGGTTTGACCAGATTCTGGTTCAGTGTTATCAGGGGGTGCTGTGTCCCTCTATTAGCAGGCACACACTGTCTGGAATGAGAGCAGCTGCTTGATGCTCGATGCCCAAATCCACTAGTTCATCAGGGGTTGCAAACTGGTGATGTTCTGATCCTATCATTCTTCATTTGTCAGCTCAAACTTTCCCCCAACTTTTCAGTTACCCTAATTAAGATACATACAGAGGAAGCATGACACATTTTTCCTTCTATAAGTTTCACAACAATGAGTACATCCCTTATACTTTTGGAATTGTATTTATGGGTGGCAAAGAGCTGAGCCTGAACTCTACATCGGAGGGTCTTACTCCCCTGCTTCACTCCAGTCTTTGCTCTCAAATTCTAATAGTTTAGCAGGAGAGGTATGAATGCACCCCCTGACTTTTTTTTTTTCTATCAGGGATAGAACCCAGGAGCTCTCTCCAACTAAGACACAGCCCTTTTTAGAATTTTTTATTTTGAGATAGGGTCTCGCTAAGTTACTTAGCTAAATTGCTGAGACTGACCTTGAACTTGCGATCCTCCTAACTCAGCCTCCTGAGTTGCTGGGATTACACTCATGCCCCACTGCACCTGGCAAATACACCCATTTTTATGAAGGAGGAAGTGAATACACAGAGGCAGCATGATTTAATATGTGGAAGAACCAGGATTTTATCCAAATCTGACTGCAGAGACCAAACTATTGCCTATAGGGAATTCACCTAATCCTGGAATCTAGCAGGCAGAAGATTTTTCTTGCTCTGGCATGTCAGAAATCAATAATCTGTAGCCTGAAAAAATGACTATATATATCCTTGAGGCTGAAGAATTCTCTTAATCAAAATTGCATTTTAATCACAATGATAGCATTTAATTGTTTGGTTTCAGAATACTTGTGCTGTTAAGTAGTTTCCCCCAAATTTTGACCTCAGGCCAGGCTGTTTTGATCAGATTCACATGCTTCACTTACTGCAATATGATATGATATCAAGATTTACAACTTTGTGTACATGACAAACATCACTAATAGAAATGAGTGAAGGATCTTTGTTTCAAAAGGGGTTTATCTATAAAGCGTCTGGAGTTAAAGCAGAGGCTTAGCTGTAGGAATGAAGAGATTAACTGAAACTGAAAAGATGATGAAGAACATTCATATAGTGACATTATTTGTTTAGTTGGCAGCTGCTGGAAAGACCATCAAAACATCCAATGTATTAATGAAGATTTATTCACTGAAGTGCTTTTTACTGCAAGGGACCCAAGCTGCTTAGAGCATGGGCTCATAATATTTATTTGCTAAATTGTCCAGGGGCAGATCTGACGGTACTCTAGGGCAAACATGCTGTGTTCAGGACCTGGATTCTCTCTCCATTTCTGAGCTCTACTTTGTGTTGAATACGTTCTCACAGGCTCTCCTCTGGGGTCCCAACGTGGCAGTTGCCAGCTCCTAACTCCTGTGGCTTGACTAGGAATCAGTGAGAGTCTTCATTTAATTTTCACAGAGTCATATTGGTTCCAAGTGGGTCGTGCGCCTATTCTTGAGTTAACCACTTTAGCCAGGGAAATAAGATCCACCAACTGGCTCAGCTCTAAGGCACCTGCTCCAACCTTGAGCACAGGGGCTGAAAGTTGGTAGATGCTAAAAGAAACAGGGATAGTGGCCAGGCACTGAGGTGTACGTCTATAATCCCAGTGACTTGGGAAGGCTGAGGCAGGAGGATTGCAAGTTTGAGACCAGTCTGGTCAACTTATCAAGATCTTGTCTAAAACAAAACAAAACAAAAGAAACGGTTGGCGATGTAGCTCAGTGGTAGAGCACCCTTGGGCTCAAATCTCAGTACTATGAGATATGGATTTTGTCAGGAGAATCCCATTTTAGTCTTACCTAGGAAACTCTGGGATAGGTTCAAGGAAGGGGTTCATTCAGGGCTCTACAGATTCTCTGAAGTTGTAAGCACAGATTGTGTTTTTATCCACTTCCTAAGGAGATGATCCATAACTTTGATTAGATTGTCAGAGGGGTCCATGACCCAAAAGAGTTGGCTATTCCGAGTTAATGGTGGACAGATAACCGGACTGAATTGCTTTTCTAAAACTTGAGACTTCATATATGTCCTGTTTTCTTGAAAGCTTTCCATATTGGATGTAGAATTTGCTCTTTAACTGCCTTTTGCCAATGGTGGTGGGCCCACCGGGATTACTAGAGAGAGTAAATGCTGCTAAGAATTTAGTTGATGTCATTTCTCCAGATTCTAGAAAGCTTCCAAGAAAGCTCCGTGGCTGGGGCTGCAACGTGCTGGCGTTGCCAACTCCTGAGATGAAGTGATGCTTAAGGATCATAACAGGGCTTGTCATTGAATCTCCAGATTGGTTGAGTCAGAAGCTCTGGAGGTGGGACCCAGCAATCTGTGTTTTGAGGAGACTTCCTGAGCATCTTTCCAGTGGAGAAATAGCACTCTAAGGATTGTTTAGCCTTTCACTTTGTCCACAGAGGGCCAGCTCCTGTCCTGGCTGCTCAGCTCACCTTGGAGCCTACCTCAGCAGCATCTGTTTGCCCAGGCTCAAAGACCTGCTCATTCTGGGTAAGAAAGGCCCTCTGGGAATTGTTTCCTTATAATAATTCCAAGGCTGATATTTTTCTGCAAATCCCAGGCCAGGGTCCAGTGTGTGCATTGTCGATACCAGATGATGTTAGTTTTCTGGCTGATACAGTGGCGGGTGAGCAAACATAGCGCAGCCGGCAGAATCCCTGACTTCCTGAACATCCACAATCACAGATTCATTGAAGTTGAAACACACAGAGACCTACTGCCCTTGCCCTTTGTGTTTGCCAGGAGATGAGGTTACCCGTAAGCGATCCTGGTAAATAGCCGTCCCTCATTTCCCCTTCAGCCTGCACTTTGGATTTTAATTAGGTTCAAATCCTGCTTGGCATTTTGCTTATTTTCCTCATCTATATGACTCAAAGGCTCGTCCGGGGATGCTTAGACTTTGGTGCACACGGATCTGATTCAGCACATCTGGGATGGGGCCTGAGATTCTGCATGTTAACAAGATCCCGGTTGACAGTGATGCTCCTACAAGGTCAACATGCCTAATAGCAAAGGGCTAGGTCAGTGACTTTCCAAACTGGCAGCACATTGGAGTCACCTGGGAAGTTAGTTATAGGAGTACTGATGGTTGTGTCCCACTCTAACATATTCAGGTTTAGCTGGTTTGGGTGTGACTTCTCAGGTGATTTTGATGTGCAGTCAGGGTAGAGAACCTCTGACCCTCACAGCCTTCAGCCTCTGCCCACTAGCTCTTCCCCACTTGCCAGCCTGGCCTGCCCATGCCACCTCTGTGCCACATTCCTGTATATTTCTCTCCTCTTTTGCGTTCATGGACAGCTTATTATGGACCAGGAACTTGCCACACAAATGGATGAGATTAGTACTACTTCCACTCATTTTGCACATAGAGTCACTGAGGTTTAGAGACTGATTTTTTTTTTTTTTTTGTCCTAGGTCACGCAGCTGTGAAGAAGCAGCACTAGGACCTATCCTAGAACACAAAAGTAGCAGGGTGTGGGTTTTTAAACCTTTTAAGGGTGACTTCAGGAGTCAGAGTTAGGATCCATTACTTTCCTGTGTGAGCTTACCTAGGTCCTGCAAGTATTGTCTTCCTGTAAAATGAGGGTGGTAAAAGTACCCACTTCTCAGGACTATCAGGAGCATAAAAGGAGACCCACATGGAACATGCTTCTGGAGCCTGGACAACAGGAAAGGTCATCACCAGCTCAATGCCACATAGTATCTCCATGGCACTCCATGGGTCCCTTGTCTGTGACACTGGGCACAAAGCCTAGACTGTAACTCATCTTTTCTATGCACACATTAACTCTTCAAATTAAAGGTAAAAGTATGAAATGGGTGTAAATGTGACTTTGTGTGTGTGTGTGTGTGTGTGTGTGTACCAGGGAATGAACCCAGGGGCACTTACCCACTGAGACACATCCCCAGCCTCTTTTTATATTTTATTTAGAAACAAGGTCTTGCTTAGGGCCTCACTAAGTTGCTGAGGCTGGCTTTGAACTTGCAATCCTTCATGCTTCAATCCCCAGAGCCACTGGGATTGCAGGTATGCACCACGGTGCGTAGCTACTTTTTGATTCACAGCCTCAGATGTATTTTCTTCACTCCATGGGGACTCACAGTGGGAGGCAGAGGATCACCCGAGTTGACCAACGGATGGAATTTACACTGTAGTCGATGGAGAATAATTGTGTAGGAACAGAACTTTTAGATACATGCAAGAAATTACTCCAGTGAAGTCATTCACTCATTGCTTTCCATTGACTTAGACCTCAAGGCAACTCAGCTGAATCTCTCAAGCCACAGGCTAGGCTTGTCCCCAACTTATGTCCCCCACGGGAGGAGTGTGGGGGCTGTACCTTGGGTAGATCTCATGTGTTCATGTGACTCCTTTCTATGGGCTCCAAAACCAAGACATTTCTGTCCAACACCCTGACAAAACCCTGAGTCCCAGATAAATAGGGACAATCGATCACCCTGCTACAGCCACATAGGCCCGGGGTGACATCCTTTCCTTTCTCGTGCCTGATGCCTCAGGGTCTTCCAGCCTTTCATCTTGGAAAGTCCTTTGTGGTGGGGTGGTCCTGCTGGTTTTTTCTCATCCCCTTTGTGATGTGGGGTCACCAGCTGCCCAGGACTAGGAATGGCATTCCTGCCTGCCACCATGCTGGGACATACGGATTGGATCGTGACGGGTCCCCTGCCTGCTCCCTGCACAATATTTCTCTCTGCACAGCCTGATCTCTTTCTCCATCCTTGCAATGCACTGTGGGTAGCCGAGGGAGGTAACAAGAAGAGTATTCACAACAGACGGGCACCTCCACTTCCCTCCGCCTTTACCTGGCCTTTGTCAGGGCTGTGAACACACTTTCCCTCAGACAATGAATACATTGAGTGGGGCTGCTTTCTTTCTGATGCCAGTTGAATATTTTTAAACCAGGCAAGCAGCGCCACAGCTAAGAATGCCTGGATTTGAAAATGAGTGTGTGGCAGATTTACACAGAAAACCCTTGCCTACATTAGGAACAATATGTGACCACAGGCGCTCACGACCACAGAGCTTTATCTTCCTTGCAAAGGAAGTTTTGAGGTGGGGGCTGTTGATATGGATTCAGGGGTCAGCAACGTCAGGCTCTGAACTGGTGCCAGTGTCATCCTCAGGGCCCCTCGGGGTCCAGAAATGACAGTAGCCACTCCAAACATCAGACCTTGCACAGATGAGAAGGAAGGAGAGAGGTGGCCTAAAACAGTCCCCTCTTCCTTGTCTCTCCTTGACAAGGGAGGAAATGATTGCCAGAGCCCCCTCTCACAGCACACATCCCTTTCCATCTTCCTGGTCAGAACTGGGCTGGATACCACCCAAAGGGTCTCTGTCCTATGCATAAGCAGTATTGGGACTCTTTTAGGTAAGAGTGGCTTTGACTGACTGACCAAAAATGAAGCCCTGAATTTTGGTCCTGGCCTTGTTATTGTCTTGTGCAGATGTATGAATATCATGATGGATGCCTTATCTTGAGCCTTGATATGGCCCCTAGGGCCACTTAGAAAGGACAAAACGGAAAGTGAGTCAGGAGTAAAGTTTTCTGCACGATATTGCTTTTATTAATAGCTTCACAGCAAGAGACAACTTTGAAAGCAGGTAAACTAGAATGTTTTTAAGGTGGACTTGTATCTCAGAGGTTTCTGAATGTCTTCCAGAGGCCCATGTGGGATTGGCCAGCCACCATTCTTTCTTGATGCCAGGCATTTTTTGCAGACACCATAGAGACAGAGATGCAGATATTGACACAGATACAAGTGTAATTATAGAGTGTGGTATCTGAGGATCTCTGCAGAGCAGATGGAGATCCATCTGTTAGGGAAGGTGCCTGAGTCGTCCAGTGAGGGCCAAGGGCTGGGGCAAACCGAGGATCCTTAGCCCCAGGAGAACAGTGAGACTCAAAGGTTCTGGGCTGCTTCTCATCTCCAAGTTCAGAAGTCCGGCCCCAGTTCAGGACTTCTGGCTTCTGAAAGGGACTTGGGACTTGAACTAGCTAAATCTATCTCACTGTTGAATTATAGCTGACAAATAATTTTAAAACAGAACAGAATTCCAAAGCTACGGCAGAACCACTGGCAGAGTGCCTTTTTGCCTTCATCTCTGTATTCTGGAGCTAAAGGCCGCCTTCATGCATATTCAGATGCTCTCCCCCTGTGAGGGGTGGGATCCCCTGAATTTTACTGGAGGACTCAGGACCAAAGAGGCTAAATCATTAGCCTCATGGTGTGTTCCCTTGGGTGCCCAAGCCTGGGGAACGGAAGATGGACAGCCAGGGGTTTGGTGACTGACAGTAGTCTGTCCTCTGGTATTTCCCAGGAAAGCTTAGAGGTAGGAGATCAGCATGGACATCACTGAGCAGCATCTGTTGAAGGCTTATTAAATGGGCTGCCTTTACAATATTGGATATAATTTCGGATATAACCCTGAGAGCTTTGAGATCAGACTTTTCCCCAGATATCTGTTCTGTTTTGTTCCCTTCCTAATCAAGTTGTATCATACGAATTGATGTGTTGGTCAGAAGCAAGACTCAAGGTCAACCCAAGTAAGGGATGGGGAACTAGACAACATGGCTTGATGGTGAAGGGGAAAGATACAGAGCACAACGGTGGCCTTTTTTTTTTTTTTTTTTTTCTCAGTCTCCCTCAGTGGATGAATAGGGTGTTTCTGTTTTGAAAAATCTTCCCAGAGACGGGAGTTGTGCAGATAAGATGCTTCCCGATTGGCCAGTTTCTGTGGAGACATATTGGTTCTCTGTCAATCAGCCTCCAGCTGACCCTTCTCTCGTACCCCACCTACATCTGGAGTTTTCCAAAAGATTCCCCTAAAGCCAGGGGCCCCAGTTCTCATCAGGAATGAGCCTGAACTCCAGATTCTTTCAGGCCCAAAGCAAGGAAAGACGGGGACTTTTGTTCCCAGTTCATCTGAGCATCCTCCTGGAAAGAAAAGGGAGTTAGCTAAGAACTTCACCCTGAGTAATTACAGTTGCCTAGGGTTGGACCCCACCAAAATGAATATGAACACCTGCGGCAGTTCCCTCTTGTTGGCCCCCGTTCTCTAGTGGCTCTGAGCTTTGTGCACAATGTCTTATTTTAGCCTCACTACAACCCATCTTATAGATGAAGAAATGGAGGCACAGAGAGGAGTAACTTCCCTAGGTCACACAGCTCATTGGTATAAACCTAGAATCACATCAGTATAGTAAAATCCATGCTCCAGGGGGTCAGTTTTTTTTTTTGTTGTGGTTTGTTTGTTTGTTTTTTTGGTAAAGGGCTGAATCATAAGCACTTTAGATGTTGCAGACCTCTCAGTATCTGTCTCCTCAACTCTGCTATTATGACCCAATTCGGTGATATGTAATTGATTAGATGTGACTGCTCTCATACAAAACTGTTTGTAAAAATAGTCAGCTGCCTAGATTTGGCTTGTGGGCCGTAGTTTGCCAAGTCCAGCCCTGCACCGTTCATTCCATGGCCTCTTTGCTTCAGCCTCTGTAACGATACATGCTTTGTGCTTCCAGTGTACACCAGTGACCCCCTTCCTCAGTCCAGTGCACACACCAAAGTCCTTCACAGGAATGGACATCTGCACTCACAGCACTGGGGTGTGGGGAAGGCAGAGGAGGTCTAGAAATCAGGCCAGCCCCGAAGGGAAGGATCTATGATCTCTTCCTCTGACTTGGGAGAAGAGACAGACAGACAATCTCACCATTTTTTTAAAAAAATCATTGCCATTCTCTATGGCTACTTTTAAAAAAAAATTGTTACTTTTAGTTATACATGATAGTAGAATGTATTTTGATATATCATACATACATGGAGTATAACTTCCCATTCTTGTGGTTGTATATGTTGTGGAGTTATATTGGTTATGTGTTCATATATGAACATAGAAAAGTTATGTTCAATTCATTCTACTATCTTTCCTATTCCCATCCCCTGTCCCTCCTCTTCATTCTCCTTTGTCTAATCCTAAGTACTTCTATACTTCCCTATTCCCTCATCCCCTTTATTGTGAGTTAGCATCCACACATCAGAGAGAACATTCAGCCTTTGGTTTTTTTGGAATTGGCTTATTTCACTTAGCACGGTCGTCTCCAGTTCCATCCATTTACCAGCAAATGCCATAATTTTATTTCTCTTTATGGCTGGGTAATGTTCCATTATGTATATGAACCACAATTTCTTTATCCATTCATCTGTTGAAGGGCACCTAGGTTGGTTCCATAGTTTAACTATTGTGAGTTGTGCTGCTATCAACACGGACGTGGCTGTGTCACTATAGTATGCTGATTTTAAGTCCTTTTGGGTACATACTAAGAAGTGGGATAACTGGGTCAAATGGTGGTTCCATTCCAAGTTTTCTGAGGATTCCATACTGCTTTCCAGAGTGGTTCCACCAATTTGCAGTCCCACCAACAATGTTTGAGTGTGTCTTTTCCCCCACATCTTCGCCAACATTTATTGTTACTAGTATTCTTGATAATTGCCATTCTGAATGGAGTGAGATAAAATCTCAGTGTAGTGTTTAATTTGCATTTCTCTAATTGCTAGAGATGTTGAACATTTTTAAAAAATTTATTTGTTCTAATTAGGTATATATGACAGCAGAATACATTCTGATTCATTGTACACAAATGGAGCACAGCTTTTCGTTTCTCTGGTTGTACATGATGTAGAATCACACCCTATGTGCAGTCATACATGTACCTAGGGTAATGATGTCCATCTCATTCTATCATCTTTTCTGCCACCATCTCTCCCCTTTGCCCAATCAAAGTTTCTCCATTTTCCCCATGTCCCAAGGGGAATCATATTTCTTCTGTGGAGTGCCTATTAAGTCAAAAGAATCCCTCTTGACTAAAGTTTTTCTGGAAGCCATAATCATTCAGGATTATCTTTAAAAAGCTATTAAAAAGTACATAAAGTAGAAAAATGTTCTAGGTAGTGAATAGTACTGGTGAGTTTTTGCAAATTTAGTTGAAAGGTTAAAGGAAGTAGAGATGTACCATCAGTACACATCTGTAAATTATAGGAATATAAAACTTAAGGTAAGGGGACCAACCATCCCAGACAAATACGTGTTGGTCTCTAAAGTTTCAGTAATAATCAAAACCAAGTAGAGTTCTTTGAGATAACTTGACAAAGGCGAATTATGAAAAAGTTTTTGCTGAAGGAGTAAATGTAGAATAAGTCTTTCTCTTAGGATCCTTCACTATATCATTTAAATCAATCAATAAATTGCCAATATTAATTAAGTCACCGAGATGCACTTTTGGCTTTCAAAAGGCCAATCACCTCAACATATCCTGACTTCTGGAGCTTGGAGGATCTTAAAGATAACCCAGTCTGATCACCCATGTCACAAATGAAGCTACCCAGGTCCCAAAGAGCATGTTCTTGACTATGGGCCCACTGTGAGAAAGGCTTCTTCCCTGCTCCACCCAGAAGGAATCCTATAGGGGCCCAGGAGAATCCTGTAGCTGGTGAAGCCCTGGTTGCTCAACAGTGTCCATGCCCCAAGCCCTGGAACCTCTGAATAGTTATTGGCAAAAGGGACTTTGTGGTTGAGGTTAAGGTCCTTGAGATGTAGAGATTATCCTGGAATCTGGTGACCAATGGAATCAAATGAGTCCCTGTGAGTGGGCGAGAAGTCAGAAGAATAAACCGGTGCCATTTAGATGGAAGAGAGGTCCACTCTTGCTGACTCTGAAGACAGAAGAAAGGAAGCAAAGTTAGGAAGTGCAGATAGCTCCCAGTAGCTATGCATGGCCCTCAGGTGACAGCCAGCAAGGAAACAGGGATCTCAGCCCTACAGCTGCAAGGGCCTTTATTCTGCCATTCAATGCAATGAACAAGAGAATGGGGGCTTCCCTAGAGATGCCAGGAAGGAGCCCGACCTGCCCACACCTTGATTTTTAGCATTGTGAGACCCATGTTAGGCTTCTGGGTGGCAGAACTGTAAGATAATTGACCTGTGTTGTTTTAGCCTGGTTGTTTGTTACAGCAGCAATTGAAAACCAGTACAATATGGTAGTGACAGACTTCTCTTTTTTTCAGAATATTCTGTTGTATTGAACTGATGTCATAGAAAAAAATTCTAGAACAGTCAGTCATAAAGAAGGACCAGTGGTTCAAATGCTCTTGGGTGTATTATTAAGAAAGTGCTATCTGAAAATTCCAGGGAACCCAGTGTAGGTAGAGCGAATTCCCTGCAATCAACATTAAAGTTGCTGCAGTGGCTACTCTTTCCCTCCTGCTCGGGGCACCGAGGGCCTTTGGAAACACTGGTGGACTGGTAAATGAGTATATAGTGGGCAGGAGCTGGGACAGGTAAGATGATTCCCATCTAGAGGAGACACTTGTCAGAAAATTCACTTTTTTTACTCATCCGATGATGATTTCGTTTGAAAGAGTCATTTGTGGATTCATTCATTCAACGAAAAGTCACTGAGCGCTAGGCCATAAGTTCTGGGTATAAAACAGAAAACAAAACAGACCTGGTTGTTGCACTCTGGTATGGAAGACAGGCAACAGGCAAGTGAACAAGGTCATTACTGATAACATCACAGAGAAAATTGAAACCTTCTTCTGTGATGGTGCAGGGGTCTAGAAATTCTCTTGGTAGTGGTGAACCATTTAAGTTGAGAGCAGGCGAAGAAAAAAATCAAGCCTTGTAGTGATTGGAGGAATCATGTTCTAGGCAGGAGGAACAGCTGGTGCAAAGTACCTGTGGTGGAAGGAGATTGGCCTGTTCAAGGACAGAAAGTGGAGTGAAGGCAAACAAAGGGGAGTAGTGTGGAGTCAGGCTGGAGAGCTGCTTGGGGGTTAGATCAAGAAGGGGCTTGTCAGCCAGGTGGAAGAGTTTTTTGATCCTGTTTAAAATACAGGGGAATCCATTGGAATTAAGTAATATGATTGGATATGTGTACCCTACTCTCCATCCCTGGTACTGGGGGTTTGAATCCCGGGACATTCTACCACTGATTTAATTTTATTTTGAGACAGGGTCTTGTTAAGTTTCTGAGGCTGGCCTTACCTTGCCATCCTCCTGCCTCAACCTCCTAAATAGCTGGGATTACATGTGCCACCATGCTGGGCTCTGGGTACATGTTTTTAAGAAGGCCTTTGAGCTGCTACCTGGAGACTGGGTTTAGGGGAAGAAGGAAGAACGTGGTGGAGGAGTATAGTTTGGAAACCTCCAGTTAGTCAGAGATGGTGGTGGTTCGGACCAGGATGGTGGCAGAAGGGATAGTGAAAAGTGGATAGGTTTTGGAAGAACACCACAAGACTCTCTTTTGGATTGACTGCTGAGGAAGAGGAAAGAGAGAGGACTCAGCATGCCTTTTATGAGTTGAGATGGGGCCTGCCTTGTGGGAGACAGACAATATTGGCAGAAAATATTGTTTGCTCTGTTGGGAAATGCAAACAGCCTTTTCCCACATGCATCGAAATTCAGTTCACTAACAACATGGGGTGCAAACAGGGCTCAGAAAAAGCTAATGTCCACAGGATATCTAGTGCTCTGTGTATTTAACTCATTTGCTCTTCAACACAATTAGGAAAGCACTATTTTAAACTGTCATGCATGAGAAAGTTAAGAGACAGAGAGGTTGAGGAACTTGTCTGAGATCACTGCTGGGATCAGCTGACATCCCCACTGCTGAGAGGAAAAGCTGGGATTTGGCCCCAGGCAATCTGAGTGCCAAGTCTGGGCTCACAGATGCCAGACCCTCCTCCAGAGAGCAGCTGGTGTGGTGACCACGCCTGCACCCAGTTACGCAGCTTGAAGCAAATAGTTGCAAGCACAGCTTTTATTGCTTATGAATGTACTCATTTCTAACTTTTACCCATATTGGAGATTTCCTTGTTCTCAATAGGAAGCAATTTTAGCCCTCAGAGGACATTGTGTTTGTCACATTGAGGGAAGGGAGCTACTGGCATCTGGAAGCCAGGTGTGCTCCTAAAGAACTCCAACGCATAGGTCAATCCCAAGAACAAGGAATTTTCCAGTGCAAGTGCCAAGGCTGAGGACCCCTGTGTGGGTGAATGCAACCCAAAGGCATGCACTCGTGTTTTTGGATAGTGACAAACAGGACGTGCAACTGATTGTCCAATTTATAGATATTGAAAAAGTGTTAGGGGCCGAGGGGGAGTTTCCAATTGCTTCTTTTTCTTTTTCATTTTGGATATCAGGGGTGCTCCACCACTGAGCCACATTCCCAGCCTTATTTTGTATTTTATTTAGAGATAGGGTCTCACTGAGTTGCTTAGCACCTCATTGTTGCTGAGGCTGGCTTTGAACTCGCTATCCTCCTGCCTCAGCCTCCTGAGCTGCTGGTATTATAGATGTGCCACTATGCTCAGCCTTCCAATTACATCTTGTGTGAGGAAAGGGACACAACACAAAACAGGTCAAATCATCTGCTAGATGTCATAGAATGGACTGAAGAAAATAGGGGCTCAGAGGAGAAAGGGAACTTTCACAAAAGATCCATCAGCCTTCAAGGAGTAGGCATGTGGGGTGGGAACCAGAACAGGAGCAACATTTGGGTAGGGAAAGGCAGAGTAAGGTAGGGCCGTGTGGATAGGGAAGAACCAAGCATGAGGGCACCAGGTAAGACCTAGCAGATGCAGGGCCAATGGGGAGTGGTGCCGGGAGGTGCAAAGAGGGAGCATAGTGAGAATTCTGGGTTGTCTGAATTGGTTCCTCCTGATAGAGGGTGCGCAGGGAAAAGCCTGGTGGTAGAGGGTTTGGAAAACCAAGTGTGATAAGGAAGAGGGAACCAGCAACGTTCCCTAAGTGATGTGTTTTGAAAAAGTGTTAGGGGGCTGAGGGGGAGTTTCCAATTGCTTCTTTTTCTTTTTCATTTTGGATAGCAGGGATCTTTTGTGAAAGTTCCCTTTCTCCTCTGAGCCCTTATTTTCTTCAGTCCATTCTATGACATCTAGCAGATGATTGACCTGTTTTGTGTTGTGTCCCTTTCCTCACACAAGATGTTGTGGTAGAAAACACCAGCAGCATGAGTTGACCCCAAGGCATGGAGACCAGAAGGCTGCCTGCAACTCAGTGTGCAGTGATAAGATGATAGGATTAGGTGGTGGCAACAGAAATGGAGAACGCTAAACTCAGAGTCAGTTCTCACCAGGCACTGTGGTGCACGTCTGTAATCCCAGCAGATTGGGAGACGGAGGCAGGAGGATCATGAGTTCAAAGCCAGCCTCAGCAAAAGTAAGGTGCTAAGCAACTCAGTGAGACTCTATCTCTATATAAAATATAAAATAGGGCTGGGGATGTGGCTCAGTGGTCAAATGCCCCTGAGTTCAATCCTCATACCCGTCTCCAGAAAGAGTCAATTCTCCAAGGCACCCCACAAATGACCTCATTCTGGAGATGAGGAAGCAAAGACCTAAGAAGTCAGTGAGTCATCTAGAGTTTCCCAGCTAATAAGGGATGGGTCTGGGCTGCATCTTGATGGGTCTCCTTCTGTAGACAGTCAGGAAAGAGCTCAGGAAAGAGCTCAGTGGAGTCTGGTTTGGAAAAAAAAAAATCTGGGGAAACGACTGTGCAGAGAGTAAGACCACAACTTGGGGACATATTTAGAGCTAAAAGGCATCCGTGAAACAAATTCAACATGGCAGAAGTGTTTGAGTGCCAATGGTGGAATCATGATATATGGTCTTCTTTTCTCTTTTTCTGTTTGCCAAACTGTGTTTGATGACTTTTACCATAAAGGGGAAGAAAGAAGCCACTGTATCTGATGTCGGAGTGAAGGGAGTGAGACACAGCCCAAGAAGAAGTCAGTGGGTTTGTTTGAGGGAACGAATCAGGGAGGAGGGGAGACTTCAAGGGTGCAGTTTCTTTAGAAAATAGGGGGTCAAATAAGGAGAAGAGGCAGAGCCTCAAGTGCCCCAGGCTTGTAGTGACACGAGGCAGAGAATCAGGATAGAAGAAGGGAAGGTCAGGAGAGTTTTTTTTTTTTTTTTTAACACACCGAATTGTACACTCCTTTCTCGGCCCAGTGCCCTTCTTCTCCTTGGAGGAACAGTGTCCTAGTGATCTTGGTAGGAAATTACCTGAGACTCCATCCACTTTCTTGGCTTCTGTTGTGCTGGGCTACCGGGAGCCAGGAGAAGATGAAGGCATCCGTGATGCTCTTCCTCCTTGGCTACCTCATGGTTCCAAGTGGTGCTCGCGTCTTGGGGCGTTGCACTGTGGCTGAGATGCTCTACAGAGGAGGCCTGGATTATTTTGAAGGTTACAAACTTGAAAACTGTGAGTAGGATCCCCAATCCCCCTCTGTCCTCCTTTCCCTCCATTCCCTGCCCAGGTATCCCCAGTTCCTCAGACCACACATTCTATTCCATCTTAGGGGTTTGCCTGGCTTATTATGAGAGCAAGTTCAACCCCTCGGCTGTGTATGAGAATGAGATTACAGGCCACACTGGCTTTGGCCTCTTTCAGATCCGCGAGGACCTGTGGTGTGACCATGGCAAGAATCTCTGTGGTGTGTCCTGTTCTGGTAGGTCACTTCTTTTCAGTCCATGCTGGCGCTCTGGGGGCTGCGGGGTCACACTTGGAGGTTGGCCTTCTTGATGACCAGAGTTCACACGCTGGGAGGAGGCAGAAGGAGGGTTCTGGGTTAGGCCATATCCACCACGGGGAGGCTGGGCATTGCCTTGCCAGGGTGGATGGTGAGAAAGGACCAGGTGAGTCAGGCAGCTAGCTGGGATGGAAAGATGGAGACCCACATCCTATGGGAAGAGAAACTGCTGCGTAGAGGAGTGCGGAGGTATTGGAGCCCACCCAAGACTGAAGGGAGGGAGCAGAGGGTTCCCTGTGGGCCTGATGTCACCCACACTTGACCATTATTCTGTTCTTAGGGGAGACGGATGCTGCCTAAAGCATAGGTTTAGTGGTCACTGTGTATCCAGGTAAGGACGTACATTGGAGACCTCCACACCAGGCCACGAAGCCAGATGACTGCACTATCAGGATAAAGTCCTGGAAGTGAGGACATTCTAGACAGAGAGGGAAGCAGTTTTTCCTGGGAATTTGTAACCACAGCCAATTAGGATTCATAAGCAAGCGAGTGACCACCTAGAGGGACAAGAGCCTGTGCCAAGCACTCCTGACAGTTCAAGAGGAGCCCTGTGCCTGGAGGCAGGGTGGGGACAGAAGGAGCGCAGGTTTTGAGGCCACTCAGAAGGTTGGCTCTGCCTCTTACAGTTGTGTGATTTGAGCCTCAGTTATCTGTGAAATGGAGATGATGGTAATAATACCCACCTCATGAAGCGTTTAGGCGTTTCAGTGTATGTCAAGCGCTGAGCACCATTTCTGGCACATCTATGGCATGGGGCTTGGGAACACACCTTCCCTTTTTTTCAAGGATGGGACGAGGTAGTTGAGATTAGGGAGTGTGTCTGCCTGCCTGCCTGTCTGTCTGTCTACGTGCCACAGGCAAGCGCTGACAAAGTGGCGTTTATTCAGAAGAGGAGAGCTGGCACATGGGCTAGTGGGCCAGGGAGACTTTTAAGGACTGCAGTTTGGGATGAGCAGATCTGGGTTGGGAGATGATCTGAACAAGGGGCAGGATCCCTAAGCTGTGGGTCTCCTGGGTGGAGCACGCTCCTGAAGGCCACCGTCAGTCTCCCACCTCAGCCTGTCCTGAACGTAGGGTTGTAGAAAACAATGGGATAAGATTATGGAGTGAAGGGGGGAGCTGGGCACCACTGGACTAAGCCAGGGGCTTGGGGTTCTGGTTTATAGGCAACTTGGAGGCAAGTGATGAAGTGATGTTTAAGGAAAAAACTATGAGCCTGGTTCAGGGAAAGGGGAGACTAGAAGGATGGGCAAGAAGACAGGTATTGCAAAAGTCCCAAGTGGGAGGTCTTGACTTCCACCTCAAGGAGGGACTGGTGCATAGACAGGTTGGTTCCTGAGAGGCATTGCTGGCCCCTCCCACATGCTGTTTCCTGTGCCTGGAACAATTTTCCTCTGGTGATTCCCTCAATCCCTTTTCCTTACCTGCCCCTTTAGATGTCCCATAACCCTTCCCTGGCCCTTCAAGTCTGAATCACGTGCCCCTGTTAATTGCCCACCCGTCAAGCTGCCTCATCCTTCCAGCTCCATGGATTACAGCTGCCTCTGACTCTCCTCTCCTCCAGCCTGCAGGTTCCATGAGGGGGTGGATGGCATTATCATGCCGGCCACTGTCACTCCATCGATTCTCATGGGACAGCTGACATATATGTATATTTTTAATGGACATATATGTATATTTTTAAGGGAAAAAACCTAATGGATTCGCTTTAAAAAATGACAACATTCTTCTGGTATTTCCTGAAAAACAGAATCTAGAAGTAGACTAACTCTTAGAATTACATGAAGCCTTTCTAGAGAGTCCTCTCTGCCTTCCCCACGTCATTCCGACTTAGCCGTCACATGGTGGTGTGATGTCATTCCAGTATATTCTCTCCTGCAGAGTTACTGAATCCGGATTTAAAGAAGACGATTGAGTGTGTCAAGAAAATCGTAAAAGGAAAACAAGGAATGGGGGCGTGGTAAGTGGCAGATCTTTACATGCCCCTATTAATGACTCTCCTGCGTTACCTTTCATCTTGAGCTCAACCAAGTCTTGGCTATTGCTCATCCCACCTCAAAGGCCGCAGAAGGAAGGAAAATAATTTTCTGACAAATTGCCTCAAGATTTTCCCCAAATCTCGTTCAGGATTATATAGGATGCCAGGATGAACATACTTAAAATAACTCTCTCTTTTTTTTCCATATTTTTTTATTTGTTTTAATTAGTTACACATGTCAGTACAATGATCTTGACATATCAATACATTTGAATCAGATGGGGTATAATTTCTCATTTTTCTTTAAAATAATTCTCTGTGTATATATATCCCTGATTATTTTTTTCTTATAAATTCTTACAAGATTTTTGAATACTTTTGAGGTGCTTTTTTAAAATTTTTAAGATTTTTTTTTGTTCTTTTTAGTTACACATGACGTAAGAATGTATTTTGACATATCATACATACATGGAATATAACTTCCCCTTCTTGTGGTTGTACATGATGTAGAGTTTCACTGGTCATGTATTCATATATGAACATAGAAAGTAATGTTTGATTCATTCTACTGTCTTTCTCAATCCCATTTCCCTTCTCTTCTCTTCAATTCCCCCTGTCCAATCTGGTGAACCTCCACTTCTCCCTACACCCAGCCTATTGTGAGTCAGCATCCACATATAAGAGAGGACATTTGGCATTGGCTTATCTCACTTAACATGATAGTCTCCAGTTACATCCATTTGCTGGCAAATGTCATAATTTCATTCTTCTTTATGGCTAAATAATATTCCATTGTGTGTATGTACCACATTTTCTTTATCCATTCATCTGTTGAAGGGCTCCTAGGTTGGTTCCATAGCTTAGCTATTGTAAATTGAGCTGCTATAAACATTGATGGGGCCAGGTCACTGTAGTATGCTGATTTTAAGTGCTTTGACTATATGAGGAGGGGTGGGATAACTGGGTCAAATGTGGTTCCATTCCAAGCTTACTTTTTTTGAGGTTCCTGATGTGTATTGTAAAATGCCTCTCTAGCAAGCTTGTACCAATTTGCATATCTGTAAAGAGTTTAGCAAGTGCCTCTTTACTGATCACAAAACCTTTGCCATTTGAAAGATGAATAATAATCATTCTTTTTTTTGGCTATATATGATTGATACCCCATTAGGTATTTCCTCCTGTGTTTTTTTTACAGTGATATTCTTTTGTGATTTTTTACCCTGTCCCTGTCCTTTGCCCATTGATTTGAAAGAGCTCTTTACAGTTCAGCATATTAACTAACTGTTGTATATTTGTTGCCAAAAATAACTGCATCTCTTAATTTCCCCTTTTGCCAGGTATTTACACAGGAGAGTCTTCTAAAATGTTCATGGTTGGGCCTGTGTCTGAATTCTCTTACTCAACATTATATTTGTTCATATTGTCACAGGTATTTCTTGGTCATAACGATATTCTCCTTTTTTTCCCTAAGAATTTTACTGCTTTCCCTTTCATACTTGACTCTACAACACCTTTTTTTCTTTTTCTTGACTTATTGCTTTTGCTGGGATCTCCAGAAAATGCTAAAATAGATGTGAGGATAGTGACATCTTGTCTTGTTCCCAATCTTACAGGGAAGAAATTCATATTTTGTCATTTATTACATGTGATGCTTTAAGTTTTCTGAGCTATTCTTAGTTAAATTGAGAATGTTCCTTTCCATTTCTATGTAGTTACATGATTTTTTTTGCTACAAATACATGTCTAATTTGGGTTACTCCACTTTTAGTTTCTTGGCAATTCTGTTAACTTATCCATCTTCTTTTTAAAATTCAAACTGCTGTCTTTCTTTCTAAAAGTATCTCTTTAGTTTTTTCCAGAGGTCATGTCTGGATATATCTTACGGAGGAGTTCAGTTTTATGAAATTTACTTGTGGATCCTGCGGTATGTTGTTTTCGGAAGAAAGTTCCTCCAAATTTCTTCTTATTTGCTCTTTTCTGTGTCCTGTAAATTAGGGACATCTCTGTGTGAACCATTGTTTTCAGGTTTGTTATTTGTATTTTGACTTTGTTTATAGTATTTTCACTTACACGAGTTTTATAATTTCACAAACTTAAATCCCTCAATCTTTTCTTTTGCAGCTTCTGGGTTTATATGACATTTCCTTCTTAGAAAAGTTTTTCATACTCTTAAGATTATAGAGAAATTGAGCCATATTTCCCTCTATGTTAGAACAATGCTAGACAAAACAAGCCCTATATTGAATTGTTTTTAAATAAATTAAAAATATGATTTTAACAATTTTTTGTTCTTATGCTTAAAATTTGGGCCCCCTTGAAATTTATTTGGGTATAAAAAAGGCCGGGATCCAGCTTTATATTTTTTTAAATGATCAGTCATTGGTCTCAACACCATTTATTCGTTAATCCATTTATACTCACTAACTGAATAGATTGCCTATTAAAGTGGATGTCCCCTCATTAAAGTTAACTGTTCCCTGAATGCTTGAGACACCTTTCATACATGGTCTTGACTTTCCAATTAATTGGTAAATGTGGCTGACCTTCTGGGGTAAGCGCTAACAAGCTAAAGTCATCTTTGTTGTATGTCCGGTCCTTACTTGCTCGGGCTCCAGGTGAAGTGACCTCTCATCAAGCTAATAGGCAGCCATGGTTTTCCCAAAGCTCAGATGGGGGCCACTCTTCAAGGTCAGGGCAGACAGGGGGCAAGTGGATCAAGAGCTGGGTGTCCCAGGAGTCCCTTCGGCATTGTCTAGCCCTTGGTGTTCCTGAAAATGAGTGTGTGTGTGTGTGTGTGTGTGTGTGTTTTCTATAGCTACAGTGGGGAGAGGGGGATGTGTTCCCTTCTTCCAGGATGGGACCCTCTACCCTGGAAGACCCCTGGAGGCCTGTCTGGCTGAGTTAGCTGCAGCTAAGCTGGTACCTCCCCAGCCTGTAGCTGGGTGCTAGCACTGGGTGGAGAATGAGACAATAACTCTTAGGGGCACCAGGAAAAAAAAGATTGGAGAAACTCAGTTTCTTTGTCCTAGGAGGATTGGGGAGTTGAAAGGTATTTAAGGAGTGAAGTAGGTGCACGGAAAGGTGAAAGGGGGCCTGGCCCAAGGACAAGTGTTCTGGACACACCATGTGACCAGTCATAGAAATTCTCTAAAGCTCATTTCAGAGAAGCTAATCCTTACCTTGAAGGATTGAGGAGAACTTTGTGGTTCATGGTTCAGGCCTCTCTAAACCATCTGGGGCTTAAGTTGCAAGGTGAGAGTGGTATGGACCCTGGGACAGGGGAAGCACCAGCCTTCATGTCAGAGTATGGTGTCTCCAGGGGCCAGGCAAGCAGTATGAATGGACTGGGCTGGGGTGGGAATCCTGGGATCCTGAGCACTCACTTTAAGGAGTCCTCCCTCCTGATCACTCTCCCTGACCTTCCTCTCTATAGGCTCAACTGGACCCGGAACTGCCAGTTTTCTGACACTCTGTCGCGGTGGCTGGATGGGTGCAGGCTGTAGCTCAGAGGTTCTGCAACACTCAGAAGCTGCATCTTGTGACAGAAGAGGCTTCTCTCTTTGCCGCTTCACTTAATCCTGATATTATCTCACCACTTGACAGCTCTGGATGGACAGGGGGAAAGTTTGCTTTATTCAGGGATGTGGGATACAGAATAAACCAAGTTTGTTACTCATCTTGGGCCCAAGGTCTCCAGTTGTGTATCATGATGCTTAGTGTGATCACCATGATTTGCCCTTTTCGTGATTTATTATTTAATCTCGGATGGAGGACTTGGAGGAAGGAAACTCTCTGGGAGACCAGATGTGTCCACAAATGCCAATATTAAATAGAGAAAAGAAGAATAGACACAGTGGAGAAAAAAGGAATCAGAGAAGAGAGGAAGAGAGGCTGGGGCAGGCAGGGCCTTCCATCCCATCCCTGGGACACACAGGTACAGGGAGGAGACCACGAAATCCTCTTTGTTCTTCTACGGAGAAAATCAAGAGACAGTTGCTTTCTTCCTCTAAAATTAAACTTCCAATAATTGTAAATAACACTCGTATTGGATGATTTTTAACTTATAGAAACATTAAAAAAGAGAAAAGTTCTCCTATGATTTCGATACCTCAAATAATCACTCTCATACTTTGTTTTCATTGGTTTCTGATCTTTTTTTCTGTATAAGGTTTTTATACTTTCTGAACAATGAGAGGTTTGTTTTTTCACTTTTTTTTTTTTTTTTTTGGTACCAGGGATTGAACCCACGGGCGCACTTACCCATTGAGCCACATCTCCACCCCTTTTTATTATTTTTATTTTGAGTAAGGTCTCGCTAAGTTGCTTAGGACCTCGCTAAGTTGCTGAGACCAGCCTTGAATTTGCAATCCTCCTGCCTCAGCTTTCAGAGCTGTTGGGATTACAGGCCTGCGCCACCACCCTGGCTTCTGTTCCTCCCTTTTTAGAAGGAAAACAAATATGATAACAAGCCTTCCTCCTCTGTGTCTTTTAATTTTAAGCAGAAAGAGGTCTATTTCAGAAGCCCAGGATGGAGCAGCATGTACCAGCTTGGGCTTTCTGGATATACCTACTAAGACCTGGTAGTAACTGCAGCAGCAGCCACAGAGACAACTGCTTATCAGAACCAGGTCACCCATGGGACCCAAGCCATGATGGGCTATGGAAAACATAATCCTTAATCATTCAGTCCTTGGACAGGAAGGAAAGTACTGGAATGGTGTTGAGAGGGTCTGTCTGCATCATCTGCCTCCTCATGTTGTCACAGAGTCTTTAAAATGAAAATGTATTGACAGTTACTATTCCGTTCTATGAATATACCATATTTCATTTGACTTTCTCCCTACGTTAGATTTTTAGGTGTTGCCTTTTAAAAGATCATTACAAAGAGCACCATGGTGTCTGTCTGGTGCTGCCATTTTATTATTCTTATTTTTTCTTTTCTTACGTTTTAAAAATCATACCAACAATGAAGAGAACTTGGAGAGCTAACTCGAAAGTCATAAATAAGGGAATTGAAAATACTATCACCCCCTACTGGAAACAGGAGTTTTTGCCTCATTTTTTGGTAGTCAAAAAAAAAAAAAAAAAACCCAACTTAGAGATGGGTAGAGTTAAACTGTATGTGCGCGCACACGCATGCAATTTTTCCCCTTATAAAAATGGACTACTGCTAACTAGTTTTATATCTTGCTTTTTTTTTTCTTTTTGCTTAATAATATATTATGGTCTAATCTTTCCATGATGACACCAGGAATCCCAGCACCATTAATGACCACCCACTATCCCATTATACGGACAAATTATACTGTAAGTAACCATTTATTGTTCCTCTTTTCAAGCTGGAGATAAACTAAGTTAGGGAATCTTACAGGTAGGCAGGGCCTAAAGCAAGTCTGCGCTTCTCTCTGGTTGCATTTTGGTCACTTTGAGAAAGGAGAAGAAATGGTTCCAAGTTACAATTTCAGGGGCAGAACTTTTATTCAAGTTCAGGATTGCTCCATCAGCTTGATCCAGTGCTGTTAGGTGGCTTTCTGTCCTCTCTAGAGGACAGGGTATGACATATTTTCCCCCCACATGACATAAGTCATGCAGTAAAATTCCTGCTGAAGGCAGCGCTTACTATGGGGGTCAGTGAGAAGCCTTTGAGATCTCGAGAGTGATTTTTTTTTTTTTTTTTTTTTACATTTTTGTTGAGTTCAGAATCTGCAGTGTTTCTGAGGGAGGTCTCAAGAGTGATAAGGTGCCTGATCTCAACCCAACTTTAACCCAGATGTGAATGACAACCTGTGACTGATTAAAACGCTATCTTCTCAAGAGCCAAATCCAACATGCTGCCGCCTCCTTCCAGCCCATTACTTCTGCTGCTGCTCATTGTCCCCTAATGGCCACTTGTGTCAACATGGGCGTGAGGCTCGAGGAGAAAACAAATGTTAATGTATTGATTGGAACCACCTCACTGAGTTTTCCCAAGGGCAGCTCCTGGCAGGGGGCTGTCCTCTCAAGCCCACTGGTGCTGGCCATGATGGTGAGGACTCAGAATCATATCTCCTCATCTGGTTTATAGCATGGCTAAAGCTAGATTAGGAAGTCCCAATAACAATGACTCCTGCTAATTTTATTTGTATTACCAGAAGCTACCGTATTCCAGTTTTACAAATATCACCCAGAAACCTTTACATACAATATTTCCAAATTTTGCAACAACCTCACAAGATCGATATGAATTATAACTATATACAGATGGGCAAATGGAGCTACATAACTTGGCTTCACTCCATGCTGCTAAGTGATGGAGATGGGATGGGTGTCTCCTTAGAACCTGTAACCTTATTTATAGTCCCCTTCAAATGCAAGGAGGTGTGTTGATGTTAACTCTCATTCCATCCATTAGCTAGAAAATTGAGTTTCCAGTTGTTTTTTTTTTTTAATTAAGATGTCACACTATAGAGATATTGGGCAACTAGCACAGGGCAATGGGTCATTGTCATGGTGTTCAGTCCCAAGACTGGGAAATGGAGGGAACTTTCTCAACAGTACAAAGTCAGTCAATAGGGAGGGCAGTGTGGTGATCTATAGCATCTCCAAATTTATGTCAGAATAAAAATCAGCTCATTAAAAAGCTCATTCCTGGGTCATGCCTGGACCAGCCAAATTGTGTTTGCAGGAGTGGGGCTCAGGAGCATGCATTTTCACCAAGTATCTCCAGACAAATCTGTCTCTGGGAGTCTGAGCACGGGGTTGAGGAGAGTCAAAAGCCACAGGGCTCATTCCTGGCTCTGCCACTTACTGTTGAACCACTTTACTCTCTGAGCTCAGTTTTCCTAGCTGTGAATGACCCAGGCGGGTGGTGGTATTGAGAGAGTGGCAGTCAGGTGATGGGGGTCTTCCAACACCTGAGCCCTTTCCTACTTCTCAGACCTGTGTTAAATTTGTATGGAAATCCACTGCTACAGATCTGCCATCAGGAGGGGAGGGCCTGTGTGTGTGTGTGTGTGTGTGTGTGTGTGTGGTGTGAATGCACACCCATTACTATCTTGTACTATTATCCTGAGAGTATCCTGGCCAGGTCTGTTACTGGAGTATGGAGACTATAACTGCCTCACCCTCAGAACACTGTTTCAGAATCCCCCTTAAATAGAGGGTGTTTTTTTCTTTTAATCTCAAATCCTACATACTTCAGGGGCTGGAGATGAACCACACAACCTCCTTCTCATTGCTGCTTTCTCCTTGCTCCAGAAAGTTCTCTGGCTTCTTTGAAGCAAGTGTTCCCCCTCCATTCTCTGTCCCTCCCCGTCATTTGTGGAAGATTTTGGCTCCTGACTCATGGTTTTTCCAGCCCTATTGGGGTCATCATTTTTGGTGCTACCAGCACCTTGGCATCTCAGTCCCTCAGGGCCATCACCTGCAAAGATTTTTATCTTCTACCTCATTTCAACCCCCACTCCCAATGCCATACCTTGGCCTTGTTGTTATTAATAACTCCACCATCTTCAAAAATCTCAGGTGTAGGTGCCCCCTCTTTGCGCATCCTTCCATTCCGTGAACGGTTGGCTAACTCCCCTTCCTTGACCCTGCTGTGGTCTCTAAAATGTGACGCTAGCAACCTCACTGTCCTTCACGTCCCTCACCACCTCACTTTTCTTCTGGCTCAAATTCCAAACTGCTGTGATAATGTCATGTGTGCACCCCACCCTGGTCCCTTCTCCTCTCTCTGACCTATTCACCTGACCACTCAATCCCAGTTAAGCCCAATTCTCTACCTACTCTGATTTGTACCCCAGTAGCTGTACATATCTGGAGAAGAAGAAGAAGAAGAGAAAAACAAAAACAAAAACAAAAAAAACAAAAAACAAAACAACAACCCCACAAAACCATGTGGAATGGTGTCACTTTAAATTTTAACAACCATCATCAAATGGACCTTTACATTTCCAATCTCTTAGATAAGCATTTCACACTTTTTCTCCTCTCTCTTTAAATCTCTAACACCTCCTCCCTCATCCACCCTCTTCACTGATGAGATTGCTTCCTATGTCACTGAGGAAACAGAAGTCATCAGATAAGACCATCTGCAGGCTCCTGTAAACACCTCTGCTCACCCACATACTCTGCCTACCTACCCCATCATCTTTATGGATGAACTGGGTTTAAATTTCTTTCTTATTTTTTTTTTAGCTGTAGGTGGACATAATACCTTTATTTTATTTATTTTTATGCGATCCTGAGGATCGAACCCAGTGCCTCACACATGCTAGGCAAGTGCTCTGCCACTGAGTCTCAACCCCAGCCCTAGGATGAACTGTTGATGCCCCGAATAAAAGGGCTCTCCTTTCACACCCTGGCCCCGTCCCCCTTGCCTATTCTCAGACTTGTCAAGAGACAAGTCACATGGGGTCACTTTCCCCTCCTGCTCGATTGATAACATTATCTAAAACATATTGCAATATCTCTCAACTTAAAAGCCTCTCTCTTGGCCTCAGATTTCTTGCCATGTCCTCAAAGGACTCCTCAAAAGAATTGTCCAACTTTCCTCTTGTCCCTTCCTGACCCTTCCATTCTCTCTCAGATCCACTTCACTGCAAGCATGTTTATTGGGGCCATAGGTGACCTACCTGCCCCCAAATCCTAAGGCCAACTCTCAGCCCACATCTTACTCTCAGCGGCATTTGACATGGGCGATCACTCTCTCTCTTCTTCTTTTTTTTTTTGTTTGCCATTTACTTTTTATTTTTATTTTGGTTAAAAAAAATGTACTAATCACACTCAGCAGCAACTCAGAGACAACATAATCACATACAAAATAACTTACTGTGAACCATATGACACCTTTACCCCCTGCATACATAAAAGTCTTCCTCACTTTGGGAAACCTAATCATTAATCAGCATGAATCTTTCCAAATTACCTGTTTATACCAGTGGCTATTGAGCTACAGAGTGCACATCCCATTAAGGTGACCCTAAGTCCTCACAGTCAAAGAAGCAAAACCAGTGTGATATGGCACAAGAGGGAACTGATGAATGCTTGTCCAGACATACTGGGAACATCAGCATTAGGATGCTACATATTAGAGAGACTCTCTCTTCTTACAACACTCAGTTCACCGACTTTGGGGACAGTATATACATTCCTGGTATTTGTCCTATCTCACTGCTCCTTCACCTTCTCTGTTGGTGTCCCTTCCTGTTCCTGGTCACTGTTAGGTTTCAGTCCTCAGAACCCTTTTCTGTTTGAATCTACACCTGACACTAAATAATTGAGTATGTTTTTTCTCTTCCCCAAAGTTTCCCCAGGCACTAAATTCATCAGCAAAAATACTCCTTCCGGACACCTGTACATATGGGACAAGAGCAGCAGAAAATAAAATTCAACGGGATTCAGCGATCTCAGGTACGATCTTCCTTGTCCTCACATTGCTGATTCCCAGGGGATGTCCCCTGTCTCTGGGCTTCACAGCAGCACAGTGGTGAAGCATATCAGGAACAGAGTCTGGTCATGGAGGTGTCTGACAGTGAGCTGGTTATGTAAGTATGTAAGCATGCTCCAACTCTATGACCAGCCATAACCATTGAAATCCCCTCTCCCAGGCTCCAACAAAACCAGGTGCAAATTGTCAGTCAAATTATTTTATTCAATAATGCCGGCAGGCTGGTTCATCTCATGCCAAAGCAACTTACCCAAGGGTAGAGAGCATCACTTTTATTTAGTTAATATGTCCTGTGGGTTCCTGGGGCACCATGCTGGTAGAAAGCTCCTATCAGGGTTTTCTAGAGGCTTCATGGAATTTGTTGCTGGCCACATTGGCCAAAGAGCTAATGGAGAAAAGTCAGTTGGCTCTAGGGTTTACTGCAGCAGCTCTCTCTTTCTTGTCCCGAGAGAGAGAGAGAGAGAGCTGCTGCCATTTCCAGGATGTCTAGTACTTGTGGGAAACTGCTGCCAACTTCCCAACCATTCAACATGCTCAAGTGAGGTGACCGGCAGGGTAGACAGAGTCTGCTGCAGAGTCAGCGGCTCAGAAGGCTGAGATAGGAGGATTGTGAGTTCAAAACCAGCCTCAGCATCTTCCGTAGGCCCTAAGCAACTCAGCAAGGCCCTATCTCTAAATAAAATATATAAAAGGGCTGGGGATGTGGCTCAGTGGTTAAGCACACCTGGGTTCAATCCCTGGTACCAAAAATAAAAAAACAAAAAATGGGGACTTGCGAGGTGTGGACATGCGCCAGCTTCTGCTGGGTGAAGCATGGCAATTGCCACCCTCTGTCTTCTAAATCGCTGTGAGTGTGAAACCTACACTGTAACTGAAACCAGGTTGGTACAGATTCCTCCAGGCCCCAGCTCCTACACCAAGGAAGAACACAGAAGCAGGTAAGCAGAGCTGAGTACCAGGGACAGTGTCCTGGCCATTTGTGCTTTGAAATGAATGAACACTGCAGCTTTCAGTCCCTCAATACCAGTACTCCCCAGCGGACAGGGTCCTCCTTGGATGGCCCTGGGGGCCTCAGGGGTGCACTCCCTTGCTTCACCTCTCTGCCACCCCCCTGATTCCCAGTGTCTAGTCAGGGCCACTGTCATGTTGCTTAGTGACTCACTTTTGCAGAGGCTGGCTTTGAACTCGCCACCTTCCTGCCTCAGCTTCCTGAGCTGCTGGGATTACAGGCGTGAGCCACCACGCCCGGCTCTACTGTCATTTTTTTACAAGACATTCACTGGTCATGTATTCATATATGAACATAGGAAAGTTATATCTGGTTCATTCTACTGGTTTTCCTATTCCCATCTCCTCTCCCTTCCCTTCATCCTCCTTTGTCTAGTCCAGTGAACTTCTATTCCCCTCACCTTTATTGTGTGTTAGCATCCAATATCAGAGAGGACATTCAGCCTTTGGTTTGTTGGGATTGGCTTACTTCACATAGCATGATTGTCTCCAATTCCATCCATTTACCGGCAAATGTCATAAAGTCATTCTTCGTTATGGCTGAGTAATATTTTGGGACAGATTTCACTCAGCCAGTGAAGCCAGGGAGACCCTTCCCACCTGTGGGCCACATAGCCTTCTCCTGTGACCACATGGTAGAGAGCACAGGCTGTGGAGGGAAGATGCAGTGGGAGACCTCTTCTTTCACCTCCTGGTTGGTCACCACCCAGGTAAGTGGGGCTCATTTGTGAGAGGAGATTGCCAGAGAAAACGACAAAGAGTAAGTCTGATGCAGGAAATAATGTGAGGATGAAATGCATGGTGGGAGTTATAAATGTCCCCCCTCACCCAAGGAGCAAGTAAAGAACATTTTCTGGAGCCCCCTGGAGCCCCCCTGTCCAGGGTACCAGATGGTATCAGACACCTCCACAGTTTCCCAGGAACCGTGCAAACCTGGATTTCATCCTGACCATCATGTACAACCACAGAATGGGATGTTATACTCCGTGTATGAATGATATGTCAAAATACATTCTACTGTCATGTATAACTCAAAAGAAAAAATAAAAAAATTAAAAATATATTTATTAAAAAAAATATGTTCCAACTATCATCTGGAGAGAGTCATCCTTCTGAAGTCATAAATAGGAAGGGATGCAACCAGAGGCCAGGCTGGTTGGGAGAGGTGGTCTCTGTTGGAAAGAAGAGGACCTAGCAAGGGAAGCAGGGAGGTGGTGATGAGTGTCACTGAGGTGCTGAGGCACCGTCACCAAGCTGGGAAAGCTGAACAAGTTTCAGGTTCTTGGTATGCTTCCTCTCCATCTTCCCTTTGATCTCTCTGAAAGCCCTCCACCCTATGCCCGTCACCTGTCCAAAAGGAAATCAGTGGAAGCAGGGAGCCAGCACCAAGCGAAGATGGGTATGGAAACTGGATGTTTCATTTAATGGGGTCCCTTAGGAGGCTCCAGGCTCCTTCACAGGAGAAGTTAGGCTCTATTCATAAGAGGGTATACTGCAGCAGGATCACACTCCTGTCCTCCACCTTCCACCATGGGTGGGTGCAGCATGATGGCCCCCACCAGAGGCAGCCCCTCCATCTTGGACTGTCCAGTCTCCAGAACAGTGAGCCAAATAAACTTCAGTTCATTAAAATGTATGCAATCTCAGAGACTCTGTTTTAGCACTGTGAAGGAACTAATAGATCTTCAAAGGCAGAAAGGTGTCAATAATACAGGAAGACTTAGGCTCAGAATGTTTCAATAACAACAAAGTTCACACAACTAGAAAGTGGTCCTCTGAGTATAGAATCATGTTGCAGCAAATAATGATTGTCTGAGTTCTTCTTTTCCTATTTGTATTCCTTTAATTTCTTTCATCTCCTCTAATTGCTCTGGCTAGAGTTTCAAGGACTATGTTGAATAGAAGTGGTGAAAGAGGGCATCCCTGTCTTGTTCCAGGTTTTAGAGGGAATGCTTCCAATTTTTTTGCCATTTAGAGTGATGTTGGCCTTGGGCTTAGCATAAATAGCTTTTACAATGTTGAGGCATGTTCCTACTATCTCTAGTTTTTCTAGTGTTTTGAAAGCCCTCTATAATGAAAACTACAGAACACTAAAGAAAGAAATTGAAGAAGATTTTAGAAGATGGAAAGATCTCCCATGCTCTTGGATAGGCAAAATTAATATTGTCAAAATCACCATACTACCCAAAGCACTATATAGACTCAATGCAATTCCACTTAAAATCCCATCATCATTCCTTATTGAAACAGAAAAAGCAATCATGAAATCCATTTGGAAAAAATAAGAGACCCAGAATAGACAAAGCAATTCTTAGCAAGAAGAGTGAAGCAGGAGGCATCACAATACCAGACCTTAAACTAGACTACAAAGCTATAGTAACAAAAATGGCATGGTATTGGCACCAAAATAGACATGTAAACCAATGGTACATAATAAAAGACACAGAGAGAAACCCACATAAATACAGTTATCTCATACTAGACAAAGGCACCAAAAACATACACTGGAGAAAAGATAGCCTCTTCAACAAATGGTGGTGGGAGAACTTGAAATCCATATGCAGCAAAGTGAAAATAAACCCCTGTCTCTTAAAATGCACAAAACTCAACTCAAAATGGATCAAGGACCTAGAAATTACACCAGAGACCCTATGCCTAATAGAGGAAAAAGTAGATCCAAACCTTTATCATGTCGGATTAGGTCCTGACTTCCTTAACAAGACTCCTAAAGTGCAAGAAATAAAATCAAGAATTAACAATTGGGATGGACTCAAACTAAAAAGCTTTTTCTCAGCAAAGAAACAATCAATGAGATGAAGAGACAGCCTACATTTGGAGAGCAATGTTTGGCACACGTATGTAAAATACAGAACTAATCTCCAGGATATGTAAAGAACTCAAAATACTTAACATAAAAAAACTAACAACCTAATTAATAAATTGGCTAGGGAGTGGAACAGACACTTCTCAGAAGAAGATGTACATTCAATCAACAAATATATAAAGAAATGTTCAGCATCTCCAGTAATTAGAGAAATGTAAATCAACATCATCTCACTCCAGTCAGAATGGCAGTTATCAAGAATACAGACAACAATAAATGTTGGTGAGGATGTGGGGGAATAATCACACTCATACATTGCTGGTGGGACTGCAAATTGGTGCAACCACTCTGGAAAGCAGTATGGAGACTCCTTAGAAAATTTGGAATGAAACCATGCTTGACCCATCTATCCCACTCCTTGGTCTTTACCCAAAGGACTTAAAATCAGCATACTATAGTGACAAAGCCACATCAATTCACAATAACTAAACTGTGGAACCAACCTAGATGCCCTTCAATAGATGAATGGATAAAGAAACTGGTATATATACACAATGGAATATTACTCAGCATTAAAAGAGAATAAAATTATGGCATTTGTAGGTAAATTTATGAGTTGGAGAATATCATGCTAAGCGAAGTAAGCCAATCCCCAAAAACCAAAGGCTAAATGTTCTCTCTGATAAGTGGATGCTGATCCATAATAGCGTGGGCATGGGGAAAATGGAGGAACTTTGATGGGGCAAAGGGGAGGGCAGTGTGGGGAGGGGGAATGGGGGCAGGAAAGATGGTGGAATGAGATGGACATCATTACCCTAGGTACATGTATGACTGCACATATGATGCAATGCTCCATTGTGTACAATCAGAGGAATGAAAAGTTGTGCTGCAATTGTGTACAATGAATCAAAATGCATTCTTCTGTCATATATACCTAATTAAAATAAATAAATTAATAAAAAAAGAAAGTGGTCAGAGTGGTACCTGAGACCCAGATCTTTTCAATTTCCATCCCCCCATACCCCTGGGCCTCCCATGGTACTGCAAGAACAGTATCTCTTCCTTGGTGAGAAGGAGATTCACTTATTTGAAAAGAGACAAAAAAGACTGTATAAATCTCAAGAGCTCTGATTTAATAAGGTTAATTTTTTATGTACTTATTGCAGTGGAAAACATTAAGTGAGTGCAGTTTAATTGTGTCCTTTAATAATTGATTCTTTCATCAAGTTATATAAGCTCATAATACAAAGAGCAAAATAGGTTTTGTAATGAAAACAAGTACACCTTCATCTTTCTTCTCAGGGAAAAAGAAGCATGTTCAACTCTTTGGGCTAATGCTTTGGGTATTTATCTCCAATTCTCTGAAGAAAATGCTCTTTATTCTACTTGGTTTGTGTGGAATTGGGATTGTCTTATATTAGGAAGATGGAGATTCAGCTGGCTCTGCCTCTGTCCTGTCTTCCTTCCAGTACAATCCAAATCTAATCTGGGTTCTGCTGATGTTCACCTTCATCTGGCTGTAAAAATGCTCTTCACAGACAAGCTCAAGTATTCCATGATTACTTCCCTTTCCAGAAAAGTCTGTTTTCCTCTTTAGCAATCACTGTTTCTGCTTGTTTGCTTGCTTGGTCTCTTATGTACTTACTACCCATTCAACCTTGACTTTGCTCCAGTGGTTCAGTTCTCCTCTTACGATGTTCATGCTATTTTTTTTTTCCAGTTCATCTTTTTTGAAAAAAATTCTCCCTCCTGGAGGTTCCTGACACTCAGGTCTTCCCTGATCTCTGCACCCCCCCCCCACACCTGCCATTCTGGATTCTCCCTTTATGACCATCCCTGTTGCTAACTCCTGGGTTAGAGCCCTTCCTTCCTCAACCTATGCCTCCTTCTTTCTTGGCTTACTACTTTGCTTTATTGGAACACATTCTCTTTAAACTTTTTAAAATGTATTTATTAGTGCATTAGAGTTATGCATAATACTGAGTTCATTATGACATAATCATATGTGCATGAGATATAATTTGCTCTGCTTCAGTCCCCAGAACTTCCTTTCTCCCTCCTCTCCTCCCTCCCTCTACTCTACTGTTCTTCCTTCTATTTATAGTTATTTTTAAATTAGTGTTTTATAATTCGTGCTGTATAGTCACACATAAAGGTGAAATTCACTGTGGTGTATTCATATATGTCCACAGCATAATTTGGTCAATTTTGTTCCACTGTTCCTCCCTTTTCCCATCCCTCCGCCTTCTCCATCAATTCCCTTCCTCTGTTCCACTGATCTACTTCTCTTCTTTGTTCATGGGAATCCCCTCTCTTCCCCCTCCCCTTATTTTGGAAAGCAGTATGGAGATTCTTCAAACAACTGGGAATAGAATTCCATGTGACCCAGCTATCCCGAGCCTCAGTATTTATCCCACAGAATGAAGGTCAGCATACTGTGATACAGGCACAGCCCTGTTTTAGCAGCACAGTTCACAATAGTCAGGTCTTGGAAACAACCATCAACAGATGAATGGGTAAAGAAGATAAACCATGGAGTTTTAGCCACAAAGAAGAAAGAGATGATAGCATTTGCTGGTAAATGGATGGAACTGGAGGGTATCATGCTGAGTGAAATAAGCCAGACCCAGAAAGTCAAGGGTCAAATACTTTTTAAGAAAGAATACTGGGGATTCTTTTCAATTTTTTTTTTTTAGAAATTTGATGTCTGTAGTGCCTATATTCCCCAACATTTAGTTGATCCATTGGTTGGATATAGAATTCTAGATGAAGAATGATTTCCCTTGAGAATATTAATTATATTACTCTTAGTTAGTCTAAAGCTATTCTGATTCTGTTTCTTTGCATATGACCTGTCTTTTCTTTCTCGGTATTTATAAGAATGTCCTCAACATTTTGAAATCTCACATTGACACACCTTACTGTGGTTCTATTTCCCCCAATATAAAGGGTATTTCCAACCTGGAAACTTATATACTTCAGTTCTGCATATTTATCTTGGATTTGGTAGATAATTAGTTCTTTTCTGATTTCTTTGTTCTTTTTCTGATTTCTTTTTCCTATTATTTGGGTGCTGTGCATCTTATATTTGTCATCAATTCATTCATTTAATAGTTCCTTTCCATCTCCCTCCTCTCTCCCTCTCCCTTTCCCTCTCTCCCTCCATCCCTCTCCTTCTACCTCTCCTTCTCCTTCTCCCTCTCTGGATTTTTCTACTTCTAGGAAATTTCCTCAACATCTTCTTTCAAGCCTTCCACTGATCATTTTCATGCTTTTTAATGTCCAAGGACTTTCATTATATTCTGAATGTTTCTTTCTCTTTTCCTCCCAGTATCCTGTATCCTGTACCTACTTTGAAGATGCAATGTTTTTCTTTTTATGATAGATTTTTGTTGCTGGTTTTGCAGCATAAGACCTTTCTTTTAAATTTGTTTCTTTCTAGTGATTTATAGTCTTTGAAATAAAGATGTCTGTTGACACTTGCTTGCTGGTTTATATTTATAAAGAGTAGGATACTAAAAAGTGGATTGGGAATTCCAAGGCTGTGGGTGGATTATTCTTGGAGGCAGTGGTTGGGCAATTTCCTTGAGGGCATCACTGATGTCAGGTCCTTAAGTCTGACCTCTTGGCATGGTCATATCCCCCAGATGAGGCTCCTGGAGCCCCTACCAGGAGAACATAGGCCTGGCTGCTTGATTCTTGGAGCCTGTTTATGAAGAAGGTTGAGGAGTGGTTTGGGTCTCAGCTTACAAGTGAATAAATATTTACTTAAACCTCTTGTCTTCACTATGGTACTCTTGTACTAAATTGTGCCTGATGCTCCCAGTTCAGAGACTCTGGCTTGGACCTCTCCAGGTTATAGAATGACAAATTTTTTCAGCTACAGTGGTGAGGGACGGGCATCTAGTTTTATGCACTGAGAAAGGAGAACTAAGGTCCAGGCTTTGAGCCATTTAGCCTCACCTCTACCCAATTCCCAGGCATAATTGCTGCCAGTCATTCCTGAGATTCTGGGGGCTTTGAGGGTCAACCCAGGCTGCATCTGATCTACTTCTGGCCAAGAGTCAGCTTTCTGAGTTCTGCTAAGTTTGTTACCACATATTTATCTGCTTTCTCACTTCCAACAATCTGTGCAATTAGCTCTTCTCTGTCCTTAAGAGTTTATGTACTTAAAAATTCATTTATGATAAAATAGAGTTGGTTTAGAGAAATTGTTTAGCACAGAGACCTGGGAGTTCAGTGGATATGTGTTCTACCTCCAGCCCTGTATCTTATTAGCTGTGGGAACCCCTGGAAAGTTGGTTATCTCAGTTTCCTGATCTACATAAACTGGTCAACTGATAGGGAAACTGGGAAATTAATATAATGATTGGGATTATATGAGGATTCAATGAGATGTACACAGTGCATAACATAAAACAGTCAGTAAATAATAAGTTGTATATCTCTATAGTGCAATAGTAGTTTTCTTGACAATTAATTATCAGTATGACATACAATCTTGAATAGAATGAAAGCATGGTTAACGATGATTTGTAAATGATGATTTGTCACACGCACACACACACACATTCTATATTGTCTATTATGGGCTAATTTGAGGCATTACATAATTTAGGAATCCCTTTCTAAAACTGTTGAGCAAGGGAAGAGAGGAAAGGATCAGTCATCGGGATGCCACACAGCCTGATTCACAGAAGCGGGCCATACATATTAACTACTGCTGTTAGTCAAAGATGTTGGATATGCAACATCGGGCACCCTTCCTGGCACACTGGCAGTGATTCATATGTAGGTGAATCATGGTATGATTCATACAAAGCTGGCTCTGAATTACTTTATTTTTTAAAAATTTGAATCTGTTCTTTTTCCTTCTCCTCCCCAGAATATCACTGACCTGCTCTGTTTTGCCACATTGGAGACTTTCAAAAGTTTTAAAGTACCTGTTAGAATACAGCGTGATCCCGAAGATTTCTTTTTCTTTTTCACAGAAAGCTATAGTTTCTAGCTTTCTGTGCTGTAGGATAAGAAGCACAAGTCAGAATATAATCCATTTGGATTCTAATGCAGGTCAGTGATTGAGACTAAGAAGGTTTCTCCACTGAATATTTTGAAGGTCAAATGTAAATAATAGTTTCCATGACTACTCCTTGGGGCAGAGGCAGATTTATTTCTGTAGAACTTTATATTCTCCAGTGATCTCCATTCCATGAAATGGGACCTGACAAAGAGGTCAGTAAATGGCAAAAACTTTCCCATGAGACCTGGTCTTTAATATTTATAATTTTGGATCACTTTTTGCTATTTTGGAGAGATTTTTTTTCCTTCCACATTCCAATTTCTTAGCAGTAAATTTTTGCTCCTCCCAGATGTGCTATCATTTCAATGTTTGGATTCATTTTTTCCAGCTTTGTTCCAAGTTCAGAATCATGTGTCAAGGTTAAGCCAGTTGGTTTTGATCACTCTACACAGCCAGCCAGGTTTATGGCCTCATTCATTCTTTCTTTTTTCTTATTATTTTTAAATAAAATTCTTAAATAATGTTTAAGGTTAGTTAATATTTTAGGGGAGGACTTTTTTATGAATTAACATAGATTGAAATCTTGAAATCTGGCAAAGCCAAATTCAAATTCTTATCAAGTCTTAGGATAGGCATTTAAAAAATAATGAGGCTCAAGGAATAATTTAAAGAATAGGAAAGAAGTGACCTTGGTCATTATACCAATTAACTCTTGCTACAACAATGCTGCATAGCCACCCACTGTAGTACTCACTAGCTGATGACAGCATTTGTTTTTCTCTCTGTGTCTGCAGGTCATCTGATCTAAGCTGGGCTCAGCAGGACTTGGGCTCAGGTCTGCTCCTTTGAGTTTTTCATTCTTCTGGAACCACTGAGCTACCCTTGGAAGCACATTTCACATCAGAAGCACGAAAACAAGCTCAACCACACCAGCATATTTCAGGCCTCTGTTCATGTCACATTGGCTAACATTCTATTGGTCAAAGACAACAACATGGTGTCATGGTTGAGATCTGGAAAGTCCCCCGAAAGTGCTTGTGTGTTGGAAGTGTGGTTCCCAGCAAGGTTCAGAGGTGGGGCTTTTTAAGGCAATGATTAGATCATGAAGGCTGTAACTTCATCAGTGAATTAATCCATTTGATGGATTAATAACTGGAATGGACCATTGGGTAGTAACTGTAGAGATATGGGGTGTACCTGGAGGAAGTAGGTCATTGTGGGTGTGGCCTTGGGGACTATATCTATCCCTGGCCCCTTCCTGTCTTTCTCTCTTCCTGATCCCCAGCTGCTACATGCTGAGCTGCTTTCTTCCATCATGATGTTTCAGCCAATTATAGACTGAATCCTCTGGAACCATGCACAAAAAAAAAAAAAAAAAAAAAAAAATCTTTTCTTCTCTAAATTGTTCTTGTTGGGTATTTTGGTCACTGCAATGAAAAGCTGACATGAGAATGTTCATATATACTCATCAAACTGGTTACTTTGGATATATTCACAGAAGTGGAATTGCTGGATCATATGGTAATTCTATTCTTAGTTTTTTGAGGAAATTCCATACTATTTTCCAAAATGGCTAATTTCCATGCTTACTAATAGCAAATAGGATTCCCATTCCTCAACAATACTTGTTATTATTTTTCTTTTGATGATGGTCCTTTTAACAGGTATGAAGTCATATCTCATTGGGGTTTCAATTTGTGTTTACCACAAATTGAATGAAAAGCTGACATGAGAATGTTGAGCATTATTTAGAGATGTTGAGCATTTTTTTCCCAGATATCTGTTAACATTCATATCTCACTTTTATTTTTGTCTTCTTCTTTCTCCTCCTCCTCCTCCTCCTCCTCCTCCTCCTCCTCCTCCTCCTCCTCCTCCTCCTCCTCCTCCTCCTTCAGATTGAACCCAGAGCCACTCTACTATTGAGATACATCCCTAGCACTTTTTATTTTTTTTATTTTGAGACAGGGTCTCACTAAGTTTCTGAGACTGGCCTCGAACTTGCAGTCCTTCGACTTCAGCCTGCCAAGTTGCTGGGATTACAGATGTGAGTCACCATGTCAACTCATACCTCTATTTAGAAATGTCTGTTCATATCCTTTGCCCATTTTAAAATTGAGGTTTCTTGTTTTCTTGTATTGAGATCATTCATATTTTGCATATTAGCATCTTATTGACTGCAAATATTTTCTCCCAACCCATGGGTTGTCTTTTTACTATGGCTTGCTGTGCAGAAGCTTTTGAGTTCAGTGCAATCCATTTTTCTATTTGTTGTTGTTGTTGTTGTCTGAGCTTTTGGATCCTATCCAATAGCATTGCCCCTATGTTTTCTTCTAATAATTGCCCAGTTTCAGTCTTATATTTAAGTTTTTAATCCATAGTTAGTTGATTTTGCATATGCTGAGAGATAAGAGCTCAATTTTATTTTTCTTCACGTGGCTATCTAGTTTTACCAACAGCATTTATTGAAGAGACTCCCCTTTTGCCCCCATGTGTGTCTGTGGTCCTTTTGTTGAAAATCAATTGACCATAAATACTTTGTTTTATTTCTGGGCTTTCTATTCTGTTCCACTGGTCTATGTTGTTTTTATGTGAATAGCATGCTATTTTTATTATTATAGTTTTGTAATGTATTTTGAAAGCAGAGAGTGTGAGATGCCTCTGTCTTTGTCTTGCCACTCGAGTGTCTTTGCTATGTGCAGTCTTTTTTTGGTTTCCATACAAATTTTAGGATTTTTTTATTTCTATGAAAAAAATAACTTTGATATTTTGGTAAGAATTATATTGACCCTATTATAGATCATTTCGGATAGTATGGGCAGCTTGACAATAGTAATTCTCCCCAGTCATGAACATAGATTTTCTTTCCATTTATTTGCATTGTATTCAGTTTCCTTCACCAATGTTTTATTGTTTTCAGTATACAATCTTTCACCTCCTTAGTGTAATTTACTCCTAAATATTTATGTTATTTTTTGATGCTATTGTAAATGGAGTCATTTTGGAATTTCTTTTGCAGATGGTTTGCTGTTAAGATATAGGGATGCTATTGACTTTTGCATATTGGTTTTGTAACCTGAAACTTTATTGAATTTGGAATATGGTGCATCTTCCAAAGATTCAAGAGCTGTAACGTTGGTCACCAGTGTGATATTGTTGAGAGGTGTTGCAATATTTAAGAGGTAGTGTCTATTGGTGGGGTAATTAGGACATGGAAACTGTGCTCTCAGAAATGAATAATGTATTTCTCATAGGACTGTGGTTAGTTCCTATGAGAGAGACAGTTGTTATTGAAAAAGTAAGCCTGGTCCTTGAATTTCTCTGGCTTGCTGTCTCACCATGTTCTCTCTTTCTCTTGCAGATATTACTACTATGATGCTGTGGGTCATACTGTGATGTAGTCAGAAGGCTCTCATTGGTGGCAGAAAAGATGTGGCTGCTTGATCTTGAACATTCACCCTACAAAACTGTGAGCTAAATAAACTTTTTTCTTTATAAAATATCCAATCTCAGGTATTTTGTTAGCAATAGAGAATGAATTGAGACATAGCTCAAATTTTGTGGGGAGAGTGAAGTCATCAGGATTTTCTATATAAAAAACCATGTCATCAGCAAACAGAAACACTTCACTTTTATCTTCTTTATGGACGCCTTTAATTTCTTTTTCTTGTGTAATTGCTCTAGCTAGGAGTTTTAGTACTATGTTAAATGGAAGTGGTGTGAGTGCATTCTTGTCTTAGAGGAGAATTTTCATCTTTGAGTGATGAATTAGGTTGAGGTACATCCCTTCTAATATTTTGCTAGTATAATTTTTTTGAGAATTTTTGCATCCATGTTCATCAGAGATACCGGCCTACTAGTTTTCTTATAGTGTTCTTGTCTGGCTTTGGTATCAGGGTGATGTCCCTGATATCAAATACTTCTAAATTAATTTTTAAATGATTTTTTGGGGAAAGTTTTGAGAAGGTTTAGTATTAGTTCTTTTAAAAATGTTTGGTAGAATTTAGCAGTAAAAGCATCAGGGGGCTTTTCTTTGATAGGAGCCCTTTTATTATGAATTTAATCTTTTTACTTGTTATTGGTATATTCATATTTCTTATTTCTTCTGAATCATTCCTGGTAGATTGCAATTTCTAGGATTTATCCATTTCCTCTAAGTTTTCAATTTATTGGTATGTATAGAAGTATGGTTTGAGGATCAATTGTGACATCTGTCTGAACTTGAGTTTTCCCACCTGTTAAATTAGGAGATAAATCGAAAAATAGTGACTTTTCATTAGGTTGTTGTAAGAATAAGTGAGATTATGCATGTAAATTATTTAGTGTAGTTCCTGGTGCAGTGAGAACAGAATCTATGCATGTTAACTATTTGTAGAGAAATGGATTTCAGGAATGTTCTGCAAGGTAGCATGACTTAGCACAAAGTACCAGCTGAGTGGAGATGGGGTAGGAAGAAATGAGGAGTTTTTGACCCCAGTATGGAGTGATGGCGATCCTTTTTTACATGTAGGGATTAAACAATCTATTAAACCATCTCTTATTGTCCTAAAGGCCAATTCACATGGCCAGTGGTGAAGCACTTGGAAACAGATCAGCAAAATGTCAGAATATTTCAGAGCTTAGAGATAATCTATAGACTTTCTGAAAAGCCTCAAGAAGACAAGCTCCAGGCAAGCAGGACAGGCTCCTAAAAGTGCCATCAACAGAGTGGATACATTTTTTTTTTTTGGCACAGGAGATCCTTATTCCCAACCCTCTGAGACCCCAGGAATCAAACAGTTGAGTCTTGCTTAATTTCAGAGCCCAGATACTCTGCTGCCTCTACTTGAGCACCTGATGAACGTTGTTTGCCCCCAGAAGCCAGAGGAGACAGAAAGACTTTTTTTTTTTTTTTTTGCACCAATTCCAGCACTTCCTGCCTGAACCCTAACGACTTTGCCAATACCAGACTGGCTACAGGTTCCCAGAGTCCTCTGAGAATGACTCATGGATCCTATGTGGAGGAGCCCTTGTGGGTGGGTTTTATCTACACTTCATGTCCCCACACCCTTGACCATCCTGGCAGGTTCAAGGGAAAACTCAATCTTGGCCACATGCCTTACATTTTCTGTCCTTGAACTGAGAGGCCTGGCCCTTGGGGAGCTGAGTCAGGTCAGTCCACCAGAGAGGCAGTCAGCAAACCGGCTGCTCAGTCCACAGACCCGCTGTGGCCTCCGGCCCTTCTCCAGCCTTGGGTTGACGTTTCCTTTTTACTCTCTGGGACATGATAGTATTTACCTAACAATTATGTATTGCTTTTGGCTTCAGCTCTCCACCCAAAGAAACCCAATATAATGGAGATTTTAATAACCCAGTAAACGACCCATCTCATAGGCACACAGTGAGGCTGAACGGAGATGATACAGCCAAGGTCACCACCAGCCCAGTGCCTAGACAAAGGAGGTCCTCGGTGTGCTCCTTCCTGTCTCTTGGATATGTATTCAGGGGACACATTTGTCACTGCAGAGGCCAGTCTGCTCTGGAATATTGTCGTACTGCTTCAGTATCCTGTGGCTCATTACATTTACATACCTAACACAATTTCTAGGCATGATATATAGTGAACAGCGATGAAATTTCTGGGAGATTTATCACATTCCCTAGTTCTATAGATTGGGGGTAAATTTTTTCATAAATCTTCACTGTTGTTGAACAATTTAATATGCCATTGTCTGGGCAATAGAATTTTCCTCAATTAGATTTTAAAACTAATCTGGGAAGGAACTTTCCCCCTTCCTCTCCAATAATATTAGGTAAAGCCATAAGTCCTGACCAAGAACAAATCTTGCTGGTACCTCATGAGCACCTCAAACTGGATTCTCTTTTGCAGCAGTACCACTTCCTGCCTTCTGCTCCAGGACTGGTGTCTTATTGAGGTGGCTGAAGCTCTTAGGGGCACCGAGGAGCCCACAGCCACGGTGGGTCCAGGTACGGGTCCTCCAGAGAGGACATTGATCTTAGAAAATGAATCACTGATGTGGGATCTGGCCCGGAGCCATGTAAGCTCAAAAATTCAATTTCTTAAGTCCCAGAAGTTATTGGATGCTTGAATAAACACAACCAGTGTGGGATCTGAGAACAAACTGGAAAGAAAATTTACTAATTTCAAGCAGGCCGGAGGTTCACAACAGCCAGATGAGCACATTTTCTCCCTGGAGGCAGTGCTTCTTGGGAAGCAAGGCATCCCACAGTGGCTTGGTAAACATGCACTCCGAGAACACTGGGCTCCAATGTACAATGGGTAGCCCTAATGGCTTCAGGCATCCCAGGGCCCAGGGTGGGCAGGCCCCTCCGCCAACCTGACTGTATTCTGACTCTACTTCTTCAGCCTTCTCTCAGGGATCAGCCTTCATTGAGGGGAAGGGTTGACTTCATGACAGACCTGGGGCTTGGCCTGGGGCCTCTGCACACCTTCAGAGTCCATCAGATTCCACGGCTTTGCTCTCAGGACATCCTTAATTCCTTCCTTTCAACTCCTGGGGGGGCAGAGACTCTTCTAGGCACCCCCATATGGGTAGAAACTTGACTCTGACTAGGCTTCAGGGTGGACATGAGTTCCAGTGGACTCAGATGGTAGATCTGGTGACAGGCTGGGTGGCGGGGCTGTTCTGAGCCCTGTCATGATGATGGTCCCTGTTTATGGAGTGCCATCCTCCACCTCAGGATCACCAATTTATTTAATCCTTAACAATAATCCCACGAGGAAAGTACTATTCAACTTCCCAAATGGCTACAGGGTGAATTGGATCAATTTACTTTTGTTTGGTTCAATTGTTTCGAGTTAACGGATGGGAATGTTCGTTCTGTCTTTACAACAGCACTTAAGAACATCCCACATCCTCCTCCACTTCCCATAGCTGTCAGTGGAACCCCAGGATAAAGAGAGCAGAGAGGGAGGGTTGGGGGAAAATGTAATATATTCTTTAATAAGGGAAATTCTTATGAACACATCCTTCAGTTGTGGTTTCTTATTCACAAAACTAGTCCATGTATGAGAATCTTCATTTTAAAGGACACATTCTCATGACCCTGTCTCCCTCATCCCTTTCCCTCAAAGTCTCCTTTTCTTGTGTTTTAATCTCCAGTTGGGATGCAGAGACAAGGGAAGAATATGCCATAAAATCTTGTTATGGATATACCATGAAAGCTGGCCAACAAAAACAAAATACTTAAAACAATCAAATGATTGATGAATCACCCATTTGTTCGATTGTCACTCAGTGTCTTGGACAAACCTGCCATTTGGCTTGGCTTTTGGCTATCTTGACATAAATGGACCTGGACTTATTTTCCAGATGAGGAAGCCGCGGCTGGAGAAGCCAAGGGAGTTGCCTGAGGTCACAATAACAAGTATTAGATGCACAATTTTTAAAAGTTCTGTCTGAAATTGAGCTGAGGTCTTTGTGCCATTCAGCAGGATAAGGGCACAAGAGAGAAGACAGGGTAAGATCAGGATGGCCCCTGGTGTGTCTAAAGAACATAGAACTCAAACATCTTGAGAGGCCAAGAAAAAATAGAAGTAAGTGAGAGTAAAGGAATTAGAAAAATCTAATGTACTTTAAGAGCAAAGTGTTATGTTGTGTGGCTCCTGTCCCTTGGCATGTGTGACAGAGGTATAGTGGGAACAGGTGGGGATCACAGTGAACCAGACCGGGAGCTGCCATCAGTTTTGTTGATCCTCTGATTTTTCAAAAAGAGGTAGAAATTCTGATTTTTAATATCAAGTATCCTGAGTTTTCAGTGTAATTTCAAATTACCTGTAGACACCACAGAGACCCATGTAGACAAATACTGGATCTTGTCTGTACATTTGCATTCTTGACATTTGTTTGTCATGGAACCATCACCAAATCCCAAGTTGAGTCAATAGTACAGGTGTCATGCCATGCTGCGGGGAACTGAGAATTTTGATTATGATGAGGAGTGGATGAGGAGGTCAAGAAATGTTACAAGGAAAACGTTTTACCAATGAAAGGAAATCAAACTGGGCATGGTAATATGTACCTATAATCCCAGCAACTGGGGAACCTGAGGCAGGAGGATCACAAGTTCAAGGCCAGCCTTACCAACGTAGCAAGACCCTTCGCAACTTAGTGAGACCCTGTCTCAAAAAAATAAAAAAGGGCTGGGGATGCAGCTAGCTCAGTGGTAAAGCACCCCTAGGCTCAATCCCCAGTTCCAAAAAGAAAAAGGAGAAGAGAGAAAAAATAAGGAGAAGAGAGAAAAAGAAAGAAAAAAAAGAAATGAATTTCAAATATATCACCTAGTTCTCTGAGTAAATAATTTAGAGGGCAGATGTTGGAACCTGGAAAATCCGGTGCTAAGTCCCAGTTGTTTTGCTTATCTTCTGTGTAGTGATGAGCAAATTAACTAACCTTTCCTCACATCTGAATTTTTGTTGCAACTTCAATGAAATAAGACATTAAATGTAGGAGAAGTGCCAGATGGGAGGTTCTCAAGACATGGGACTTGTTAAAATAGCAATAATGAGAATTATCATTATGATAATAATGATAGCTATTATTATCAGTACATACATTCATAAACCCCAGGGAAGCTCTAATGGGAACTCAGCTTCTAAGAGTTCTTGTCCTAGATGATTTTATCTATGAGGAGGATGAGACACTTTGGCGTTACTTTCTCATCTCATTATACTTGATTTTGAAAGTCACAAAGCCTAGCCCACCCCCTCGCTTTTTAAGTTCTGTCTGCACAGCATCATTCATGAAACTCAAGTAAACTATTCAAGCCTAAACTCAGTGAAAACTTAGACATTTTTTTTTGCTTTCTTTTTTTATTGGTTGTTCAAAACATTACAAAGCTCTTGACATATCATATTTCATACATTAGATTCAAGTGGGTTATGAACTCCCATTTTTACCCCAAATACAGGTTGCAGAATCACATCGGTTACACATCCACATTTTTACATAATGCCATATTAGTAACTGTTGTATTCTGCTACCTTTCCTATCCTCTACTATCCCCCCTCCCCTCCCCTCCCATCTTCTCTCTCTACCCCATCTACTGTAATTCATTTCTCTCTTGTTTTTTTTCCCATTCCCCTCACAACCTCTTATATGTAATTTTGTATAACAATGAGGGTCTCCTCCATTGCATGCAATTTCCCTTTTCTCTCCCTTTCCCTCCCACCTCATGTCTCTGTTTAATGTTAATCTTTTCCTCCTGCTCTTCCTCCCTGCTCTGTTCTTAGTTGCTCTCATTATATCAAAGAAGACATTTGGCATTTGTTTTTAGGGATTGGCTAGCTTCACTTAGCAAAATCTGCTCTAGTGCCATCCATTTCCCTGCAAATTCCATGATTTTGTCATTTTTTAGTGCAGAGTAATACTCCATTGTGTATAACTGCCACATTTTTTTTTTATCCATTAATCTATTGAAGGGCATCTGGGTTGGTTCCACAGTCTAGCTATTGTGAATTGTGCTGCTATGAACATCGATGTGGCAGTATCCCTGTAGTACGCTCTTTTAAGGTCTTCAGGGAATAGTCCGAGAAGGGCAATAGCTGGGTCAAATGGTGGTTCCATTCCCAGCTTTCCCAGGAATCTCCATACTGCTTTCCAAATTGGCCGCACCAATTTGCAGTCCCACCAGCAATGTACAAGAGTACCCTTTCCCCACATCCTCGCCAGCACTTGTTGCACAGTGATTGGTTCCCGCGTATTGAGAGGAGAAGCTTGGCCTGGTAGGCACAGCTCCACCTACTGGAAGAGAAGTTAATCAAACTCTAAGACTGCATTTATTAATTTTTTAAAATTATTTGGGTTTTTTTCATTTTCATTTTTAAAATTTTTAAAAATATTTTTTATTATTTTTTTAATTTTAATTTTTTTTGATTTTTTAAAAATTTTTTTCTTTTTTCTTTTCTATTTTTTTCTTTTGTCTTTTCATTTCTTTTCAATTTCCTTATTCCCCCTTCCTTGAATTCTACCTGCTTACTCTCATTCTCTTTAGTGACTTCTTCCCTTCCCTTCTAATACCTTTCCTCCCAAGCATCAAATAAATTTATAGGAGTAAACAGTAACTCAGCAGTCAAACAGAACAAGAAGTAACATAAGCAGCATGAAAAAGCAAGGAAGAAAAGGAGTACAAACAATGCAGGACAGCCTAAATATTCAGGAGGACCTAGAGGCATCAGAAAAATGGTCAAATAAAGAACTCAAGGAATACCTTAGACAGATGGAATGGAATCTTAAAGAGGATATGAGACAGCAAATTCAAACAGTGAAAGAACACATTGAAAATGAATTACATAAACAGATAAAAGAAGCAAATAAGCATCTTTATCAGGAGATAGAGATTATAAAAAAAATCAAACAATAATTCTAGAAATGAAGGAAACTATAAACCAAATTAAAAACTCAAATGAGAGTATCACCAAACTTAGACATTTATACAGCTTAATGCATCTCTGAAACTTCTATTCACTGGCTTTTAAGGGAGACTTTGCCTTGGGAGGATTCTCCCAGAATTCAGCCCCTTTCTCATGCACAGGATTCCTTAATTCTCTCATCCATCCCTTCCACGATGCCCATCTTTCATTGTGCTACTCAGTTTAGTCCAATCTGAAATTGCTGCAGGTGATAAGAAAAGTGACCATCCTTGAGGCTTTTCTCCCAGGACCTGCACACCCATGTGCACACTTTCTTCCAATCCCATGTTAAGGTTAGAGCTAAAGAGCTAGTTCCAAGTGCTGGGTAAGGATGTGAGTGTGCGAAACCAGGATCCTTGTGTTTTGAAAAGAGCGAGAAAGTCTCACTTGCTTAACCCCAGTTGCCTGAGGTCATCCCAAGAGTAAGAAAGCAGACCTGCCACACTGTATGTCAGCACCCAGGAACACCCAGCTTGGGGGCTTCTGGGACACATGAAGACAAATGTCCTGAACCCTCATCTTATTCTCAACTCCCTCCCCACCTTCCAGAACCAATTCCCCTCACCAACTCCCAACTTTTACATTTTGCATCCTGATTCTAGTCCAAACTCAGATCTGGCTTATCCTGATGAGCTTTTGGCCCTTGTAACAGAGCTAGACATAGCCGACCAGCTACCAGAACACCAAGTATCACACTGTAAGTAAGAGGCAGGACATTATCATTCAGGAACCAATTGTACTGAGACAGCTGGCTGCAGCCCACAGAGGCAAGCAGAACTATTAATTTATTTACTTTTTTAAAAAAATGTGGTGCTGGGGATTGAACCCAGTGCCTCATGCATGCTAGGCAAGAATTCTACCACTGAGCCTCAGAACTATTATCTTAAGAATCCTCCTGGGCATTGAAGAGCAGCCTTTGTGTCTGTGGAGGTTGGCACAGGGATGGCAGTGCCCTCCTCACCCAGCAGAAAAACCCAGCGAGGAGGCCTTCTAGTCTGCCATAAAGTTTCTATTCCCTATAATGAATAGAGAACTAAGAATCTTTTAATTCCCACTGTTTTCTCTATTGTCTGCATGAATTTGAGCATTTAAAAATATATATATATATATATAAATTGTAGGTGAACACATATATTTTATTTGAATGTGGTGCTGAGGATTGAACCCAGTGCCTCATGCATGCTAGGCAAGCACTCTACCACTGAGCCACAACCCCAGCCCATAAATTTGAGCTTTTTGCATCCCCACGCTGGATCTCAGCTTTTTGCATCCCCACGCTGGATTTCATGGGTGGGACATATATCGAATCTTGGAGCACAGACTGACATGAACCTATCAATTGTAGCAGGAATTATCAAGTGAATTTTAAGTATTGGATGCTTTGTTTGGACATTTTCCAATACTGTCTGATCTGTGGAAGAACCAACTTCCTCCTTGGATTGGGTAAATAAAATGGCGGCCATGTCCCACCTCAGATCCAAGGAAACACGTGACAAGCCAAAACTATTTCTATTATGTATTATACTGGTCCAGGATTCTAGAAGAGATGGATATTTATTTGTTCATTCTTCTATTCAAATAGCCAACAATCCTTTAAAGCACACCTTTGTTCTGGGCTCCGAGCTTGGATCCATGGTCACAAAAGTAGACAATTATAGGGATCTTGACTCCAGGTGTCAGGAAATGCTGGTGGGAAGTGATGAACATGATGAGTGTGCTTTAAAATGGTTTAAACTCTCTGCTATAGTCCCTTCCTCCCCAGAATCTCAGTGATGGCCTCAGTGAGTTCCTGCAGTAAGGGAATAATTCCCAACAGCATTGCTGAGGAAGACCAGTACCATCCAATCAAAGGGCAACTGCTTCCAGCATTGCCCAGGGGATGGGGGGAGACAACAGGGAGGATCAGGACAGGTAGGGAGTAATAAACATTGTATCAGTCAGGTAGTGCTGCAAGAATGCTGCTTAACAAACATCCCCGAGTTTCAGTGGCTTACAACAATAAACATTTTGTTTTTCTCATCTGTAGGCCTGGGTGTTGGCTGGGGTGGCTCTACTTCAGGTTAAGTTTAGATCCATGATAGATGACTTTTCATCCTTTCTGGAGCTTGTCTTTCCATAACAGTGGGCGGAAGAGTAAACTGGACAAAGAACATTTTAAGTCTTTCGTTCCTGCCATCCTCAGTAATATTCCATTGGACACAGCAAGTCCTATGGAGAAAGAGAAGGAAGAATAAGCAAGTAGGAATCCGCGAGGGGATGTTGGGTGGTGGGGTGGGGTTCAAGGAAAGGTGCTGTAATTTCCAAATCAGGACAGTTTTTCCCATGGGGATTACAACATTGGAGGCCAGCTAGCTATAGTCCCTTCCTCCCCAGAATCTCAGTAACTCCAGCTCTTCCTCACTTCTGTCCTGACCCCTTCTTGTGATTGACGGATGGAGAATATCTGGAAGAATAGATAACATCCCAGCCTCAGTGTGAGAGCTCTCAAAGTGTTTTACACATTCCTGCTCAGATCCAGGTAGAAAAGCTGAACTCCTGGGGATCAGCCCGCATGCCCAAATACTTGAGTGAAGTCTTGAGACCTGTGACTCCGCATTACTGACCAACAGCACTGGGGACCCAAGAGATCAGATCACTCAGGGTTGAAAGGTAGGGGGGTTTGGTCCTCCATTCTGAGTCCAAGTTCAAAGCAGACAACTTCTCACTACCCTTCAGTATGGGAAGTAAGGCTTCCAAGGGTGTCTCTGAAGCCATCCTTCCGCCCTAGCTCTGCATCTGAGCCTCCAGAGCCCAGGGTTCCTCTGGGAGGACAGCCTGGGCTGTCACATCTCATTAGGTGCTGTGTCTTTGGCTGCTCTAGAGTTCAAAGATAAAACTTTTTTTATTCCAACTGGTGATTTTCCTCTCTTGGCCAGGGCCGAAGCTTCTGTTTCTATAAGCAGAGCCCTGGTTGCTAGGTGACACCCTCACTCCTGGTCTCGGAGGCATCCGAGGCAGAAATGAACCAGAGATCTGAAGCTTCTACTTTAAAGAAAAAATATGCAACCCAAAAGAGGAACTACGACCCTACATTAATTGGAGGGTTATATAATGATCTGACATGCTTCTAATATCCTCCCCACCACTCTGCCAAGACCAGTGGGGTATGTTTAAATATATTTTTTAAATAGGAAAAAAAATAGGAAATTGAACTGATAAATATACTTGGCTCTTTTGATTGGGAGAGGAAACTTCTAATTACACAGCTTTTCTAAGCTCACTCAATCAGATCTACACCTTCATTAGCCTCTGAGTCATTAGTGGAACTTATTAAAACAATTAGATCTGCAGAGAACTGCGGCCATCAGCGTTTCTGACAGCTGCATTGGGGATTTAAACTTTTCATTAAAATTGGATGAAAGCTTTGCGAATCAATAAGAAATAGATGAACATTTCAAATGAAAAATGAGCAAAGAACAAGAATAGATGATTCACAAAAGAGACACAAATGGCCAATAAACAAATGAAAAAATTTCCAAATGCATGAACCACTGAAGACATACATTAAAACAATAATGAGAATAACCATTTTTAATCTGTCAAGTGGCAAATGTTTTTAAAATAATGCACAGATTGGGCAAATGTACAGTGAATCTGCTATTTCAGTAAACTTGGTTGGAATGCAGTTAGGGAAGGTCTTTTAGAAACCAATTTAGCCACATACTGAGAGTCTTAATATGAATACACCTTTTGGCTGAGCCATGTGGTGCCCTTATTTACAGAGTTGTTTGCATAGCATTATTGATAAAGAGAGAAATCTGAAAAAAAAATTAACACTGGGATACTAGCTAAATTGAAAAAAATCATTTATTACATGCAAAATTATTCCCAAGATTTTAAAAAGAACAACTCTGGTCATAAAACTGCATACCCATTATGAGTCCATTTTTGTGAAACGAAAGGGAAGGTGATATATACCTGTGCAGAATACTATAAATTGGAGGTTCCCAAACTTTCTCAGTTCATGAAAGCTTTAGGATCTCAGTGATTCTCTGATGGAGTCCCTAGCACAACCCCTTTTCCCCACACGTCAAATAAAAACCTGATCATTTCATTTATTAAGTATTTGGGTCCAGACAACTTAACAGTAGTAGTTTATTCTGCGTCCAACAGATATTGCTGTACTTGCACTGAATCTTTCAAATGCCCCACAAAGATTATTGCAATGCTATGGGGACCTCCATACTGAACTTGGAACTGCAGGTATAAACAAAAATGTACTAGTGGTTAAACAAGAAGGCTCTGGAAACCAGGCTGCCTGTGTTAGGATATGGGCTCTTTCATTTGCTAATGATGATCTTGCACAAATTTCTTTTCTTTCCAGTGTCTTAGTGTTCCCATCTAATAAATGGAACTATTGAGCACCAACCTCTTTGGATTCTTGTGAGACGTATACATGCTGGTGCCTGATTCATAGCAAGGGTCAGCTCACTCTCACAGGAGACCAAAGGTGACTTCTGTTTTTTTCCACTTTCCAAATGTTATAATAAGCACATATTACGAACTGGGGTTGTGGCTCAGTGGCAGAGGGCTTGCCTAGCACGTAGGAGGCCCTGGGTTCGATCCTCAGCACTACATAAAGATGAATAAATAAAATAAAGGTATCGTGTCCATCTACAACTAAAAATAAATATTTTTAAAAAATGCATATTACTTTCATTATAAATAATGTTTTAGTTTTAAATCAGAGAAAGGGAGTATCATAGCTCTGTGTACTGAGTGCTGCTGAGAGATGGGCCAAGGCAAAGGCCAGCCAAGTGCCCTGTTCCTGAAAATGGAGGTGGGTAGGAGGAGGAAGGCAGCCAGGGCAAGAGCATCCTTACTCAGCTGTGGTCAAGTCCTGGGTACATGGCTTGGAGCCTTCAATAAAAATATAATCTGCTAATTAAGCTAATTGTCTGAAAGGTAGTTTTTGTATAGTCATCAAAAAGAGGCATAAAATAATGAGCATGAAAATAAAGAGATCTTTCATTTTCTCATTCATGCCTTAGTCATCATTTCAAGTACCTGCCTGGTTGGTGCAATTACAGGCTATTGCTACAGAACTGAAGCTGGTTTTCCTGGGGACGCTGGGGTCACATCTCCATTCTGCCAGAAAGCTTGCCCAGTTCTGTTTGGAACTTGTGGAGTTAGGAATGCTTCTCTCCTAGCACAGATTTACCTGGATGCCCTTCCACCACTTACAGGGGGACATTTCACAACACCAAGAGACAGAGACCTGGGAGAGACCACCAACAGGTGGCAATAGAGAAAGAGGCAGAATGGGCACTTCAATTGTCCCAGATCCCTTGATAAAACCATCTCCAGGGAGATGTTAAGTGTTTGCTTGTATCTCCTGGGAGACCCCTACCATTGCAGGGCACAGGGTCAACCTGCCTCCCCTTAGACATCTTTGTTGAAGGGCTGATCTTCTGCAGCCCACTTTTCCTGCAGCAGGGAGAAACTGGAAAGAAGCAGGGAATTAACATCTCCCTAGGCCAGCTTTTAGGCAAGACTGGTAGATGTGAATAGCCCAGCTCTATCCCACCTGGGACCCTATTCTCCAGAGTTTCCTCTGAAGTTACCCACTGCAGTAGATGGTTTAATAATGCACATTTACTGTTTTCCTTCCCTGGATCAAATATCTTTCTCCTTCACTTACCCATGTTCTTCCTTCCACCTTCCAAATAAATGACTTGCACTCAAATTCTAGTCTCAGGGGCAGCTTTGGAGGGGACCTCAAACTAAGAGTCCTTGTATAAATCTTTCTGGGAGCAATTCTGCCCATAAACCAATTCACATTTGACCATGTGATTGATTGGTCCAAGCCCTCGGAGTCCTTGCTTACCACTCAGTCTTCTCACTTGGCATGTTTAACATCCTTGGAGATGGCTTTACAGCCTCTGTGAGCAGCGAAATAGGTGATTCTGGGATACCTCTGTCTTGCACCAACTCCAACAGTTTCTGCTTGAATTTGATCTATTTTGCATATGGCTTTAATCTGAAGAAAGTCTTCTGCCACTCCTGCTAGAAAAGGTGACAATCATTGAGCCCAAAGCTCCCTCTCAAGTGGGAATCTGGTCTTCCTGAGCTGAGCTGTTCAGGATTCTGGGCTCACAAGCCTTCACCATGGCTCCCACATATAGGGCCTCCTGGAAGCTGTCTGCCTGCCTTGTCCCTTGGCCATCACAACAACTGCCCTCCTGATTGCTGCTTGAGCAAGGGATATATGTGGTCCATCATCAAATATATCCCCTCACAAGAATCCAGAAAAAAAATTCTCTCCTTTGTTGGATTTCCAGTCTATACTTCTGTTTACATGAATTCCTTCCTAGGGTCCTCTGAATCTAGTTAAATGGACTGTTTCAGCTTCCTGATTTGCCAGGACTCTTTCCTTACTCGGAACCTGTGGTATGCAAAATAACCGCTTCCCCAAAAGATGTCTACACCCTAGTTCCAGGAACCTATTCTGCCTTACACTGCAAAGGAGACTTTGCAGATATGATTAAATCAGGATCTTGAGGTGGGAGAGCACCTTAGATCTTCCAGGTGGACCCAAGATAGCTACAAGGGTCTTTATGAATGAAAGAGGAGGCCAGAGAAAGATTAGATACAACCATCTGTTAGATGCAATGTGAGTTAGAGTTGATCATCTTTGCTGGCTGTGAAGATGGAAAGGGCACATGAACCAAACAATGAGGGAAGTCTCTAGGGACTGGAAAGGGCAAGAAAATGGGGTTCTAGAATTTCCATAAAGGAAGACAGCTCTGCTGACATACTGATTTGAGCCCAGTTGGACTCATTTCAGAATTCAGGCTTCCAGAACAGTAAGTTAGTACATTTGTGCTGTTTTAAGGCACTAGGTTTATAAAAATTTTTCATGGCACCAACAGAAATTAATACAGTGTGTGCTTTATGCTGTTCCCTCTGCCTGTACCCACTCCTTTCTCTTTTCTACTTTCATATCCATAAATCTCTCTAATCTTCAATGGATCTTTTGCCGTGGAACTGCATTAATTCCTGCCTCCCTCCCCAGCTGTCATACCCTTGGACAGTTTCAACTCAACCTCCAGCTCCCCCAGCCCCGGACCCAACCCTGCTCTTCTGCCCATCAAATAATGCCCTTAACAGCGACAGGTTATTTTTTTTGTTTTTTACTTTAGCACAACTGGTGCATACTGACATTTGCAATCATTTTACTAAAAACAAAGGAGAAAGGGAATGACTTCCAATAACACAAACTCGAGAAAAATTTATGATGTTTTCAGGTAAAGTTTTTTGATCCTAAAAATCCAATAGCAGCAGCAAAATGCTATATTGGTGTCCAGGGATTTCCTGTTTGGAAACACTGTCTGTTCTTTCTGTCTTCCTCCTTCCTGCCTGGCTCTGTCCACAGCTTCCAGATAGTATCTCATTTAGGAGGTATTTGAACCCTTCTGAGGCCTTGCCCATTTCTGGGCTCACATCTCCTACATCCCTTGGTTCACTCAGTCCCAATAGGAAAGTCTCAACAAGACAGGAGCCTTTGGAAGGACTATCCTTAAGGCTCACAATAGAAAGTGGGGCTCTATAATTAATTCACCATCCAAACTGAGATATTTTCAAGAGTGAAAGGGGTTATAAATAGTTGTGCTTGGGAAATGGGACTAACTCTATTTTTCCTGGACAAACTAGGAAGTTTGTTGACCCTGACACTTTCTGGCTTGGGGTTATTTGAGGACTTTGTGAGGCAGAACTGAAATATCTGAGGGGCTAGTATTTTTTTATTTGGGGAATTCCAGATCCCCTTCACTCAGGAATACTCCAGAGACAGGCAGCCTTCTCTGGATGTAGTAGGAAAGGCTTTCGGGAAGAGAGGAGTGTAGTCAGGCATGAAGCGAATGTATACTTGTACCAGGCAAAGTCAGGCTGGGGCCCCTGGTATCCTGAGTGATGGCTATTTAAGCAGTTGCTTTATTTTTTTTCCCTAAGAAACGCAGGGGATTGTAGTGCATGAAGTGATAACCCAGGGTGGAGTTTCCATCTTCAACCTCACCCTTGTACCTGGGTCCCTGATGATAAGCGTGCTTCTTATCACAGATTTATTATTATTGTCTTCCAAGCCAATGATGACAGCTATTTATAGGTGGTAGCTGATCTGAGGGTTGATTTTGCTTTGAAAGAGCCAAAGTCCCCGCCGTCTGTACATGGACAGTCTTCATCCATAATGCATGAGGCTGGAGACCCATAACAAAGACTATGTTCATTCACCGGGCTGTGGAAGTTGATTATTTACTCAGGAAAAATGAGGAACATTTTCTTCTGTAAGAATCAGCATTCATCATCACCCTGTTTCTGTCACTGACCTGAGCTTTTTATTCCTAGGCAATTTTATGCCTTCAAATGCTTCATGATTAAAAGCAAATCAAACTCAACTCATCATATCAATCAGGTACAGTCTATGCCCAAGGATTCCAAGGATGGGGCTTGCTGTGTGGTGGGGAGAACACTGGTGAGGAGATTGGAAGACCCAGGCCTGTCCCCAATTTTCAGCTCCTTGACAACACTGGGGTTTCGGATTTGGCTGTTTGTTTTTTAATTGATATAAGACATTTGAATGAGATTATAATAATCAAAGTCTTTGGTTTATCATTTGTGTCCAATACAACAGCATCAAATTTACTCACCAAGACTCAGATATACATAAAATGTACTTTTCTGCATACACACATGCACATTTGACCATACTTTGCTTTAGAATAATTTCCCTCTAAGGGCAGGAAAACACATTTACCAATTAAAGGTGATTCTGCCTCTTCTTATTTGAATGTCTCTTTTGTGTAAATAAGCTGAGCTTATTCTAAGCTCAGCTTTCTCTCTGGAATGGTGCTGCTGACTTCTCAAGGAGCGTCCCTACCACTGTTGCTTTCCAAGGCACTTCTCAGTGCAGGAGAAAGCACATGACTTCTCATGGCCTTGCAGGAAGGAGGCCTGGGCTTTGCATGTTGTCCTTCAGTTCTGCCAGCCTTCTCTGAGCTGCTCTCCACCCCTGCCCTGGTGGCTGCTTTCCCTACACTGGTGTCTAATGACTAAGCAATGGCAGCTTCTTCCCAAGCAGGGCTTCATGCTAATGGCTATGATACTTGTCATTGCTCCATCATGAGCTTCCTGTTGAAGCTCCAGGCTTCTCTGCACTTGCATGTCCTCTCTAGTGGCACTTGTGGCTGGAGGCTGCCTGGGGGCACCATTCCAGACCTACCTACTTGGACGGCTCCCTCCTCCAGTGCTGGCACTCCAAGTTGGGTCTGAGATCTTGTGTTCCTATGGTGTTGCCTTCCTGCAGTCCTGGACCTCTTCCTAGAGCACCCAGTATTGTCTAAACCTCCACCCTATCATCTCTCAATCTACAGAGCCCCTGCCCCAGCTCCACAACCAACTCCTGACACTGAATATTAGGTTTAGAGTGAAATTTAGTGTAATAACCTCCACTTTGCTTTGACATAGAAGCATTTGGTCCAAAGAGTTCAGGCATCCTAGGCCCAGGGCCCCTTTTTAAAAAGGAAAAATAATCAATCACAGATGAGGAGGTGGGCAAGGGGGGACAGATACATAGATACAACTTCTCAGATTTTGACTCCTGACCTGCAGGCACAAAGGTGATCAGGATGACACAGGAGGAAAGATATGGAGATAGGACAGAGTATAACACATGCAGCCACAAGGGCTGTCATTCCTGACCTGCCTTTGTGACTTCCCAGTGAGCTGCGAGAGATGTCTTTGTGACTTCTAGCCACAAGATCATTGCCAGCATGCTAGAAAGCCTGGCCAGTCTCCACTCACCAGAGCTTCCTTTCCTACTTTCCTCCCTTCTAAAAAGTCTCTGCTTGGCCTATAAGGAACATTTCAAACCAAACATGGAAATTAAACAATATAAACTCAACACTAGACAAAAGGTTAAATAAAAAAATTAAAAGAGAAATTAGAAAATACTTTGAGATGAGTAGAAATGCACATCATACTGAAACTCATGGCATGCAGTAAAAATAGCCCTTAAAGGGAAATTTATAGCTGTAAATGCTTACATTGCAAAAGCAGAAAGATCTCAAATCAATAGTTTAAACTTTCACCTTAATAAACTAGGAAAAAAATCAAACTTAATCCAAAAAAAAAAAAAAAGCAGAAAGAAGGAAACAAAAAGAGAAGAGAAGAAATAAATGAAATAGAGGATAGAAAGACAACAGAGAAAAATCAATGAAACAGAAAGTTTGTTCTTTAAAAAGAACAAGACTGACCCATCTTTACTTAGAATCATCAAGAAAAATAAAAGAAGACTGAAGGAGTGGACATTACTACTGACCCTACAGAAAATAATTATAAGGAAATATTATGGACAATAAATTAGACAACTGAGGAAATTTGCAAAAGTTAATAAGCAAATCCTAAATTCAATAGAAATTAAAGCTAACTAGAATAGTGAAAGAAATATTAAAAGGAATAAAATTAGAGAAGTCACACTTTCTGATTTCAAAACTACTCCCAAGCTATAACAATAGAATAAGAGAGTGGGGTATGGGCATGAGGATAGATAATGACTCTCAATGACTTTGAGAGTCCAGAAATAAACTCTCATATTTTGAGTCAACAGACTTTCAACAAGGGTGACAAGACAATTCAAATGGTGAAAAAAGAAGTTTTTTTTTTTCAACAAATGGTACTGGGACAATTTGGTAGCCTCATACAAAAGACTAATTTGGACCACACACCATTACCGTTTATAACAATTAACTCAAAATGTATCAAACACCTAAATGTAAAAGCTAAAAATCTTAAAATTCTTAGAAGAAAATAAATAGGTAAATATTGCCGCCCTCAAATGTGGCAATATTTCTTAGACATGATACCCAAACACAAGCAATACAGAAAGCAAGCAATTTTTTTTTTTAACAAAAAGGAGGAATTGGACTTCATCAATATTAACGCTTTTGTGCTTCAAAGCATACCATCAAGGGCTGGGGATACAGCTCAGCTGGGAGAATGCTTGCTTTGCATGCACAAGGCCTGGGTTCAATCCCCAGCACCACATACAAAAAAGTGAAAGACACCCCACAAAATGGGAGAAAATATTAATAAACCATATATCTGAAAATTTGTACTATGAAACTCTTAGAATTCAAGAAGACAAATAATCTAATTTTAAAATTGGCAAAGGATCTGAATAAACATTTCTCCAAAAAAAAAAAAAGATACATACATGGCCAATAAGCTATTTAATAGCTACCAGGGAAATTCAGATTAAAATAATGATGAGATATCACTTAGCATCCACTGATTATAACCATCATAATCAAAAAGGTAGCTAATAACAAGCGTTGGTGGGAATGTAGAAAAATTGGAGCCCTCATGGGATGCTAGTAGGAACATAGAACCGTGCAGCTACTTTGTCATTTTACAATGACATAGAAGTTCCTCGCAAGGTCAAACCCAGAATTGTCATATGGCTCAGAAATTCCACTCCTAGGTATCTACCTAGAGAAAGAGAGACATATGTCCACACAAAAGCTGGTATGTGAGTATGTACAGTAGTTTTATTCATAGTGTCAAAAGTAAACACAATTTTCAACAGATAATGTTCAACAGCTAATAACTAGATAAATAAGATGCTGTATAGTCATACAATCAAATATAATTAGGCAGAAAAAAGGAAGAAAGAACAGATAGATACTGCAACATGGATGAACCTGAAAACCTTAAGCTAAGTGAAAGAAGCCAGCCTAGAGGACATTATTTATATAGAATGTCCCAGAACAGGCAAATCTGTAGAAATAAAGATTAGATTGGTGATTTGTGTTGAGTTGAGGGAGAAATGAAGAATGATAATTAGAGAGGATGAATTTTGTTTTGAGGTGATAAAAATGTCTTAAATCGATTGTGATGATGGTTGTGTAACTGTGAATATATTAAAAGCTATTGACTTGAGCAAACAAACTCTTTAATATGTAAATTGTATCTCAAGAAAATATTACAAAAAAAAAAAGGATTTTTTTTTTTACCTCTGGTGTTCAGCTGACAGAATAAAAATTGCTAGTGATCATGTTTGCCTGTATCTAAAGGAAGCCAACACAAAAGGAGAAAGATTTCTGAAGATAGTATTTTAACCCCTGATCCAGCCATGCCTGAGGACATAACCCCTGGACTTTTTGGCTATGTGAACTAATTAATTTCTTTTTGTTATTGTTGTTTTTGCTTAAGAAATGTTATGTATCTGAGTGTCTAAGACATTTTTAAGTAAGAAGTGGTAGGAATTGGAATGGCTGCTACAAAAATCAGCCAATTCCTACCACCACTTCTTACTTAAAAATGTCTTGGACACTCAGATACAAACTGTAGAGTAAGTGAACTCATGAAAGTCATCCATCATTGGTTCTTGGAGCCAAAAATTTATACAAAACCCAGTTAGCTTCTGAAAAAGCTATGTGAAATTTATTCGAGTTATTCAATTTAGTAAAAGCAAGACCATAAATATAAATTTTTAAGCTGGAAGAAATCTAGACATCATCTGACTCAAGGGCTTCTGTTTTACAAACTGAGTTAATTAAGAAAGAAAAATACTTTCCTTCCTATTCATTTGAAAGAGTGATATTAAGTTTTCATTTCACTCCACATTAGCCTGGGTTGGCACTAGAAGTCAAAGCCATGTGGTTCGCTGTCTAAGATGTCATGGGATTGGCCATGGCAGTAACCACTTAGCAATCCATTTTCTTATTCAAGCCAAATACCATCATCTTATTAAAATTCACTTCTGAGCAGATTTGAAGTTGCATTTTCAAATTTGATTATACGGTTTGGGGTTGATGGAAGCGAGTAACTGAAGTAGAGGTAGAGATTCAGACAGACTAGCAGCAGTCAAGGTCAGAGAGGAGGGAGCAAAGGAAAGATGGCTGAAGTCTGGAAGGCACTAAGAAGAGTCCACGGTCAGTTAAGGGAAGGAGGAAGGAGGGCACCAAATGCATTAGGTCAACTTGATCCAGGACTTCAGACAAAGCAGGAATGAGGATGGTTGAGTAGGAGGCCACAGAATGAAAACTAGGGATCTGGGAAAAAGTCTGGGCTAGCAGAGGTCATGAAGTGGGATGGAGGGCCTTGGAACCAGGTAGAGGTCAAGGACAGCAGGAGGGACTGGGCTGGGAACCACCTGTCCTAGGCAGCATCCCTGGCTGGGTGGAGAATAAGGGAGCAACCTGACTCTTCTGAGATCTCTTTCTACCTTTATCCCACCTCAGACCTGACCCCATGTTCTCTCTTGCTGGGCTCTGCAGGCCCTGGCTTTGGATCTGGCACCAGCTCAGAAGTGGACACATGCCAACTGCTCTGCCTGTCAGTTCTATCTTCCACCAAAAACCCACTGCTCTTCCAGCCTCAGCCCCCACCAGATGGGCCTGCTCATTCTCAAGTCCTCCTTGAACTCATTCTGGTACACACCTCTTTCTTCTGGAGCTTCTGGGCATAGTTCCCATGACACTTCTAGAAGCCTGCCTGGCCCACTACAGCTGGAAGGCATGCTCAGACCCGTTCAGAGCTGCTCCTATAGCTCCCAGATTGCCTGTGAGTGTCACTGCTCTGATTTGTGTGCGGATGTCTTACTTCTTCATTACCCTGCCCTGGTCTTGCACAGTCTGGGTAGCTTAACTGAATTTTTAACTCTACTCTGATTTTACTTGCCTTTGAAGACAAGGTTCCTAAAGACCAGAAAATGCTCTTCAGGTGGGCTGCCTGCAACTGGTTGAATCTAAGATGCTACCAGAGTGACCGACCAGACAACGTCCTAGATGGTGTTTAGAGAGAAGGCAAGGGTCAGCTTCAAATATAAAACTATGACTAAGATTTGTCAAAAGACCAACCTCCTCCCGGATAAAGCCTTGCCCTGCTCCATGTTAAAAGACAACTCTCAAAGTAGGCTAAGATTAAGCCCATTTAACATCATGTCCAAGCCGGGCATGGTGGTGCACATCTGTAATCCCAGTGGCTCAGGAGGTTGAGGCAGGAGGATCACAAGCTTAAAGCCAGCCTCACCAAAAGCAAGGTGCAAAGCAACTACGTGAGACGCTGTCTCTAAATAAAATACAAAATAGGGCTGTGGATGTGGCTCAGGGGTCAAGAGTCCCTAAGTTCAATCCCCAGTATCAAAAATAAAATAAAAATAAAATCATGTCCAAAAAGGGTAAATTTTTACCCTAAAGATTACTGTAATCCAAAATAGAAAGAGTTATGGTATAGAACTAAGGGTTTGGACAATTGTGAAATGTTTGGGAAAGTAGTAAAGCGATTGTAGAAAGGAATAAAACTCAACAGAAGGAACAATTACCCTCTGGTCTCACTTTATATCTTAAGGTATCCCTGATATCTGAAAAACAGTAAAAAGATTAGAATTAAAACCTACTTTCACTTCAAGATTGGTGAAACTGGTCTTCTGAGAATTCAACAACCAAGAGTTGGAGACCAAAGCTAAGGAAGAGAAAAGGGCTAAGAAGACAGTGAATATTTTGGTCCTTGCCCTCCTGGGTCAGCAGGACCCAGGGGATCATGTGACCTCTCCAAAAGAACTCTGCAACTCTGTGAGTCACCTGATCTCCTGATAAGGGAGATCACAAGGACCCTAATGCATAGGAACTAATCAATGCACATTCTGCACTGGAGAGTCTTTGGAGAGGGGAATGACCCCAGTGATTCCAAGAGAGGCCATGTGGTCTACAAGACCGTAACTCTTCCCCCACAAATGATACATTTGGTTGAGAGAAAAGATTGGATGAGTCAAGAGTCTCCTCCCAAGGTCATATAATAAATCCCTGAGGACTTTTGGCTAATCTTAGCAGTATGAGGAAAAAAAGATTAATTTTTGACCAACATAGGGGACATCTGATTGATCTTGAACACCCAGCAGGGAAATATAACCAAAAACAAAGGTACTAAGATGAGGGTGAAAAAAATAATCAAAATGTACTTGACATGTACATAAGGGTCCTTATGGGTGATTGGCTGATACTCACTATTAAAAAAATAAACTGCATCAGAACACAACCTTGCACAGAAGCCATCACAGTCTTATATACAAAGTACTTCTGAGGACACAAGCCTAGTACCTGTTCAACCTCGTAGTGAGGTCACTTTGTTGATAATCTTTGTGGCCAAAGATTAATATTATCTTGATGGTCTGTAAGGTACAGAAAGCTTTGTCATTATATCTGATCACTATTCTTATTTAACCATCTTGATTGTCAGATAATATATGTATTTTAAGTCTTTTTCAGCCTTTTTCACTTTATCAGTCATTTTGGGGAGAGAAGGACCTCCCCACTAAGAATGGAGTAATTGTTGGTACCAATGGGCTCAGGCTTCTTGCACCTTTAGTGCCTACCAGGCACTCTGGGTCTAATGTGACTTCTGGAAGTCACTTGCCTTCAGCAAGAGAAGTCATTAAATAAATACTCTCACTTATGTTGACAAATCTCTGTAATAACTAAGAGGTTGATTTTCAGTAAAGTGAGTTCCCTGGTCTACTTCCCTATCCCACATTTAGAAGTTAAAAAAAATATGATTGCTATCTGACTTCACATACTAATAAAGGATCAGAGCAAAGGGGAACAGAATGAGATGAGCTTTGAAGCAGGGCGCAATCTGGGTCAACAGTGAAAAAGCAAAAAATCTTGCCAGCCATGAGAGGTCCAAATTTCCAGTCCCACTAACTCTTCTGAAATGTACTGCTCAGCCTGTCTTAGAATAGAGCCATTATGTTACTTTGACAAGCATTCTCTGATAAAGATTTGGCCTCTTGTATAGTTCTGCCTATAGAGAGAAAAAAAAAAAAAGAAAAAAGAAAGAAAAATCCAATGTAAATAGTCTAGTTACTGAATGTTCTTCTTTCTTTATTTTTTTTTTATCTTATTCTTTTTAGTTATATACAACAACAGGATATACCCTGACATAATTACAAAAGCAAGGAACTCAATCCACTCCAATTTGTTCTTATTTTTGTTATATAAACTGACTTCCTGTTGTCCACCTCGGTCTTTATACGTTTGGGTTATCTGAAGCCATTCTCTGCAAAGGTTTCCATGTCTGCAAAGCAGTGACCAGATTCTGGGACCTGGGACCTGTAATAGAAGTGGTACTGAAATATTTTAAACATGGTTAAAGAGGCCCCACCAAACAGCACCTGTTTTTTGCCCCTTTGAATCCCCTAATAGCCAGCCTTCTCCTCTTGCTCTTTGGTCCTTACATCTTCAATGGTCTGGTCTCATTGGAAGCCATCAAGTTAGAAATGATAGTTACTCAGGGGTATGGAGAGTGAGGCCTAGGACTGTGTGACAGCCAACTCTATTTAAGATTAGCTAGGAAAAGCTTTCATTCCTCTAAAGTACCTTTTGATGGCACCTGAGTTCAGCTTGAAGAAGTTATAGAAGACATAAGGCCACCCTTCAGCACTTCTCAAGAATACGGAATAAAAATAAAAAGGGAGGATTCGTTCCCCTGCCCTGGTCTTCTAGCGCCAGGGTGTTCTAGCTGAATTTTCACCACACCAAATCTTTCTATCCTTTGAGGATGGGATGTCTGAAGGTCAGAAGCTCCTCTTCAAGTGGGCTGACTATAACCACCTGGATTTGAGTAGTGCCAGAGTGAGCCTGGACCCACCTGTAACTTCCTTCTAATAACAAGCATGGGTAGAGTGCTCACCTCACATGGAAGGCTCTGGGTTCCATCCTCAGCACCACATAAAAATAAAATAAAGGTATTGTGCCCATCCACAACTAAAAAAAAATATTTAAAAAAAGAAAGCATGGATATTCCTCCCCTTAATTAGCCTATCCTCCCCCCGCCATGTCTTTTCCCCTCTATCTACAACCTCCTGACCCCAAAGGGTAGGAGGCTGATCTGTGAATTTACCTCCCACTTCTTCTATTATTGTTCAAGTCAGTCAGTGCTGGGTCTTGTTATTGGTTCCATAATTCTGAGAGGAAAAAGGATCCAGTCTTCGAAGTCAAAAATTGGGAACAAATTGGTGACTAGACTGTGAAGTGCTGAAGGTACTCTTATCACAGGGCTAGATACACATTCTCGATACCTAATATATGCTGCAATTAAATGAATGAGGCCACTGGATCGAGTTTTTCTTATTTAGCTGCCTCACCAGCCTGATAGCAGGAAACATTTTCTAACAGGCTGTTCTAAATCATGTTGGTTTTGTATTTCATGGAATTAGTTTGGGGGATGTTGGCAAAAACAAAACCCAAGGGTACCTTTTAAGTAAAGGACCCAGTGTTTACAATCCACAGTGAAAATACAATAATGAATACCCTGGAGGTATCTCGAAGGTAGGGCTAGAATTTCAAATTTGTTGTAATCATTTTCCATCCAGCGTGAGAGCTATGAAACAGCTCAAAATTTCCCTTAAATGTAATAAACAACCTCACATAAGGGAATAGAGGATGTCTCTGGGCCAGTATTGCACAGGGAAGGATATAAATGAGGATCCCACTCCTTGCTGGGAGTGGAGGTACTTCACCTCACGCAACAACCAGCTAATTCCAGGCCAGGGTGGGAAGAGAAAATAGATGGAAATGCTATCCTTGTTTGGTACAAAGACATCAATTAGTAAAATAACCAAAGATAATATTTCATGATATAAGACCACTTTTGAGAATTTTTCAATGTGATAATGGTATTGTGGTTAGGCTGCTAACATAAGAGATTGTACTGAATGGTTTACTAATGAAGTGATCAAGAGCTCCTGAATTCAATTTAAAATAAGGAATGAGGATTTGTTATGCTATCTTCTCTACTTTCATATGTTTGAAATTTTCTATAATAAAAAATGAAAATAAAATAACCGTTAACAATCCCAACTTGCTGACTGCTATGGTTCATTGTTGCTTCTTCAGAATTTCACCATGAACAGAAGTGGGGGCAGGCTTGGGGGAGGGCATCAATGTGGTCCCTGGGAGGAGGGTGCTGTTTGGGAGCCTGTGTGAGATGCATTTGTATAGCAAGGGAACTCTTAGATGGCTCCTTTGGAGGGGTTCATGTCAGCTAAGGTCACCTGCAGGAAGGGGAGAATACAAAGTCCCCCATGACTGTCTAATTCTGGGCTTAGAAACCAGTTGTTTCACTGGCTCCTACAGGAGGCAGGTCATAGAGAAGGAGGAGGAGTCAGTGAACCCCAGATGCCATTTCCCCACTTCTTGGACTGGTCTTATTCTGTGTAGACATGCACCTGACTCTGAGTTCAAAGAGGGTTTGACCAACTAAATGATTGACTGCTTGATTAATCAATTGATGGTTCCTGAGGAATGATGGCGGGCTTGTTGGAAAGCACGCACAGCCTAAGGCTGAACATTGTCTACAGATGCTCACCCCCTCCCTCTGACCTGAGCATTATTTACCCACAGAATACATCAAAACTGCATGGAGAAGTGCCTGGCAACACCATTTCTTTTCTTTGCTCTTTTCAGGTTCTGGTTCTAGTGCTTTGGCAACTTAAATTTTATGAGAGGTTTTTGCTGAGAAAGCCTCCTACTTAGATGCTGCCTAAATTCTGCAACCATGTGTTCATTCCTTAAAAAAAAAAAATTATACATAGTTGAGCAGTTAGCACAGCTCAGAGTCCTAAAAACACACAGCGAGTACTATTCACCTCTAATGAATATGGGACATGAACAACTAAAATCCCACTAGGTCTTTTACTTAACCATTCACAGTTTCAATTTGCATGTGCTTATAATTCTCTAATTCGCTTTCAAAGACCCAAACATATTTCTCAAATTCTAGGTCTGTATTTCACTGGTCTACTAGGTATCTTCATTTTGAGGTTTTCTTAAGAAAATTCAAATAAGCATTTCTAGTGTATGTTTCATCACCTTCCTCTAAACTTGTTCCTCTTCTTGTATCATCTGACTTGGGAATTGGCCAGGCCAGAATCCCTGGTGTCAGCACACTGGCCCCTTAATTTCTTTGTCCTCATGCTCAGCTGATTCTGTCCCCTGAACCACCTTGGGAATCTATTCACTTTTTTTTCCATCTGAAGTCCATTGCTGATTAAGACCCTCATAATCTCTCTCCTGTATCCTGAAAACACTCAGAGCCTGCATAGTTCCAAGTGAATAGATTTAGGGTATTTCCTTTAATCATAAAAGAATCATCTCAGGATGCTAGGCAGGGGTTAGCCATAATAGGATTTTGGTGCCAGACTAGGAGCTGGATCTTTATCCAAATTCTTTCCGCTGCCTTAGTAGAGGCGATACAAGGTTCTTAATCAAGTGGATAAACACCATGATGCTGTACCACAGGTCACAGACAAAGGAAGGGCCAGGCAGATCATTTTGATCCTTGGTTTCAGATAGTCTCAAATAGGTACCTTAGCTTCATTCACAGAACCTAGGAACAAACCCTAGCTTCAAACAAGTCTGAGAAGTATGTGTAGCTTTCCTGCAGTTGTAAGTCAGGAAGGCAAGCTGTGGGGGAGAGGTGTGCTGGGTACAGAGCACGCCTGTCTATAGTAACTGCTCCTATGAGTAATGGCTTGCCAAACTCTTCTAGGGAAAGCTTCATGAAAGAAAGGTAAGAGGAGAATGAAATAAACACTAAAAAAAGGTGTAGAGAATACAGCCTAAATCCACTTTCTACAATTCCAATATTTCTTGGACATCTCATATTTGATTTTAAAAATGACTGTTGATATTGCCTTCTACTTCATAATGTGTCTGTTTCCTTACATACAAATCTAGCATTTTCTCTTAAAAGTTGTCGAGGAAAATTGATTCTCCAGATAAAAGAAGTACCTTTATATGGCAACTTTTTCAATCCCTAAGACACTGTGGAGCACCACCTGGGTTAAAGCCAGAACTGCAGAGTTGGGGACATTAGGTCTCTGGGGCTCCCCCACAGTCCCCAACACCAGCAGGAACTAAGTCAAGAATTCCTTAGAGCTAAGATTTCCTAGGATTAGGAAATAGGCAAGAGGATCCCACAGAGAGGGGGATGTTGTGCCCTGATTCTTCTCAGAGGAGCTGGGGGATGCAGAGGAGTGTGAATATTTTTGTCACCCCTTCTACTTTTCATGTATAATTTCTACTGTTTCGCATAGCTCCCTATTGGTTTGCAAATTAATTCAATCTCTTTCCAAAACGGTGACCGCTTCCCATTTGTCATTCTCAAGACTTTATCCGCAAAGTATCCAGCATTTTTTATTAAAGCTTGTTTAAAGATGTCCTCTTTTGATAAAGTTGCAATTATCAGGTATACGGCTGGTGCCTCAGAATCATTTATCATCTTACAATCGATGCGATTGATTTAGCTTCTGAGCCCTAGGCTTCTGAATGCTTTCCAGACAACAGTAGCATCACCAAATGGTGACCAAATCATTTTTATAACAATGGGTAATAGATGAACCCTTGGCAGAAAAGGGATTCAAGAACATCTTGACTTCTAGAGTCCTTCCTTTCAGGCTTAGGATCATTAATGGGAAATAGTCCAGATCCTAAATTTGCAGTCCATATCTCTGCTCTGGGAACCAAGGACATTGTCTAATTGTCCAGGTACACTTTTTGAAAAGTATATATCTTGGATTAAGAGAACCATATGCATTTGCTATTTCTAATATATAACTCTAGAAAATTATGAAACTATATCTTCTAAAAATTCATAGCTATTTTGAAAAGCAAGATAGGTGCTTTTGATGGAAATCGTGAGGGATGCCTGAAAGTCAGGAGGCAAGAGAAGGAGTCCTCTCAGAAAAAAGAGGCAGGGGCAACTTCCCATTTGAAAAGGTAGGTAGAGATACCTGAAGGGGTTCTGGTTGGAATACGGCAGGAGAAGCAGCCTCTCTTCCCATGCCAAGAAAAATATGGCAGAGGGGTTGTGAGTATAGACACAAATTATCAAGAAACAGCAGTAACTTCCATGGCTATTAATCCATTAAGAAAACAGCAACCTCACATCCAGAAATCTGGATGCTCCCCACATAACTGCATGTTGTCCATGGTATAGGCTGTGGTAAATAATATCATGTGCACAGAGAGGCTTTCAGGAAGACCCTAATGCAGAAGTGAACACAAAATCCAAAATTCACAAAACACCTGAAGAAAATCAAGATTATAAAAGAGATACTAATGAAATAGAGGATCAAAGCACAGTTAATCAAATACAACTTCACATGGGTAAGAGAGAATTTCACATCAGGCAGCCAAAAGAGAGAATGAAGTCAATCTCTGTGAACTAATATGGTGTGATTGCCACAAAAAATGTTCAGCAGAAATGCAAATTCAAGCAGGAAATGTTTTAAGTTACATAAAAAAAATAAAAACCCACTTTGTTTTTCCTTTTATATGTCCGTATAGGACTGTGCTTAGGCTGTACTCTCCTGCCAAGTGTTAAAGACCAAGTTGGTCAAAACTGACCTTGTTCCTATCTACTCTTGAGAGCTGAGATTTCTCAGGGATCACTCCTGGGGACGTATGTGAACCCTCTTAGCTCCTTTAGCTTTCCTATACCAGGGGTGCCATCTGCTGGGATGGGTCAGGGTCTTGCTGACCATAGGTGACTTCTCTTACAAGCATCAGGGACATTTCCATCTCCAATGGCATTCCTCTTTGCAGAATGTGCACTGGTTAGTGAAGCAGGAAACATATTGTGCTGCCTTTCACTATAAGAAAGAGGGGGAAATGAGAATACATGCAATTTTTGATCATTTCTCTAAAAAGAAATAAAGGAAAGGTCAGAGGCTAATAAAAAACGGTTACCTATAAGGAAGGGGAGAAAGAGGTTGAGGTCACGTGGTTGGAAGGGAGAATTTTCTAAGCAGTTTTTCATGTAGCTTTCACTTTTGAATTGCATAGATGCTTTACATATTTAAAAAAACATGTTTTCTTTTTCCAGATTGCATTGCCAATTCTGGGTCCTTTGAATTTCCATATAAATTTTAGAAAATTTCTTCAAAAAAATCCAGTCACAAATTTGATAGGGGTTGCATTGAATCTGTTAATCAATTTGAGAACAGTAGTCCCTCCTTATCCTCAGGGGATGTGTTTTAAGACCCCCCTCAATGGATGCCTGAAGCCACAGATAGTACCAAACCATATATATGTATATATATATATATATACATACTGTGCTTTTTCTCCCTATCCATAGCTACCTATGATAAAGTTTGATTTTTAAGTTGGGCACAGAAAGAGATTAACAACAACAACCAATAATAAAATATTAAAACTATAACAATATACTTTAATAACAATTTGAGCTTTGTGGTCATTACTAAGTAAAGTAAAGGTTGCTTCAACATAAGCACTGTGATACCATGACAGCCCATCTAACAACTGAGGTGGCTACTGACTAGTAGGTGGTACTGTGGCTTTGGATACGGTTTGGGGGTGTTGTCCATGGGTTCATGTGTTGGAAGCTTGGGTCCCAGTGTGATGATGATATACCCAATGAAGTGGTACCTTTAATTTTCAGGGTCGAGCCTGGGCTTGTTGGGTCATTGATGGTATTACCCTCATAAAGACCTAAGGTAGTTCTCAAAGTCTTGAGTTGGTTTTTGCAAAAGTGAGTCATCATATAGAAGTAAGCCTGGCCCCTTCCCACTCTGACTTCGTATATCATTATGTGATTCTCACTCTGACACATGCTCCCAGTCCTGATGACGTCTATCAAATGACACAACAAATGGAGCCCTCACTAGAGGGCTTTCCACCTCTAAACCTGAGAACTAAATAAACCTCTTTTATTTATAAGTTGCCCCATCTCAGTTTCTTCAATACAAGAATGGAAAATAGATGGGCTGGATGATATAGGATTTTTATCACACTGTTCAATTTTAAACTTGTCAGAATCAATAAAAAAACAAAAATTATCAGTTGCTAAGTCCTGAAATTTTTTCATTTAATTTTTTTTTTAGAGAAGAAGGGGTGTTCCTATATTATCATCTTAACAAGTAACTCTTCCTATCTATGGTCATGGAATTTCTTTCCCCCATTTACTTAGATCTTTTTGATACCTTTTAACAATATTTTACAGTTTCCAGGGTAGATGTCTTGAACTCCTTTTGTTAAATCCATTCCGCAATTCAAAGCTGGCCTTTGAGTTGAGGCATATCTACTTTATCAGAACTTGACCTGACTTTTGAAGGAGTGCTTTTAGTTCAGGTAGGAATTTAAGAAAAACTGTGTTTTGGGATTGAATAAAAGACACAACAAAAATTTTATCATTTTTGATATTACTGTTATACAGACTATCTTTCCATATTTTTTTCAATCTATTTATGTATTCAAACCTAAACTGATGATGAATAATGATAAACATCTCATTTCCCCCAGGGATTTGAGACACTTTTCACGTGCTCTGGATTGACATACGTATTGGGTCTACTTTGAGTGGTTTTACTTTTGCTCCAGAGGTCTGTGTTCAAGCATCAATACAATATCAGTTTAATTATTGAGGAGTTGTAGTGTGTCAATATATGGTAAGGCTGGCCTGGATTCCCAGTATTTTTCCTCTTTTTAGGTTTTTTCTAGCCAAGTTTTTCTTCTTCTTTTTTTTTTTTTTCTCTACAAGAATTTCATTTTCATCATGTCAAGTTTCAAGTAGAAAATCTTTTTGTGCTTTTATAGGGATCACATTAATTCTTTAAATAGAGAAGTGTTGAAATTTCTGATTCTGTCTCCCTGTGCAAGAATATTTCATATCTTTCCTTAGATTGGGTCTACCTTTTGGACTTTCAGGTCTGTTTTAGAGTTTTAAACATTAACATTTGCACATTTCTTTTTAAATTTATTTTTGGATTTTATCTTTCTGATGCTTAAGGCTAGTGGCAATAGCTCATTCCTTGCCTTTTTCCCATCTTCAATGGGCATGTCTTCAGTATTTCCCCATTAAATAAGAAACTGGCCTTTGAGTTGAGACACGCTTATTTTATCAGAACTTGGCCTAACTTTTGAAAAGCACCTTTTAGCCAGGCGAGAATTCAGGGGAAATTTTGTTTTGATCATGTAAAAGACAGACACAACCAAAGAACTGTAAGAAATGTAACGTGGCAGGAAGTGGAATCCTGTTAGGGGAGAGGCAGGAAATGGAGATGGAGGTCACACGGGGCAGACCTGGAAGCCCTCACGGGCTGTGCTAGGGAACTTGAACTTTCTTCCTTTGGTAGTAGGAGACCATGAAAAGTGACTTAAAAATTGTGGAGTAAGTAGATCTACTTAGGACTAAACATGAAAACCATATATATATATATATTTTTTTTTTTTATTTTTATTTTTTTCCTGCTTCCAAAACCTGAGAGTCCTTCAAGGGAGACTCAACTCCAGATGCTGGATCTTCTTCCAACCCCAGCATGAGCCAGGAGTGTGCAGAATTAGGCAGGAAGAGTTCTACCTCTATCTGGAAGAGGCCTTCCAGCTCCATAGAGGAGCCTGGGGCTATCCTTAGAGCCAGCCCCAATTTGCGTCTAGTTGATGAGAATATGACTCTCTTTCCATTTCTCTTTTTCTGAGCGGAGTGCTGGAAACAGCCAAACACAAAGCATAGCAGAGTGGACAAAGAAAATGATGTCGATGTTCATGAAAAATTCAACCCTAATTATACTTCTGGAAGCCAGTGGGAGTTATGAAATAGTGTGCCCAGGATGTTCATCTTGTTAATAGATGCCAGCCACAGGGTATTTATTTTCCATGCCATTTATAAAGTCTTTGATGGGCAGAAGCTGCTTGCGTCTGTCCATAAAATTATAAGGTATAAAGGATATTATGCTAATTCTTTGTGATGACTTTCATTTAGTATCTGGTCATGAGGATGCCTGGCCTCCTGTTAGTGCAATATTCCAGCAAATGCAAGCATCAGCTTAGCAGGGTATTAGTCAAAAGTATATGCACTAACGGGAGCTCAGACACCAATGATAAATTTTGCTGCCATTTAAAAGTAATTATTTGTAATATTCTGTTAAAAATGGTCTTTAAATTTCATTTCTGACTCTCAATTTAGGAGTGATAGCTCCCAGATTTCAATCATGGGCTAAATGGCATACACAATGTTATGGTTTTTTACCCACCAGCGGAGGAAAAAGCTCAAAGGTAAGTTTTAGTAATTAAGGCAGAAGCAGATCCATTTTTCCAATGTGATAGCCCACTTTCCCAAAGCAAATAAGCAGCTCAGTGAGGTGAGCACAAAAAAGGGTAAAAAGAAAACTAGCTAGGCCTCTTTTATTTTTAGGAGAACAGAAACTATATTAGCAAGTTTTTTTTTTTTTTTTTTTTTGCGGGGGGTGGCTGAAACTGAGTTTAAATCTCAATCTTACTTTCACCCATATTTGTTTGGATTGAACCATATGAAACTTCTGCTACTCTATGTTTTTCATGTACAAAATTGGTTATTTCATATGGTTCAACCAAACGAATCCAGAACATCATGGTTACATCCTAGAACTTGGCATAACTGCCCAAACTCGGAAACTTCCTATCCTTCCAAGTCTTTCACTTCCTGGACTGGTTTACAGCTGTTGAGGCCCACAGAGCCACAGTCCCTTGGGCACCTGTACAAAGAACTTCCACAGACATATCAGCAAGAGGTTAAAATATATATCTACAAATTCTTTGAAATTGTTTCCTTTGTGAGGTGGAACAAGATGAGCTTCTGCTTTGTCTCCCGCAGGGTTGTTGTAAGATTCTGCATTTTGTATAGACACAAAAAGACCAGCCAGGGATTGAGCCGGTGGAAATCTCAGCTGAGCTTCACCCACTAAGGCTTTTCCCCTGAGAGGTCAGTTCTTTAATTCAACTGTCCAAAGTGGGGAACTTTAGCAGTATGTCTTCTCAGAAGGGTGGCTTTAAAAAATTCATTCTGTGTGCTAACTGGGACCTTGCCCTCCTGGCCCAGGAGGAAGGGACAATGCACCAGAGAAACTGTGTGGTCATTAGTACCTTCATGCCCTTCATCTAGGGTCAGATTAAAATTCCTCATCGGTGTAATAGCAGACAGACTGTTTTGAGGGAAATGTATCCAAAATGTATCCTCTTTTCCCAAAAGATAAACTGCTCAAACTATGGACAAGGAGAGTGTTGTCAGACCTCTGTTTTGGAAAATGTGGGGGTGTTTCCTTTTTCCAGCAGATGGCAGGGCCTGATGTCCTGTGGGTGGGAGGAATTTTCAAGTTCAACACCTGAGGTTCCTGATGTCCTGATGTCTATGGCATCTCCGTGGCTACCTTTCCGTATCAGCAGAAACAACTGGCCAAGCTAATGTGGACATCTGCCAGACACCTGCTGGGATTTTCCAAAGGGAACTGCCACACCTTTGAGAGATAATGCTCAAGAAGAACAAAAAAAAAAAAGAAAAAAAAAGAGAGAGAGAGAGAGAGAGAGAGAAAGAGCTAGTAGAAGTAAAGGACCTGGGAGCTTAGAGGGCCAGGAGAAGAAACTTGGCTTTGGACAGCCCAGCTGGGTCAAAGAGAAGATGGCTTGAGTGACAGAGGAGAAGCTGGTGAGGTTCACATAGCAGGACAGGGTAGTGACCAAACATATCAGGAAGACAAGTCAGGAAAGATGAAAAAGATTGATAGGGAAAGGTGGGGCCAGGCAGGGATCAAAAGTCTTGGGATCTTTATACCAGTCCCTGGGGTTTATGGAGGTGAGCATTACCCATTAGCCCCCCAAAAGATGGCCACAAAAGGTGATCATATGCCTGATTGGGACAGAGGAGCAGGTAGAATTCAAGACCTATAGAAGGACCTGCAGTGACGATGTTCAAGAACGCGGGCTGGGGTGCTCTGCACAGAAGGGATAGTTTCCCATGTGCTCTTGCTCACACATTTTCATTTGTGATACGATCAGTGATCCTGTAGATAAGGACTGAAATCCACATGATGGAAGGCCAAATATCCCCCTTGACTTCTAACCCAGCCCCATTTTCTTTCTTTTCTGCTATGTACATACCTACATTGTAAACTTTGACTAGAAGGTAAACCGCAAGGCTTGCAAAAATAATCATCGAAAAATACTACTCTGATGGTATTGAGATGGCACCAATGACGTTGAACCAATTGCACAAAAACAAGAACAACCTCTCATCAAGAATTTTGATTGAAGTTGAAAACCACTTCCTAAACCAAAGGCACAAGTTCATACATCCAGTCTTCCATGCTATAAAAATCTTGACCTTACTTTAATCTGGGGGCTACTTGACCTTTATGTACTCTCTGATGTGTTTCAAATGAATAAAGTCTTTAATTTCTATCTCAGTCACCTAAATTTTCTTTGGATACCTGATACTTTTGTGACTGGTGGGGTCAAGGTGAGGGATAGGGAGGCAGGATCAACCTCTCTCTAACATTGGACTTTGTCTAACAATACTCTATTGAGAACACTGCTGTATAGGTCAGAGAGAGTTTTAGACATATTATGAGTTAGATGGAGCACCAAGAAAAAGTGATATTCTGTTCACCTTTTCTTAGAAACCACCTGCAAAGAAAGAAGGTGTGTGGAATAGGGGCAGGAGAAAGAAATTTAAATGTCCTTGGGTGAGTAATGAATGCACATTTCAGCTCATGAACTAAGGAGCTGAAGAACTAGAACTTGCTTTATACTCCATGACTCTGTTTTTCTCACTCAAGTCTCCATTCTTCTGGGTTACAGAAAAAATATACTCAGTCCTTCCTGGGACCTCACACAATCTCTGAGTCTTGCCAAGGGACTGGGTTGGGGGAAGCTATTTGATCCTTAGTCATCAGTGCCCATGAGGGGGTCATGATAAAATCTGTCACCATGTCCTCTTGACTCTCAGGTTAGGTAGCTCTCAGCAATAATTGTACTGGGAACCTTTCTTGAATGTGACCCCTTTTGGGGGTCTTTCCACAGCAGGGCTGCCAGCTATCAAGAGCATTCCTCTCCACTCCTGGGATTGCTCACAGGCTTGCTCTTCTTTCCCAGCATGGGATAGTCTATTTTTAGTCTGGGGAAAATCCTTCTCCTTTCATGTTTCTTGAACTCTAATTAATTATTCTTAGGAACCCTCTTCTAAGTGCAAATATAAATCCAATGAGGTTTCTAGGGTAGTTCTATTTTCTGATGGGGCATGTGCTTCCTCTAAAGTAATGAGCACAAAGATGACTTAAATGAGGAGAAATGGAGGGGAAAAAAGAATATATATATTTCTTTTGGTTTTTATTTGCCTTCTATGTCTGCTCTATGCTGAGGCTGGCAGCCTGGGGTTTGGAATCTACTGATGGGGTAATGCTCCTTTGTGTTGATGGTTTGGATAGAAATAGACAGGTATCCTCCAAAGTGAGTATTACCATAAAAGAGGGGAGAGAATTAGGGCAGCAGCAAATGTATGGCATTCTTCTCTGACCTTTTGCCATCCCTTAGTGATTAGCTGTTTCTCCTCTATGCCTCCCAAACAGTTCTCTCTGCGGACACAGCGCACATCCTATTGCAATGACTGGCTTCACTCCCGCCTCCCTCCCTAGATAAGGAGCACTTGAGCTGAGGGCTTGCACTTACTCATCTGTGCCCCCTCAGTTCCTGAAAGGCAGAGACTGAATGGAGAGAGATTGAATGAGTAATTTTTTGGAACATTATGGACTCTTTGTGACTGGCAGGTGACCTTGCCATGGATGACCTAGGCCTTGCATATGGAAATTATGGATGGCACGAAATGGTGCTGCCCAACAAAATTAGAATCAATGGATTGGAAGCATGAGCCAAAGCAAGTCAGAGAAAATATAATGCTCAAAATGATAAAATCATGGACTTGAACTGCAAAACTCAGCTGATACAGAGATGATGTGACCAAAGAGTAGCACATACGAGGAAAATGTAGAGGTTTTGGTTGACTCTAAACTGAGTGAGTCAACTGTGTGATGTAGATGACAAAAAATAATAATAATCAACAAAAGCAAGCAATCTGAAATAAAGCTGCATTAGGAGTAATGCCATCTAAAACAAAAGATGTGATAGATCAAATATGGTGCAGCTACCCTGCACCATATCTACTGAAACACAAAGACCAATGAGAACATCTCCAGACAATATTAATCAGGAAGGTAGTACACCTCAAAACCTACCTTACCTTTCTCGTAACTGGTGCTGGATCTACTGAATATCTATGTGAGAAAAAAATGAACAAACACAAAATTAACTCACACAATACATAAACATTGACTCAGAATGGATCACAGATCTACATGTAAAACCTAAAACTATAAATTTCTAGAAGAAAACATAGGGGAAAGATGTTTGCGATCTTGGGGTTGGCAAAGGATTGTCAGAACATGAAAGACGTGAACTACAAAAGAAAGTCCATACACTGGACTTCAAAACAAAAAGGTACTCTTGGAAAGTTACCTTAAGATAATGAAAATGCAAGCCACAGACTGGGAAAAAATATTTGCAACATACATATGTGACAAAGAACTTTTATCCAAAACAAATGAGAAAATTTTCAACATAATAAGAAAACATGTAAAAAATGTAAAAGATTTAGGTAAATACTTTATATACACATACTCTATATCCATCTCCACAAAAAGGTGTTCAACATCTTTAGTCATTAGGGAAATAAAAAATTAAAACCACAACGAAATAGCACCGTAGATACACTAGAATGGCTAAAATAAAAATGACTCACTAGACCAAGTGTTGGTGAGAATATGGAGCATTCTCATATACTGCTGTATGTTTTCTGGTCTGGTGGGAATGTAAAACAATACAGACACTTTGGAAAACAGTAATGGTAGTCTCTTAAAACATTAAATATATGCTTACTATATGACCTAGTTATTTTACTACTAGGTATTTACCCTAAAGAAATGAATAATACATGTCCATAAAAAGATTTATGCATTTCATAGCAAATATTTATTTGTAACAATAATAATAAACCCTAGATGAAACCCAAATGTCCATTATTGGGTATAAACAATTTGTGACATATCCATACAGTGGACTACTACCCAGTAATAAAAAAGAACACACCATTCAGGCAATAATATGGATGAATCTAAAAATTATGATAACTTAAAGAAGATAGACAAAAAGTATATTCTGTATGCTTCCAGTTGTATACAATTTATATTTCATATACAATTATATATATGTATGTATATATATATTTGTGTGTACACACACACACACACACACACACACACACACACATATATATAGTCTAGATAATGAAATCCTATCTGTAATATCAGAAAGAAGATCAGTGGTTGCCTGGAAATAGATATGGATAAAAGGAGGAATTCTAAATGGGTTCAAGGAAACTTTTGGCAGTGATGAAAATTGTTATCTTGATTGGGGTGAGGTAGAGATAGATGGGTCAAACTGAACCAATTGTACAAATTAAACATACACAGTTTGGTAGACTTCAATTTTATCTCAGTGAAATTGGGGCTGGATTTTTGCAGATTTTATCTTGGAGGAATATGAAACAATTTCAGACTTTTATGGAACTGGTCTTAAAAATTCTAGATGTGTTGAGCCAAAAGAACAGGCGGGGAAACACCCAGAAGGTGAAATAAGCAACAGCTGGAAAGCTTGGCGCTGTCCACTGTGCTGAAATGCTGGAAAGAAGCAGGGCAAAGGCTGGAAAGACACTACCTTCTGCAGAGAGGGTCACCTGGCATGTAGGAGATGGCCCAAGGACCAGCACCATCTGTGCATTGTCACCAAACACAGCTGAAATTCAGGGAATGAGGCCACATGGGTCCTGCTCCACAAGGGATCAACCATAATTTGTTTTCTGAGCTTCATCAGAAAGTTTCACATTTGCAGGCACCAGACTAAAATTTTCTTTGTCAATTTTGAGTCTGGGATGGCTATAATTGGAGGGGACTTGGTGAAAACAAATGTTAGAGCAGGACACACATTGCTGCAGGGCCACTTGACCTTCTCCAGATGGTGCCACCAGGCCTGGCTTCTCATCACTCTTCAGCTGAGCATCAGCACTGTCAGCTCCTTTCCTCTGCCTCTGTCTTCACCTCCTGCTCTAATATGTCTTGGGGCAGTTTTGAGAGTTAGAACCATAACAAGACCCTTATTGCCACTGCCGATCAACAAGAAGTAGAATTTATTGAATACCTTGTTATCGATAAGATTGCAAAGTCCAACACAACACTATCCAGTCCTTTGTATGTGCTAAAACCATAATCTTAGAAGCCCTTCTTTCTACCAGGCAGAAATCAGGCACACCTTGTTGATCCCCTACCAGGTAACAACTAATTTGTAAAGCACTCTTAGTTGAGTGAACCAGTTGAGGCATTACTGATGATGCTCTTTCCACACATTTTCCTTCAAAACAACTGGAAATAGGAAGTAGTATTCTTGTAGTAGTAGTAGTAGTAGTAGTAGTCTCACTTCACACAGGAGGAAAAAGAGATCAAAAAGTTATGCAAAAACCTAGAAACAGGGGGGAAAACATAACATAACTTATCAATGTTATACTAAAACCATAGTCCAACCAGCCTCCTAATGATCATATGATTCCAAAAGGAATGTAATTTTGTTTAAATATGTAGTATGTAGTGTAAGTACTTACTCAGCATTTCGTATTTTAGCAAAATGGGTATATTGGTCAGTTTTCAGTTACTGTAACAAAAATAAAGGTTTATTTTGGCTTAAATTCTTATAGTTTAAGAATTTTCAGTCCCAGATAGGTGTGCCCTATTGCTGTGGGTCTGTGGCAGAATGTTATGGAGGAAGTTCTGGTGGGTGCACATGGTGGAGAAAAGCTACTCACCTTATAGTCGAGAAGCAAAGGAAAGGAAGAGGAAGGGGTTGAGGTCCTATAGCCCCTTAAAGGTATTCCCCAATCACCTAAACACCTCCCACTAGACACCACCACTTGAAGTACACTAATTGCACCACTCTGGGGGAACACATCTTTTACACATGGGCCCTTGAGGGACACTCCAGATCTAAACTATAGCAATGGAGATTTTTTGACATATTTTGAACTGGCTTTAGAACCTCTGTTTGGTTTTGTATTAACTGAACTGTTCTCCCTATAACACACCAGCTGAGTTAGTTCAGTATAGTAGTGAATTTGAATATTCTTAAGAACAAGTGGATTCAGGAAAGAAGGGGATTTACTCCCAGCCAAGGAAGCAGCCTGTGTCAAAGGAGAGGACTCCAGGCCTCCCAGCTCATTTGGAACCTGCAGCTGATCGACACAACTGAAGGGAGAGAATGAGTGTGTGTGTGTGTGGGGGGGTGAAGCTGGAGCAGGAGCAGGGATAAGTGAAGGGACTATGACAGCCAGGAGGAAGCCATGACAAGTGCATCAGGACAAGGGTCAGAGATTTACTGGAAAAGGAGTGACATGAAACAGTTAGGGCGGCCATTCCAAGTTTCCTCTGCATTACTCAAGGACTCAAAGTCACAGCCGAGGACGTGTCAAAGTATTAAACATTGGGCTGCTGTGAAGTAATATGATCTCCCCACACATTTCTTAAAAATGCTTTTTTTTTTTTGAAGTTGGAAATAGAAATCAATGCTAGCTCCCACTCTGGAGCACGCAGGAGAGAGAGAAGGAACTCACACACTGGTTTGCCAGTGAAGGGTGAAGAAGGCCAGAGGTAAGTCCCAGGAACTTCTAAATCAAATCTTATTTGACTCAATCCATTAAAATATCCATTACAAACATAAAACGACTTGAATTTTTAAACAACAATAGGGCAAAACTAATGCAGAGTTGATTAGATGTAATAGCAATTAGTATTTTTAAAATTATATATCTAAAAAAGAGGTGGTAGATAGTCTGAGAGGGTAATTAACCCATCTGCTGAATTAATTGCTGCTTCCCTTGTCATCTGGGCTAGTGGTGTTAGACAAGTGGGAGGAACATTGTTCGTCAAAGCAAAAAATATTAGAACTGACCTAAAAGTGTAGGTGAATAGTTAAATAAATTATTGGGGGATATTCTATACCCATTTTTCAAAATGAGGTGGAGTGCCTTGCTGTGTCCTAAGAAGGAATCATGGTTCCTCTTGCCTGGCATAGAGACAGCATCGATAAAAAAGTAATTATTGAATGAGGAAGTGGGTACATTGTTAAGTGAACAAAAATAAACAATACATAGAACATAATTTCGTTTATTGTTTTAAACAGGATATATGCCTTCAGATATATTTATTTTTCATATCTGGATAAACACAGAAAATATATGTATGAATACGTGTCAAATCACTGCAGTAGTTACTTCTGACCAAAGGGCTGGGAAGAGAGAGAGGGAACATTTTTACTTCAGAAAAAAATAAATCAGGTTCTAGAAGGAAAAAAAGCTCAGACATGTGAAATGATACAAGCAACATGTAAAACTTCATACCAATATAATCACACTTTTATAAGACATCTAGTACATATATATTTATTTTCAAGTATGTGCAGAAAACCAAACTCTTTAGAAGAGTTATGGCTGATTGTTGTTCTCTTTGATGCTTTTTTTGTATTTTCTAAAATGTCTATAATACAGATGCGTTTCTCTCATCATATACAGACCCACACTTCTTTAGAAAGAAAAAAATTAAAAGGAGCTTCACCCAAATTCAGTTTTGTTAATATAAAGGCATATTCCTTATACCTACAACTTAAGGGACATTTTCATGGATTCTCTATCTATGGAAAAAGAAAAAGACTCCCCAGTGGTAGGAGACAGAGTTTTTATCCATCAATTTACGGTCCTTGATAACTGATGTCCACAGGTGCCCAGACAACACTGGAACAAATCTGTGTGATTAAGCTCCCCAAGACTTGCTTGTTCCGTACTCAACTTAATTCACCCGTTGATCTCACATACTGAGGGCTGTCATGCATTTACTGTTTATGTCAAGCACTGTCCCCAGTCACAGTGATTTCTGATTCATTATGCTGCCTCCAATAGATAGAGGAATTAGTTAGCTTCACAATAAAATCAGGCAAGTTTTGTATAAATAGGCAAACATCACAAAATCTGAGTTCTGCATGTGTGTTTATGAGGAGAGGCAAGTGTCTCAGGAGACCGTGCCTTTGCATATTCACATATCACCGATAATGGGCTCTGCAGACAGGAAGCTTCTTCAGGCAGCTTTGCAGGCAGTGGGTGAAGACAAACCGGAAGAGAGAGGAATACAAGTGCACACGCCACATGTCAGTTTATGAGCAAAACAAGGCAACATTTTGAGGATGCTCCCAAATAAGTGAGGGGGTCACTTGTGATATCACGGGTTTAACAAATCAATAGGCATTTTATCCAAATTAGGCAAAATCTTCAAGCAAGAGGATCCAATCACAAAGAACAAAGGTTGGCACCTTCTTCTTTAGAGTGTCGCACTCCAGAAGGCAATGGCATGACCCATAGTGTCTGGAAGTGGGGAGGTACTGTGACTAAGAGCCTTGCCTCCAACAATTTTGTCTTTCCTGAGTAGAGAAAAAAAGATATTCTCTTAAAGTTTGAACTGACAGACAGGATGGAGCTCTGAAACACTCAAATTTGAATTGATGACGTATCAATGAAGGTCAAAGAGTCTTTCTCAGGGAGTTTTTCAAAAGACCTTAGTTTTTGAGTCTTGGAACTGGGGTAGCATATGTGATAACTATGTGGCTGTGAATGGATAAAACATTTCTCCAGTGAGATTTGTTAACTTTGGAACAAGAATTTTAAAATATGTATTCACTTTGATCTAGTAATTTCACTGGTAAGAAGAAAGAGAACGAATTCCTGAGCCAAGATTTTTTTATGAAGACACCAATTATAACAAAGAGAAATAAGAAATGTCATAAATATCCTGGAATAAGGGGTAGGTTCAATAAATTACAGTTCATTTATATGTAGTAGGCATGCTGAATATTTCTGGCCAGTTCTTCTCCTTTGAAACACAGGACAAGATTGGATTTCCTGGCCCTTTCAGCTTGGGTGCAGTCATGCAGCCTATTCTGACCCATGAATTGTAAGCAAAGTAACATGAATCCATTCCAATCCAAGAGTTTAATTATCAGGGATAGAAATCCCAGAACTCTCGGTTTGCTCTGCCACAGTAACCAGAAGTATTTTAGGTATGATTGTATCATAAGCCTGGATCTGGAAATGTTAATGCTAACAGTGGTAGAGAACAGCAGCATACTGTCATGCCACCTGAGTGAAAACTAAACAGGGTTTGGGATTGCTTATACTGCAGCATAGCCTGGCCTATCCTGACTAATATGAAGGAAATATGATGCAACCACTCTCTGATAAATATGACATAGTATATTTAATGTCAGGCAGATATTCACAACTTACTAGGACACCAAAAACAGCCTCAATAGGAGGATTGAAAATTCAAAGCCAGCCTCAGCAACTTAGTGAGACCCTCTCTTGAAGTAAAAACTAAAAAGGGCTATAGATGTGACTCAGTGGTTAAGCACACCTGGGTTCAATCCCTGGTACCTCCCCCGCCAAAAAAAGGCAGCCTCAAACATCTATGCAATTTGAACCAGTTTCCAATATCTATACAGAGCAAAAATACTGACGAATATTTTCCAAATTTTGCTGATTAATGAGTTGCTAAATTATGTAAGTCTTTGTTGTGAGTGCATATTGAGGGAAAACAGTTACTTCTTCATGAACAAAAGAGCCATACATTCTAAAAGTTTTAAATTCTGAACAAATCCTATGATTTCTTTTCAAATATGTATTTGAATTATCTTTCTTATTTATATTTTACCTTTTTATTTTCACTATTATTTTACTTGTTTTGAAAAAGTATATTTGAATACTTCTCAAATGTATAGTCTTTCATTTCTGATTGTTTTAATACAAGAACCTCTTTCTCCTATAGCTTTCAAAACAACTTCTGGAAAGAGGGAAAGAATGCTGTGTTATACTCATATATAAAAAGGAAGGGAGGTAAAATTTTCAACTACTTCTGAGGGGCAGAAACTCCCCCAGAGTCATATTTTTAAATATTTCGAGTCTGTGGTCTTATTTTTATAGCAGTTTTGCTCTATTTTTTATTTTTAATATAAGTCTGTATTATTGTTAAAATTGAGGGAAAGTTATACTTAAAAAAATTACTTTGGATGGACTCAGGACTCTGCATTTCAAAACAGATTCCAGATAATTTTGGATTAATGAACTTTGGATACCTACTCTTCTAAACCTAGTCTTTAAAAATAAAACTTTCCTTTTCCAAATTTCAATTAGGATAAACAAAGGAATGGAACTGAAAGCTAACAGAGGATATTTCCCAATCCCCAAAACCATTGGGAATGTCTTCAAGGTAGAGTGAAATGAGATCAAATTCAGAGGTGGACCGACTGCTCCCCAATCCATCACATCAAAGGAAGCACTTTCAGGAAAAGAGCCCAGGGGGACCCGCTGCCTATCAGAACCCACTAATATCCTCTGGCTCTCTGTCTTGGTGTTGTAGGAGTGTGGTTGCTTCAGTAAAGTCAGTTTCTAACAGTATCTTTATAATTTTAAGAAAGTTCCTTGTATTTATAGTTGGCTGAGGTTTTTTTTTTCTTTTTGGAATGAGTTGGTTTTTATTAAATATGTTTTTCACCATCTATTGAAATGTACACATGGTTTTCTTCTTCAACATCTCAATAAAGTTCCTTACATTAAAAATTTGCTCAAGTTGGATTAAGTTTGCCTAGTTGGTATGAATCCTGTTTTTAATATATTGCTTGATTTAATTTGCCTCCCCTCATCCCAAATTATCATTTTTATAAAGTAAGCTGGGTCTATAGCTTTCTTTCCTTCTCCCCTCTTTCTGATTTTGGTAGCAACACTATCTGTACCTTGCAGGATATATTGGAAACATTTCCATAGTTTTACTTGATTAAGTAAAATAGGACTTTTAAGTAATATGGGAATTTTTAATTCCTTACAAATTTGAAGAAACTTGCCAGGAGAATTGACTGGGCATGGTGACATTTGGGTATAGATATTAAACCAACCTTCCATTTTTACCTAGGCTTAATGTTCTTTCTAAATTTTCTGTTTCTTTTGTCAGTCTGATCATTTTATTTCTGGTAAATCTTGTGGTTTTTACCTCCTGACTTTCAAATTTATTTTTAATATTATACAAATTTCCCTTCAATTTTATAAAACTTATTTGCAGTCCTGGCATCTTTATCATTCCTAATGCTCATTAGTGTTTTCCCAAACTTCATCTTAACTGAACTTTCACAGCTTCTCTGCTTTGTATTTTCCACCCTCCAAAATTAAAAAAAAAATTTTGAAAAAGGAAGGAAGGAAGAAAGAGAGGGAAAAAAAAGGTGAAGAAAAAGAAAGAATACTCCTATGGGTTCTAGTGTTCCATTTAACTGATTTCTTCTTTTATATTTATTATTTACTCACTTTTTGGGATTGCTTTGGTCTTCTTTTTTTAGCATCTCTAGTTGAAAGCTTGGTTCATTTATTTTTTTTAAAGATCATATTTTCTAATAAATGTACTAAAGTTAGATTTTTTTAGTCTGACATTGGCTGCATCCCACAGATTTTTATATATAGTGCCTCTTGTCATTCATTTCTAATTAGTCCATAAGTTCAGTTTGATTTTTTTTCCTCTGCAATTAAAGTATTTGAAGAAACTATTTCTGTCCCACTTGAATGAATAGTTTTGAGGAGGGGTTAAATTTAGCTTTTTTTTTTTTGCCATCATTTGTTGTTTACCAAATTTTATGGCAGTTTTTCTTATCGGAAATGGTCAAAATTTACTTTTAGACCTAAAATGAAGATTTGAGGGGTTTTGTTTTGTTTTTGTAAATGCTTCACAGCTATTTATAAAGAACATGTTTTCTTTGATGTTGGCTACAGAGTTTTTTCTACAGCTGTTATATCAAGCTTGATTACTGTGTGATTCAAATCCTCTAGATTTACTTATTCTTTGCCTACTGATACCTGACAGAGATAAGTTAATCTCTGTATCAATTAGCTGTTGCTGTAGAACAAACAAGCTTCAAACCCAAGAGCTTAAAACATCTCTTGTTACCATTCATGTATCCATGGTCAATAGGAGTTGTGTTGCTTGTAAGGGGCGTGCTGAGTGCCTCCACTGCAGGCCATGGTGGACAGGACGTCTGGGTGGCTCTGCCCCTAACTGCAGGTGTGTGGATCAACTGGGGTGACTGTGGCTAATTCTGTTTCCTACTACAGGTCTATGGGTTAGTTGGAAAAGTCCTATGACACAATCTGACAGTAATTAACACTGCCCTTGTCAAATCAACTCATTGATCCAAGAATCAAGAGAGCATACACATATGTCAAGAATTCTGCCCTCTCCAGTTTTACTATCTGCCCTGAACCTGGTCTGACTTTTCTGAAGATTCACGTAACAGATTGAATAGTGTCCTAAAAAGATATCTCCAGGTCCTAATTCCCAATGGTTGTGAATGTGGCCTCATATGGCAATAGAGTCTTTGCAGATGTGATAAAGTTAAGGATCTCAATAGGAGATCATCCTGGATATAAAGATAAATCTGATGACCAAATGTCCTTATAAGAGACAAAAAAGAAAAGACAGAGAAGGTACTGTAAAAAATGGAGGTACAGATTGGATTAATGCATCTACAAGTCAAAACACAAGCTAGAGAAAGGCATGGAACAGTTTCTTCTTCAGAGCCTTCAGAAGAAACCAATTTTGCTGATTTCTTGATTTTGGACCTCTAGGCTCCAGAATGCTGAAATAATACATTGATGATGTTTTAAACCATCCAGTTTATGGTAATTTGTTATGAGAGTATCTTAGTCTATTTGGGATGCTAATAAATTACCATGAACTGAATCACTTGTAAGAAACAATTATTTCTCGCAGTTCCAGAGACTTGAAATCTGATTTCAGAATGCCTACATGGTTGGGTTCTGGTAAGGACTGTCTTCCAAATTTCAGACTGCAGACTTATCACTGTGTCTCCATATGGCATAAAGGACAAGCAACTCTCTGGTATCACTTTATAAGGGAAAAAATATCTCATTCATAAGGGATTCATGCACAAGCTGCTCCCAACATGACCCCACACATGGTCTTGCTGATACATGCAGGCTGTTTCTTTTGCATAAAGCTGTGCAGGGATCTGATTCTAGTTATTGGCCTGGAGGCAATGAAGAGTGGTGGGGAAACTTTTAAAGAAAACTGCTGTCTTCATGAGGCACCATTCAAATGAGGTCAACATGGTCCCCAGGCAAGGGTAAATTATACTCCCCTGACTGAGAGAAGAGGTTACTTTTGCAAACAGGGGAATTTGAGGGTGCTACCAAAATGTTCTCAGTCCAGGCCTCCCAGTCTCACTCTTTCACTATTAGCTATTTATTTTGGTATTTTGTGCAGCTCTGAATCATAATCAGATTCTGGGTCTAACTTTAAGCACAATCTGACTTGTGACTACAGCATATAAGCAGATAAGGATCTTCTCAATAGTAGCCATATAAGCTAGAAGTCAAAATAATAAGCTACATTTGGGAGGAGGAAGACAATGGTTGGAGGAAGGTTTATGGAAGGTTTAATTAGTGCTGGCAATTTTATATTTATTAATATGGGACTGGTTAGGTGGTTGTGTTAATTTTGTAGAAATTCATCAAAGTCTACAGTTATGATGTATGCACTTTTCTGTAAGTTATGCTTCAATGAAAAATGTTCTTTTAAGAAAGTTTTAAAAGAATAAAATTATCCAGTGCTGGGGGCCTGTAGCTCAGTGGCAGAGTGCTTGCCTAGCATATGTGAGGCCACTGGGTTCAATTTTTAGCACCACATAAAAAATAAAATAAAAGCAAACTGTCCATCTACAATATAAGTTAAAAGAAGAAGAAGAAGAAGAAAATCATCCATAGAAACTTTCTGGCATGAAAATTATATTGAAAGTGAACTTCACTGAGCCAGTCACTTTTTTTTCCTAAGTCTGTAGTGTTGCCATAAATAGCCAGACTAGTCCACATCCTTTTTAATTAATATTATTTCCATAGCAATTAATTTAATATACTATCCTAGTCTCCTAAGACATTGCCTTATGATGAGTTTTTAGAAACAAGAGACTCATTAATAAGGATAAAAAGTGACAACACTTTATTTGGGAGCTACAAGCCCAAAAGAATAAAGAAAAGGAAAAAGGGTTGTGAAAAAATTGGAAAATAAGTGAGAGAATGCAAGGCGACATCCTACTGCATTGAGCACCACTTCACAAGGAACCATAAAGAGACATGGCAGGGCTATAGCTCTCTCCCCCTGCCCCAGAGCTACTCTGATGTCATCACTTGGGATGATGGAGGAAACCCATTCAGCACTCATGTTGTGCAACCCGGAAGCACCCAGAAGTTAACATCTATGGACAATGAGAACTGATGGTAAATGCTCCCCTTTCATGCCCCAGAAAGGCAGTTCTGAGATGCATTTCACAAGACTCTGTAGATCACCCCACATCATTGGGCACCAGTCACCAGCCATAGTGGTCCAGCCTAAAAATGTGTCTTTGCATTGGTTTTCCCTCCTCCTTTGTTCCTCCTGTCTCTCACTCCTATTCCTTGTGATCACTTCCCAAGTGAATTATTTGCATTCTAGCCTTGCCTTTGGCTCTGCTTTAGTGGAAACAAACAGAGCAAAATCATTCAACAGGATATTTATCCAGCATGCATGACAGATCACAGCAGGAAGCACACTGGAGAGAAAGTATGCCTGGATCCCTTCCATCCCACATTTTCAGAGGGTCAAAACTTACCTCACAAGGAGACAATGCTCACCAGTGCTATGTTGTCATCTTGCTCCTTGTCAATCATTCTGGAAGTCTGATCCCATTTTGAAGGGTGACTTGATAGAGTAGGTGGAGGTAGGGGAGTAGATGGACTAGAGCAATCCAATTGGATGGCCAAGTTTACCGTTCCATTCGAGGGAGGAAACCATATTTGGAGAATCAGGAGAATCAAAAGTTGGCAGAATTAAGAGCCTGAGTTAGTCATCTCTGTGTCAGTGTGAAAAATACCTGAGAAAATCAACTTAGAGGAGCAAAGATTTATTTTGGCTGACAGTTTAGAGGTTTTATTCTATTTTTGGTTGGCTCCATTGCTGTGGGTTTGTGGTAAGACAGAGTATCGCAAGTCAGAGAGAGCAAACATGCTCACTTCATGGTGGATTGAAAATGCAGAAAGAGGGGAGGGGAGAGACAAGGTATAGTCCCATGGGCACACCCCAAAGATCCTCTACTTTCAACTAAGTCCCATCTCCTACAGTTTCTACTACCTCCCAACAGTCTATTCAAATTTTAAATCTGTCAACCCATTGATGACATTAAAGCCTTCATGATCCAATCATGTCCTAAAATCTCCAATTCTGAACATTGCTTCATTGGGGACCAAGCTGTCCACACATAAGCCTTTGGAGAATATTCCAGATCCAAACCATCACAGTCTATAGAACAGTCATATGGAGACTATCCTGAAGGCATTGAAGATCTATTCTAGAGCTCAAGGAGAGAGGTCAGAGCTCGAGATATGGATTTGGTAATAGGGCACAAGAAGCCAGGAAGCTAGGGTTAGCTTAGACTTCCAATCTATAACAAAAGGAGCAGAGAAGAGTCTGGATTAGAGCTCTGGTTCTGAGTGGGGCGGAAGTCGTGGAGGAAGAGAAGTCAAGGGGAGAGAACAATTTGAGTTAGAAAGAGAACCAGGAGGGTGCTCCGTTGTGGAAGCTAAAAAGGAAAAGTGGGGAAAAGACTGAGAAGGTCAAGCAAAATGAAGACTGAGAATGAATCTGTCCTGTCTGGCAGCTAGAAAATCATCTGAAAATCCTGAGAAAAATCTGCTTTGTCAGGAGTATGAGCACACAGGTCAGGCCTTAGTGGGTGAGGAATAAGTAGAAGGTGAAGTAGTACCAGCCCCATAGATGTACTCGGAGGATCTGCAGACGTCAGGAGGAGAGGGAAAGAGAGCTAATGTTTACTGGGCGAAGGGCTTCCATATTATGTCCTCACAGCTGTAGTCCACAATCCTGGGGCAGAGGGACCACCCTTGAAGGAGAGAAAAGGAAACGGGTTTAGCACAATTGCTGGATCAAGATCATAGGACTGGGTAGGGATGCGTTTGCAGCTGGGGAGTTGCACCCAAGATTGTTCAACTCTGATTTTTTATGCTCTATCATACCCTGGGGAGCGAAGCAAGGATCTGGGGAGGGCATATTAGGCTGTTCCCAGGCAGACAATCAGAGAGGAAGCCACAAGAAAGAAGGAGCTACAAGCAGACATAAGTAAATGAGAAGGCTGTCTCAAGGCAGTGGGAGGTAGCAGACCACCACACATACATAACCTGATGAACGATTCAACAAATAACAAAACAGTGAACATGGTTTTATCTTGTCTTGGGTTCCTCTTTACCTTCCACTCTCTAGGTTAGCAGACAGCTCTTACACTTCCTTGCCCAGAAATTAGGTCATGTTATTCACTAAAATAGCATTGGCCCAGGTGGGTGCAGGAGGCCCCTCACTTATAGTCCTAGACATGGAATATTTCTCTCTGGGAATAAAAACAGTATTATATAATGAGCAAGAAATAACAGGACTGCTGTGGAATTGGCAAGATAATTTAAAAGAAAAGGTTTCTTTTTCTTGCATATAATTATTTTAAACATATATATTTTTTAGTTGTAGATGAACACAATAGCTTTGTTTTTTATTTATTTTTTTATGTGGTGCTGAGGATCAAACCCAGTCTTCATGTATGCAAGGCAAGCGCTCAACTACTGAGCTACCACCCCAGCCCTTCGTTTCCTATAAGTTTGAACTTTTTAAAAAATAATTATAGATTTGCAGGAAGTAAAATAAATTATAAAATGAGACTATAAGTTTCCCAGTCAATGGGCAAAACAAATTAAATAGTTAATGTTGGCAAGGATAGAGGGGTTGGGGCTCTTTGGAGGACAATGAGACTGTGACTTTATAATTGAACACCCATGTAACACTCTGTCCTGGTCTTTTCAAATGGGGAGAACTACTTGTGCATCTGCATAAAGAGGCTAGCTGTCCATTGATGGGGACATGACACACCAATAAGTGCAATTCTATTCAGCCATTAAATAAAGATTTAAAAATGTGAGTTTGACAACATAGAAAGTTCAGCAAAAACACTGTTAACTGAAAAAAAATTCAAGTTGAAATATAGAAGTTTAGCACACTATGACATTATTTATTCAACATCAAATCAAACATAAACCAAGCTATTTGTGTCTTTATAGCTGCAATAATGTCAAAGGAGAGATATGAGATCAGTGGATAAGAGAATCAATGTGGAATTTCATTTGCTGATTCTGTTTTATTTGACAATGAGAATACATTCATGTATCATGTGTGTGTGTCTGTCAGCTTCCATCACTATAATGAAATTTCTGAGAGAATCAACTTGGAAAAGTTTATTATGATTCAAAGTTTTGGCGATTTCTAGTCCATAATTGGTTGGCCCCATTACTCTAGGATGGTGACAAGAAGCACATCAAGGTAGGAGTGTGTGTTGAAGCAAAACTGCTCCCATCACAAGCCAGGGAACAAAAAGATGGAGGAAGGGGTTGGGACCTAAGGACCTCTCACTAGATCCTGCCTCTCAAAGGTCCACCATCTCCCAAAGTTGCCACCTTAGGGACCAAGTCTTTAAGACCTGGGTCTTTGGAGGACTTTCAAGATCCAAACCATAGCAATCTGTATATTTAAATTCTTTTTGGAGAATGGATAAGAACTTCTAGCATGGTAATAGCTGCATTCCATAGTATCTCCCCTCTTCTCCTTACTATCACATAAAATCATGTTTTAAGCAAAACTAGACTCCTACTTTTCTTACCCTAAATTCAGCCATTGAAAATAAATAAATGCTCCTTATTGGTTGTTTGCCTTTGGTCTCTTCCACAGCACGATTGTTCTTAAATATTTTTGTCTAGTTTTGCAGTTGCTTTGTGGGGAGATTTGCTGATCTTTTCACTTCATCATCCCTGGAACTCAATCATTTTAATTTTTACCTGACTTTATGATTTGAGGTACTTTTGTTGTTGTTGTTCTGTTTTTTGAGGTCCTTTTTGCAAGTTAATGTTTTCAATTTTTTTTTACTAATCAAAAATTTTAGTAGAGAATATCTTCTTGTTTTTCCATTTGCTTATAATTTATATAACCTCACTGAAATAATACACTGTCTTCACATTCACAAAATAAAATGCTTTCATATTTACTACAATACCACTCTCCGAACTTTCATACCTACTATAAGAGAGGCAAATCACTAAAGACTTAAACACATATAATTTGCATTATTCTCAATCAACAAACCCACCAGGTACCCTTGTCCCAGACTGTGCCCACAGGCAATGGGATGAGAGGGCAAGAGGAGGGAAGACAGAAATTGCCCTTCCCCAGTAAAGCCATGAGCTTAGAGTCTCAGAGCTTAAAGTTCTTGGCAGTCCAGAGGTATATATTAGGCATAAGGGGCATAAGTAGAAACAGACTTTATGCAAAAGTTTACAGCATAACATCGTCCTCAGAGATCATTACAAGTTGCCTTAAACTTCAGCACTAAAAGCACTCCCCCTTAGACTAACACCTTTATAATGGAAAAACATGACTTTTATAAGATTTCCAGGAATCTCTTCCTCCTGAGTCTTTCCATTCCAGTAAAAGTGATAATAAAATTTATGAGAACTCTCCGTATCTTCTCACTCCCAGTGAGAAGTCTGGTCACTGGGGGGACCCAGGGCAACATCTGCCAGTGAAGAGGTGGCCTCAGACTTGGCACCCAGGCTCACGATGGCTTGTTTCAGGCACATTCTCCTGGGAGCTAAATCTTACTTGAGAACTGGATCGAGAGCTGAAATTCAGGCTGGTGAATGTTTTCATTTTCATAGAGTCTGCATTAGTCTTCTAAGGCTGTCACAAGAAGTCAACACAAACCGGGTGACTTAGAAACAACAGAAAGTTGTGCTGTCCCATTGAGGAAGGCAAGAAGTGTGACATTGAAGTGTGGGCAGGCCCTCCCTTCTCTGAGGGCTTGGGGGAGTGTTTTCCATGCCTTTCTCTTAGCTTCTGGTGTTGTTGGCAATCCTTGGAATTCCTCCAATCTCCGCCTCTGTTGTCACACAGCCTGCCGCAAGTGTATCTTTACATTATCTTCCCACTGAGTCTCTGTGGCTTCTCCTCTGCTCTTAAGAACACTAGTCCTATTGGATTAGGACCTGCACTGTTTCCTAATCTTAATTTGATTTTTATCTTGAAATTTACTTCCGAATATGGTAATGTCATATTCCCAAGTACCTGGGATTAGGATTCCAACATATCTTTTTAAAGGACATAATCCAGCCTGGAATAGAGTCAAATATATTCATCTTTTTTTTCTAATGGTGTCCATATTTTAGCTTCTGCCTAAGAAAAGTTTTCATCACTCTAAACTTAAAAATAAATATTTTTATGATCTAATGGCTTATGTTTAGGTTTCTGAGTCATCTGAGTTCTTTATTTTTTTTTCTTTTTGGTGCAAAGAATAAGAACGAGGTAAATATTCAACTTTTTCTTCTCTATTCTCTTAGATAATTGTTCTAAAACTATTTATTAAATGATCCATTTTCTCTTATTGCTTAGAAATACTGCACATCTGACCCAGGAATCGGAGGAGCAAAATTCAGTGGGACCTGGAGGAGCAGTGAGCCCCCTGGGGCCCATGCCTGTGTGGTTAGAAAGATTTGTGACAACTGGAGAAAGTCATGAAGGGGCCTCTTGTTCTGCATCCACCTTCCCAGCCTTCCCCAGGAAAAACACGGTCATTTGTTCACTTAGCCTTCCAAATCTTGTGTAAAATGTCTCTTGAGACCCATGCCAACCACAACCATGCGGAGAAGGGAATTCTCAGCAAGGTTGACAAAGCAGGGTTTAGGCAGAGTAACGTTGTGGTCTGATATTTTTTTCTTTAGTAGACTATTTTTTAGAGCAGTTTGAAGTTCACAAGAAAATTAGCAGAAGTACAAAGCGTTCCTTATACTCTCTACCCCTACACAGGAACAGCATCCCCCACTGTCACAAACATGTGCCACAGTGCTACATTTGTTGCAATTGATGAACCTACATTTGACACATCATTGTCTCCCAAAGTTGGTAGTTCACATTCCAACTTGCTCTGGAAGTTGAATTTTTTATGGGTTTCAACAAAGATGTGATGACATGCATCACATTATAGCAGTATACAGAGCAGTTTCACTGCCCTTAAAGCCCTCTGTGCTCTGCCTATAAGTCCTCTGCCTTCTCCCTAACATCTGGTGACTACTGATCTTTTTACTATATCCATGTTGAGTTTTCAAGAATGAACATAAATGTTCAGCTCCTTGGATAAATACCAAGGAGCACAATTGCTGGATCATATGGTAAGTGTATGTTTAGTTTTATAAGAAACTGCCAACCTGTGTTCCAAAGTTGCTATACTATTTTGCATTCCTGCCAACAATAACAAGAGTTTCTGTGTTATACTTGCCAGCATTCGATAGTATTATTGATTAAGATTTTGACCATTTTACGGGTATGAAGAGGTATCTCCTTATCATTTGAATTTGCATTTTCCCTGATGACATTTGCCTTGGAGCATCTTTTGATATACTTGTATGCCTTCTGTATATCTTCTCAGGTGAGATGTCTGTTCAGGTCTTTGTTCAGTTCTTAATCCAGTTGTGTTTGCTTATTGTGGAATTTTAAGAGTCCTATGTATATTTTGCATAATAGTCCTTTATGATATATGTGTTTACAAGTATTTCCTCCCATCCCGTGGCTTGTCTTCTCACTTGTTTGATGACTTAAATTTCTAAGGGAACACTCTCAAATCTATTGCAAAATCCAGCTGAGACATACTCCTTGGAGGTACTGGAAGTGGTCATATAATCAAAGTGTAAGATACTGAACTTGTTGAAGATGAGGTGCTCTATGAGTCAATGATAATTCCAAAGTTTTTAGCTGAAGCAACCTGAAGGGTGGGGCTGTCACTGACTGACAAGGGGAAACTGGGGGACATCTCACTTAGGGATACTAGAGTTAAGAATTGGGTTTAGGATATGTTAAATTTTAGGTGCTCAGATCTCTGACCTGGAGGTAGACCCAGTCCCAGATGGCCATTACACTTAAAGATGGCATGGACATGTCCCATGTGTGGGCAGAAGGGTTCAGGGAATCTTACGTGGGTTATAGCAAAGAATGTATGGCCATCAATATCCAGGTTCCTCTTCTTTTTTTAAAAAGAGAACACTTGAGTTTTAGCTGGGCACAGGGCTTCCCAACTAGAATTGACAATTCCCAGCCTTTCTTGAAGCTTCCTGCAGTCATGTGACTGAGTTGCAGCTTCTATGATGATAGCAGAAGTAACATAAGTCACTTTAAGTCACACCCTGAAAAAGAATGAGTAGTTGGCCTATTTTTACCTCTTAGATCTCAGGAGGCAGATGACAGGAGTTGAAGCAATCTTTTATTATTTTCCTTTTCCTTTTTTATTAGCTTTTATTTTAAAACTGTGTTTATATTTTTGATTGGTGCATTACAATTGCACGTAACAGTGAGATTCATCATTGTATATTCATACATGCACACAATGTGGACAATATAATTTGGCCAATATCACTCCCCGGCACTTCCCCCACCCCACCACCTCTCACCCTCTGGTCCTTTTCCTCTACTGATCTCCCTTTGATTTTGATGAGATCCACCTCCTCCCCCACACACAAACACACCTTTCTTTTCCTTTTTCCTCTCTAGCTGCTATACATGAAAAAAAAAATACAACCCTTGACCTTCTCAATTTTGATTATTTTACTTAACCTGAGTGTCTCTAGTTCCATTCATTTTCCTGTTAAATACAGAATTTCACTCCTCTTTATAGTTGAATAAAACTCCATTGTGTAGATATACCACATTTTTCTTTATCCATCCATCCATTGACAGACTCCTAGACTGCTTCCATAGTTTGGCTATTGGGAATTGTGCTAGAAGCAGCCATTTTAGATCATGAGGCAGAAGCCACGAGATGCAGATGGCACAATAACTTTATTTATTTTTATGTGGTACTGAGGATTGAACCCAATGCCTCACATGTGCGAGGCAGGTGCTCTACCACTGAGCTACAGCCCCAGCCCCAGTACTTACCTCTTTTAAGAAAAAATGAGAAGCTATGTGAACGTAAATGTAAAAATTTGGTTCATTCATTTCATTACTCAGTAAACATTCACTTGGCCCTTACTATGTAGTAGACACTGGGTTAGGAACCAGGAACATAAAGACAAATACGGTGTGTCCCCTGCCTCAAAGACCTTCAAGGGTAACAGCAAATACAGGCACACACACTCACAACACAATGTGAGAAAATCACAATAGCGGTGATTTCCCATATGTAACAATTTCAGTGTACTTCCCCCAGTACCTCCCCAGATGAGAAAGCACTCAGGAATTGGTTTCCAATTCATTTGACATTAATTTCTGTCATTAATAATTGCAATATGACTTTATGAAAGATAAACCAAATGATTTTCCAGGTAGTTCATATTGATCACCTCTAGCCCTGAGAGGTTGAAGAGACCCAAGATAGGGAAGATGGTATTTGTTCAACAATAGAATTGTACCCATCAAATTTTATTGCCTAGAAAAGGAGGTATGGGGGAAATTGCGCATGATTTATTTGTATACGCAAACAATATCAGTTTTAATGTGGTCTTGATACTAACTCTAAGCCTAAAATTATGTCCCAAAGTTAATTTACTTGGTGGCAATGGTGGGTCATGTTTACCCCACTGGCAGGGCCAGCCCCACAGCAGAGCTAGCACTCAGGTAGAGGTGTGTGGGACAGACCTGTGTCCACCATTGACAATCCTTCTTCAACAAGAGCACTTACCACCTGAAACCTCACAATGGAGCTGGTCAAGTCAGGCTCAGGAACTTTTAAGTTTTTACTAGTTAAGATACTTTTCTATAAACATTTTTTTAAAATATTTTAATTTTTAGTTATCCATGACAGTAGAATGTATTTTGGCGGAATATACATGTGTAAAATATTTTAAACACTTCTTTATGATTGAGTCAGACCTGGAGGAGAATTTAGGGTGACTTTAGTCTGGACCATGGTTATTTCAGCTCATAAAGATAAGATTTGCAAAAAAAGAAAAAGAAAAAGAAAAGAAAGAAAGAAAAAAGATAAGATGTGCTCTTTTCCTAAAAACAAAATGTAAAGTCCCAAGGAGCAACTTCATCATTGCTGTTCCTAATTCTCTTCCTTGTTCTGAGACGTAGCCATTTAAAGGCGACCTTCCCACCCGGCTTCAGGTTAAACTTTGTTTCTGATCTTGGCAAAGACAGCAGTGCCCAAGATCAGCCCTGTCCACCTCTCCACCCCCATTTCACACCATCCTCCTCTCTTCGCCTCGTCCTGCACTCCACCCCCCTAACACGTTGGGCTCTTCTTGGCGAGCGCCTATTGACTATAGTTTCCAGATCCTTCACCACCAGCAGGCTAACCTATGGCTGGTTTCTCAAAGAGTCAGGGAGAGAGAAATTTCTAGGAATTCAGAGCTGGGCAGAGAGGACCTCCCCTGTCAACTCCATGCCCTCAGGACAAGTTTCCCCACCTGCTAACAGATCCTGTCTAGTCACCATGTAAATCCACTTCAAAACTCTAGCAATTCTAGAAAATGGAAACTTACCTATCAGGACAGAAAGGAGATCAGTTATTGCCTGGGGACAGGGGTAGTTTTGGAGAAAGGGAGGGGGCACCTATTGAAACTTTTTTTTAATTAGTGCCTTTTAAAAATATTTTTTGTTATTGTTGTTAGACCTTTATTTGATTTATTAATTTATATGTAGTGCTGAGATTCGAACCCAGTGCCTCACCCACGCCAGACCATGGCTCTACCGCTGAGCCACAGCCTCGGCCCATGCACCTGGAAACTTTGCAGGGAGATGAAAATGTTCATTATTTTGATTGCAGCAACGGCTTCAAGGATGTATGGAAATGTCAAAACCGATGGAGCTCTGCACTCTAAGTATGTGCAGATTTTTGTATTTTAATTATACTTGAATGAATTTGGTTTAAACATTCTTATTAGCCCTAATTCAACTTCTTTCAGGCCTGGCCTAATTTCAGTAGACTTGGCTTTCTAATTTGAAAAGCCAATAGTTTCGTCTCCCCCACTCCAGAGCTGGAAACGGCAGTGGAAGCATCCTCATACTCGCCTTACTTTGTTAAATCAGCCTTAGTTTCTGGTAATGATGTAACCACTTCACTGTCAATGGTGCTCAGAGAAATTAAGTAGATGGCAATTTGTTCCTGCCAGAGAGCACCATGCTTGCAGTTCAGCTGTATGTGGGTCACCTTGTCACACTGGAGAGGCAGATCTTTCTCAGTACAATGGACATTTCATAGGTGAATATTCTAAAGACAGCATTCCACTTAATGTATGTGGACTATCACCCCCCAGCAGGAGATTTTCAAGACTATAACTAAGTATAATTCATTCTAAAAATTTATCAATGCAAATTGGGGTGTGCCAAGGGTTTCCTTCCTAGTGAAATCCCAACTGTGTTTTAAGAAGAAGAGATGTAAAACTCTCCTGCTCATCAGTCCCCATCAGACCTCTTCCTCCATCCCCTTCTGGGGGAGCAGTGAAGAGAGATCATGAGAGTGTGAGCATCTCACAACTCCAGAATCTTCCAGAACAAATCTCATTTAGCTCCAAAGCAAGGCAGAACAGAGCGGGAAAAGGTGATGATGAACACGTGTATCCACATCTGAACTGCCTTCTCCAAAGAAGGGTATGAATGTTTGATAAGCCTCCTTCCACCCAACAGGGGAAAATTCTTTCTCTATTCACCTGGATAGATAAGGCCAAGTTTATAGAAGTCAGGGTTCAAATGTAGTTGAATACAACATAACCCTGATTCAAACAAGCTTACATAAAAATAGAATTTATTGACTACTACAAATAGAAAATCCAGTCGTGGGTTTCTATTTAGGCACAGATGGATCCAGGTGTTAAAGGTTACTGATGATCTCTCTCTCTCTTTCCTTCTCCTTCTTTTCTTTCAGTCCTCTGGGTGCATTTTTATTTTTTGGTGGACAGATGATTACAAGATCCCCTTTTGACATAAAGTCAGAGGCAGCTCCCCCAAGGTTAATATTTCTAATCTTCTAGAGGAACTTGGCCTCCGCTTGTGTTAAGAGCTGATTTGTAATCCAGTCACCACAAGAATAGGATGATCTGATTGGCCACACCTAGGTCACAGCCCACCCTTGTGGCTAGGGCTGAGGAGTTGGTTAAGGAGAAGAATCTGAGTCTCCATCACAAATCATAGAGATTGGTTTTCCCAGAGTGAAGAAGTAAACCAGGTAAGGCGAACACAGTGCATGCTAGGAGGCTGTCCCATTCAGCTATCATAAAGAAAAGGAGAAAGAGCTGTCACCTCCAACCAGAAAGACTGTTGTTTGAAGAAAACTGCTCTCTTTCATTTGCTGCCTCCTGGAGGGTCAGAGAGCTTGTCTCCTCTCTCTGGAGGCCCTGTGGCTCTCATTCATTTGAGAAAAGGAGGTCCTGGATAGGTCATAGTCCTTCCTCTGACTGTGCTATCTTGTTTCTGCAGCAAGAGGAAGGGCCAAAGGACTGCCTTCCCCACACACAGAAAAGTCATGATGCCAGCTTTTGATATATTCAGAGTGGAGAGAAACTTGACCTTGACCCAGAAGAAAAATAACTGAGGGTGGGGGAAGTATTGGTGAATGAAAAATATCATCATTCTTGTCTTGACCTGTGAAATCCAGATATACAGTGATGGATGCAGGGTGGAGAAGGTCACCTTATTCACCTGGCATGAGTCTGAGCCTGTGTTCTCCAAAACTCTACAACTGGAGATTCTTTCTTCTCCCCACCCCGACTCAGGGCCAGTCTGCCTGAGAGAAAAGAATTTGAGCGAGCATCCTTGTGATTCAAAAGCAGGCATGAACTTGAGTCTTTGCTTTTATTATTGAGCAACACACTTCCCTGGTCACTGATCTGTTATTACTGACTCGGTGGCGCTGGGCAAGTATTTTCATCTGTTCAAGTCTATTTTCTCAAAGGCAAGTGGAAATAATCAGACCTTGTTTTGTAAGAAGACACACCAGAAAATATCCCTCAATTTATTTTCTTTCCCTAAAACCTAAGACATTTTTTTTTGGAACCTCATTTTTTAACAGATTTCACCAGTATCGTGAAACACATGAAATATACCAATGAAAGTTAATATCTAAACCACCTAGGATGTTCATTTGTATGCATTCTATGTTTGTCTATGCTATGCTAAGCATTGTGTTAGCAAATGCTTTTCTCAAATCCATGCACAATTGCATCCCATTTACACATCAATAGCACTGTGGCCATATGGAAGGAAATAAAGAGAAAGAACAGGGTGTGTGTGTGTGTGTGTGTGTGTGTGTGTCCCCATCACCACCCGTGTACATCAAATAATCTGGTGAGATACATACCATGATTACTTAGCCCATCCACCCCTGCTCATGAAGGAAGTATTCTGAGTTTCTATTTCCCTGAAAGTAGTTCTTTGGTTCTTCATTCCCATGAGGACCCTCTATCTCTGTGGGAGCCCAGTGACTCTATGGTGTGACTCTATGGTGAACATTCAATTACTCCTTGTCTCATACCTAAGGGAGGGGACATGTCCTTCTGCGAAGTTATTCTGCTCGTGAAAAGCAGAAAAGGAGAAAGCCCCACTTTCTTGTGTCCTTCCTTCTGCCCTATTCTGTACCCTGAATGCCAAGCTAACCCCAAATAAATAAATAAATAACTTAGGCTTGATTGGAGCAGAGTGTGAGGACACAGATTTAAGGACCACTTTAGGAATTCATTTTTAAGTGGCTCCTTGGGGAATCAAGCAAGCATTATGTGGCTTTCTTGGGGCTGGAAAGTGGCTACTATAGTGACCTGTGGGTACCACCTCTACTGCATCCCAAATGAAGTCACAATCTGCATGCTTTCTATAGGTATGATTTGTTCATAACCCTTTGCTGTCCTTGCCAAGGGACATGTATGCTTCCTTGTTCCACTGACTTTGAGCTTGGTCTTGTGACTTGGAATGTGAGTAGATGTGCTATATGCTTATTCAACCAGAGGTAGTAAATGTGCTTGCATGGTTTGGCTTGCCCTTATCAGCCATGAGAATAGCATGCTTCAAAAAGAAACTTCCCATCCAACATAAATGGTTATGTTGGGTCTCAACATAAATGGTGCTTGGAGAAAATTAAATTCAACCCACATATGTACAAACTGCATGTCTGATTATAGGTTGATTTTCAAAATGTAGAAGAAACATTTAAAACACAATAGTAAAAAAGAAACAAAGAAACCCTACTTACTCAGTTAAAAATGGAATAAGGACTTAAGGAGATATTTCTTCAGATAAGGTATACAAATGGCCAACAGGTATATGAAAGACGCTCAACCTCACTAATCATCAGGGAAATGCAAATCAAAACCATAGAGAGATATCACTTCACATCTATAAAGGTGGCTATTTTAAAACAAAGAATAGCAGTATTGGTGAGTTTGTGGAGGAATTGGAATCCTGGCACACTGTTGGTGAAAAAGCAAACTGGTATAGCCATTATGGAAAGAAGTATGGAAGTTCCTCAAAAAAATTAAGAATAATCCAATAATCCCACTTCCTGGTATATTTATAATAGAATTCAGGATCTTGAAGAGATGGTAGTACTCCCATGTTGCTGGGAGCCCTATTCACAACGGCCAAAATTTATAAACAGCCTAACTGTCCATTGCTGAATGGAAATGAAATGTATACATGCAATGGAATGTTATTCAGCCTTATAAAGAAAGAAATTCAATATGTGACAACATGAATGAAACTTGAAGCCATTATGCAAAGTGAAATAAACCAGTTACAGAAAGATAAATATTGCATGATTCCACTTATCTAAAATAGTCAAACTCATGGAAGTGAAAAAATACAGTTGTGGTTGTCAGAGACTATGGGGAGAGGAAAACAGGGAGTTGCTAAATAACAGGTATAAAATTTTAATTACTCAAGATGAATAATTTCTATAGATCTGCTATATGACACTGTGCCTATAGGTAGAAATGCTGCATTGTACAGTTAAAATCTATTTAAAAGGTACATCTCTTGTTAATTGTTAAGTTAAAAAGATTAACCCATAGCCTAAAGCAGACTTATCCCAACTTGGCTGCAGATCATTGAACAAGAAATCCATATCAATCATTGTAAACAACTGGGATTTGGGGGTTATTTGTTAGGCAGCATTATTATAGCAGCTCACTAATACAACAGGAACTACAAGTAATCAGGGATAGCTCCCATTGGTCCACTCTTCCAGAAAGATAGACCCATAAATAAACTTAGGTTTATTTACTCTGGAGTAGTGGGAGGTGACATGTAAATAATAGGGGACCTACTGAGTTTATCAAACACTTGCTCAACATAGAGTTGGAGGAATCAGTTATTACACCAAGGAAAGAGTAACCAAAAGAACACTTCATGCTGGGGGAACTAATCTGTCATCCCTGAGAATAGTTAAGGAAATGTGAAGCCTGACATCTTAGGAAAGTTTGGGTTCCCAGCTACCTTCATTGTGTGCACCCCTTTAGTTAGAGGCAGTCTCTGTTGGGAGTTGCCCTGGTTCCAAAGACTAACTTCCCCATCCCTCAAGAAGAGCAGTCCAATGGTGAGCCCTGCTGGCTCACATGATCCTTACCCACCAATCAGACTAGCCCTGCTGACTCACATGATCCTTACCCACCAATCAGACTAGCCCTGCTGACTCACATGATCCTTACCCACCAATCAGAAACTGACATAACTGCCCAACCACTGCTCTATAAATATGCAGAGCTGTTCCTTAATAAAGGGGCATTTTCTCCTACTAGCCTTGTTGGTTCTTTCAGTCTCCATTAAGAATGAAGTCATTCAAGCTGTGGGATCAGAATGGGTTATCTGTTTTTCCCACTGAGTGAGGGCTGCTTTTTTATTATCACTCTCCCTTCCTTTCTCTGTCATTGCCTGCTTCCAGGCCTAGACTGGTAGATTCATCTGCAGCCTCCTTGTATAAACTGTCCAGAGAGAGGACGCAATATAATCCTTGACTAGTCAGAGGCCAGAGCTTCCCTCTGGTGTGGATATACCAGGTGTGTGTGTGTGTGTGTGTGTGTGTGTGTGTGTGCGCGCGCGCGCGCGCGCGCGCGCTCGCACACTTTGTCTTTTTTTCTTCCTGTGTTACTTTTTGGTTTTATCCTTTAGAACTGGACTTTTGAATATTAGAGTTTGGTCTAGTAAATCTTTTATTTCAATGATCATATTTTTACATTTATAAGATTTCTAGTTGGTTCTTAGCTTATCTTCTTGGTCTTGTTTCATTTGTTTTTGTTCAGTAATTTCCAATTTCTCATTTACTTATCTCTTGAGAATTCTTAGCATTCTTAGTTTTTATATTGCTCTATTATTTTAGTTTTATCTGTAATAAATTAATCTCTTGGTTGTTGATTTTATTTACCATCCTTCTTAGAATCAGTTTTTCTCGTGTGTTTACCAATTTTTCAGTTTTTCTTGAACTGGTCTGTCTCTCCCTTTTTCTTTCCCCATCCACAGCTCATGACTTCCTATAACTGGTTTGCTGTCACCTCCACTAATCCTTCTACTGAGTATCCCAGGACACCCAGTCCTGTGGTGCTACTAAATATTTGCACAAACATTTGCCTAGGTTTGGGCCAGGTCTTGGCTGTAAAGCTGTCTGCTCACTTCATCCATCAGGGAAGGTAAATTAAGCCATAACTCCAGGAAGTCATGGGCTTTGACCCTTGCCCTCATCTCTTTTCCTGGACAAGGGAACCCCAGCTCAGTCTGTGGCTTCCGTTGGTGACTGTGGATCTGGTGCCTGGCCGGTGTAGAGCACTCTAACCTCTGCTGAATTCCTGCTGCTGCTGACCTCTGCACCTGGAGGCCCCAAGCCTGCACCTTCAGCCCCAGCTTAGTGCTTTATGTTTCTGGTCCATAGATGCATAGATTTTTGGCTTTCATTGCAGATACATCTTTTTAATTCCCCCCTTTTACATTTTATCTATCACTCTTTGGAGATGAATGAACTTCTTAAAGCAAAAATTTACAGAAGTAAATACAAAACTAACTCACCCAAGATCACACAGGTAAGAACCAGAGCCAAATCTTGGCCTCTGTTCTTATGATTTCCAAGTGATGGTCAATCGACATAGTCACAATGGCATCTTTTTCTTTGGGGAGAATCTGGTTGTTTTTCTATAACCACCTAAACAAAGATAATATTAAATTTTTAATGAGTCAAAAATCACTTATTTAGATAGATTTATATATCTCAGATGAATTTAACAGTCAGGGCATCCTTTAATTGGGAATCTAAATTACAACAATAAATATCATTTGCTGGTGATGAGCTGTCACATTGATAACTTGAAAAAATGACACTCATCTTAATTAATAATGATACTATTAATAAAGTTCTTTTAACATGCATCAATATCACAAAAGTTGTATGCTAAGCACTAGTATATGTTATAGGCGCAGAGATAGAAAGGGATATGGTCTCTACTCTGAGGACCTGGACAGGGAGTCTCTAGATTTAAAAAAAAAAAAATGCATTTAATGTTAAAAGATAATTGAAATAAAATGAGGGTCTTGGGTGATTTTGAAGGCTGTACTGTGTTGGTGGACGTTAAACCAAGATTTTAAGAAAATGGCAACTCCACACCTATCTGCACAGTGTATTTCATTTATTTTCATTGGAAAATTTCTGCCTCAATTGAGGAAATACTCTTACACAGTTGTTTATCCATAAACTAACATTTCTGCCTGGCTAAACAGTCAGTAACTTTATTAAGGTATGATAAAGCAGACTAACATTATTTTCTGAATCCTCAAGGCTAAAATACAGTCTCAGTTATTATTCTCAAATCGCGAATAGCATAAACAATGTGAACCATTTTAATTTTAAGGAACCTAGTCACTCAAGGCTCTGAAGTAAAGAAGCCAGTGAAAATTGAAACATTTATGCAGAAAGGAAAAATATCCGCTTCCCTGACTACTGGGGAAAAGAGAGGAATTTAGATTCACATTTTACATAATAGGACCTCCTCAGAATTGAAGTTGATACTCATGGTTTTTTATTTTAAAAACAACTGAAGGAGTAGAACTACATTTTAATTATGGCATTTTCTTTCTTTTCTCTTATTTATTTTCAGTACCATCACCATCACTTCTTGATATATACACACAGTCACCTAATCCTTACTCCCCACCTCTTTTCCTTGGAAGAAAATGAGATTTTGAACCAAATCAAAAACTCTGGATAACGTTTTCCACGGGTGTTTAGCCATTGCTTTGTCTTTTCCTAGTTCAAACAATACTTAAATCAATTGTCAAAGCATGATCTAAATTTACTAACATAATATAAGGGTCTTTCAAAGGCAAGAGGAAGGAAAGAGTGCTGTAGGAGTTCTGAGATAAGCCTATAAAAGTTGAAATAATTGGGTAGTAGTTAGTCTGTTTCACACATTGAGAAAAAGCATTTTACCGTTTTCTCATTTAATGCTCATGATAATCCCCCAAAGTTAGCACTGTTATAATTATCATTTTTTTGATTTATTCTTTTTAGTTATGTGTGACAGTAGAATGTATTTTGACATATTATACATACATGGAGTACAATTTCCCATTCTTCTGGTTGTATATGATGTGGAATTGCATTGGTCATATATTTATATATGAACATAGGAAAGTAATGTCCCATTCATTCTACTATCTTTCCTATTCCCATTCCCCCTCCCTTCCCTTCATTCCCCTTTGTCTAACTAAAAGTACTTATAATTATTATTTTCATTTTACTGATGAAAAATTAAGTATCTGAGAAAAGATTTTTTAAAAGTTGGCCCAAGGTCTCACAGTAAATAAGAAGAACCAGCATTTGTACCCAGATAGTCTGAGCTCAGAATCTGGGCTCTTAACCACTACACAGCACTGGCCTAGTAACCCAAGAAACCCAGAACTACTTTTTGGTTGCATTTTTCCATGTCCAGGTTACTGATCTACTCACTCACTCTGCAGTCTTTGTCTTAAGTCCTTAAATGTACTTTAATTATCCTTTTTAAAGTCTATCCTCTTACCCATCTGTTCATTCATCCTGCCAATCTTTTCTTTTAAATCCTTGAACACATTTTTAATACAGTCATGCACCACTTAATGATGGAGGTATATTCTGAGTGTCATTGGGTGATTTCATCATTGCTCAAACATCACAGAGTATACTTACACAAATCTTCGTGGTATAGCCTACTTACATACTAAGGCTACATGGTATATGTGTGGTCCATCCTTGACCAAAATGTTATTAAGTGGCATGACTGTGATTCCTTTAATGTTTTGTGTGCTAATTTCAACATTTGGGTTATTTCAGGGTATATTTCTATTTAGTATCTTTCTATTGATTATAAGTCTTATTTTCCTGCTTCATGTGTCTGATAGTTTTTTATTATAAGCTGGACATTGTAGATGATGCATTGTAGGAAGTCCAGTCTCTGCTGTTTTTCTTTAAAGAATGTTAGGTTTTGCTCTGATCGGTTCCTAAATTGCTAGTAGATGTTCTTGATCCTGTCAGGCTTTGTTTAGTTGTTAAGGCCAATTTCAACTTTTGCCCATAGTCTTAAAGTCATGGCCTTCAATTTAAGGTGTTGTTCTTTTAAATTTTGCCTTTTCTGAAGTGCTGGAGTGCTCAGCAAATTCTCTGACCTCTGGCTGTGTGGGTAATCCAATATTTCCCAGCATTGCACAACTTCTGATATTTTGACTTTGTTCACTGCATTCCATCATAGTCTATCTTTACACAAACACAGCCCAGACTCCTCCCCTTCATGTACTTGCTCCTCTTTAGCATCATGCTCTCCCAATCCCATTCATTCCAGCAACTCCAGACTCCATTCTCTGTCCTTTACCAGGCAAGACCTCTGTGTTCCTCTTGAGCTCAACTTTTCTGCTCCAGTCTCAAAAGTTTTCCTAGGCATAGGTCCAGGACAAATATGAGTTTCTCTTTTCTCAGGGATCAGTGTCTTCACTGCTGGCTGTCTTGTGTTGAAAATTTCTGCCTCATTTACTTTGCCTAGTTTTAAATTATAAGCAATAATTTAAAACAATAGTTTTCAGGAGAGGAATATGGAATTTGAATGGGGGGGGGGGTTAGGGGTATTTGTTTTGTGCCAAGCATTATACTAAGCATATTTTCCAGGTAATGCCAGACTTTGCTGCTAATGAACCAGTTATGTCATTTTTCAATATGCCATATCTCATGGACTCTAAGACTCTCATGGACTTGAATGCAAGATGCATTATTATTTTAGGAACACTAAAGGAAAAAAATGCTGCTGATTAAACATAATTCCTTGGTACAGGGAAGGTAATTCAGTGGTAGAGCAGGTGTTTAGCATATGTGAGGCCCTGCAGCCAATCCTCAGCACCTACCCCCACAAAAATCCCCATGATTACTTCATAATCATTCTGCATAATGCAAAACTCAGTCACACCCTCCTCTTGTTGCTTTGAAATTTCTTTCATCTAATCTTAGGAAATTGGCAATTTCTTTTACCTTAAGTTACATGGCTTGGTGGGTACTGAGCAATCTTCTTGCAAGTAACATGGTACAAAACACAGCACAACTTCATCTACTTGTGGATATCTTCTTTTTTATGACCGATCTAAAGCACTTGGTTTTTGTTGGCTGAGGAAATATGGAATCAGGATCATTTCTCCAGTAATGAATATTTAGGCTTTTCTGTTATGTTTTTCGGTGTTTACAGTGCAAAAGTGTAGTATCTTTTCTTTTCATTTCAATGCCAAATTATGGTGAAATCTTTTTGAAGATATTCAAGGTATTTAAAATTCATATATTTAAAGTTAACCTTTATAAGACTAATCATGTACATTATTGAAGTGATATCAATAAGAAGCAAAGTCAAGGTTTGCATCTGCAGCCAATGAGAACCACAGGCCACCTAATCTCCAGTAATTGTAGAATTTCATGGGTTGTGACACATGTCCTGAATCAGAAATGTTAAAAATGTGGGAACAAATTAAAAATTTTAGAATTGACAAAATCTGATAAACATGTTACACACACACACACACACACACACACACGACATAAAACCATATCCAAAGGAAATAATTTGCTCACAAGAGGTCTTCTAATTGCTGTTCCCATTCTGACAACTTCAAGCACACTTCAAAGTTGCATCACTATTAATCTGATAGTTGGCCTAGTTTTATAAACTGGACTATAATATAAGCACACTTCTCATAAAATGAGAATAATTACAGTGTGGGCATTCTGAAGGACATCCCTTCCTCTCACCACACACACCCAGCTGGGAGAGTATAAATCATACTAAATGTGTGTCCTTTGCTACGGGGACTGACTTTAACTGAGGTTCTCTTTCTCAAACTCAATGAGTAGTGTAGCTGTCCTTGCCCCAAGGTCAAGGGGAATAGATGCTGTTCTTGGATTTTCCCAGAAGAAAGACCACAGCAAGCACCCTGGGCTGGGTCCTGTGGGAGAGGCAGGGCAGGGCTCACACCTTCTTCCTCTGCTACAATGCCACAGGCCCTCCTGAACTCCTCCCTCAACCCTAGAAACATGGGAGTGATCCAGGCTCCATAAAACTGGCCTTCAGTTTAACCTTTCTAACCTTATTTCCTTGAACTAACCCCAAGGTATAGCATCTTTTGTTGTTGATTTTTGGCTTTTCGGTTTTCTAGAAAATGTGTGTTAAAGGCAGGAAATCCCAACTGTCAAAAAGCATGTTTTTAATTTTCAATAATGACTCTAACAGCTGACATATGTATGGTTCTATGTCAGAACCTCAAGAGCCTGATGGCTACTACAAGAAGCAGATACCATTATTAGGCTCATTTTGCAGATGACAAGCTAAGAACCGAGACGAATAACACAGACAAGGCCACACAGAGAATAGTAGCAGAGAGAGTGTTTAAGCTTGGGTCTGTTTGACACCAAAGCCCATGTCCTCTCCCAAGACCTCTGCTTCCAATCCAAATCTCTGTAGTATAACCTGCCATTTCCACTAAAAACCGTGGTCCATCAAAAGACCAAGAAAATGGGAAATAAATACTAAGTTCATACCCCAGAGGTCACAGAGAGCCCACAACTGGCTGCAAATGTCCCATCTTGGAGGAGGGAGAGCAGCCCAGCCAGCACCCCATTCTCCAAACCCAGCAGGACTGGTGCAGACCCAACTCATTTATGTCCCACAAAGTCCATGGATTCTCGGCTTTCCAGGACCCACTCAATTTCACAAACTAAAGTTTACTTTAAAAGGGTACAAAAATATGCTTTCAAGAGCTCTTGGACCACATTTGGCCCTAATTGTAAATTGCAAAACTGGAAAATTCAGCTGTGAGCAGGGAGCGGGAAAAGCTCCAAGGCAAGGGCACTCAGTCACAGAAATATTCCTTCTGAGATGATCTTACTGTGGTTTGGCCCCCGATCTTAGGCCCAGAGAGAGGACAGAGGCAGGCGGGAAACTGTGGGGTCAGGAAGACATGGAGGTCACTACCAGAAGGAGCTCCTTAGCAGGTTGTTATGTAGCAATAAATATTTAAATAAAAGAAGATAGGGGTATGAACTTAGCACTTATTCCTTTCCTCCTCAGTCTCTTGATGAGCATTCTTTTTAACTGAAATGGCAGGTTTTACTGGAGAGGGTTTGGGTGAGGATGGGGGAAGAGAGGGAATAGAAAATGGATAAAGTGAGGAGGTAGAGAGGTTGGGTCCAGGAGGCTGTGATAACAGCTCAGGCAGGAGCCAAGAAGGACCTGAACTACAGCAATTGGGAGAAAAGCAAACTCACTTTTTTTGGTGGTTGGCAGGGGGAGTACCAGGGATTGAACTCAGGAGCACTCAACCACTGAGCCACATCCCCAGCCCTGTTTTGTATTTCATTTAGAGACAGGTTATCACTGAGTTGCTTAGCACCTCGCCGTTGCTGAGGCTGCCTTTGAACTTGTGATCCTCCTACCTTAACCTCCTGAGCCGCTGAGATTACAGGTGTGTGCCACCACACCTGACACAAACTCACTTTTGATTTGACCCCGAAAGCCCAGAGTCTCTGAGGCCCAAAAAACAAATAACCCAAATCACCCAGCAGCCAGAATTCCCATGCCAAAGCCTTCCAAACTGGATAATCAACCATTGGGCACTGGGGCAGTTGCCCAGAAAAGGGTCTGTCTGTGACTTTTCCCTGGAAGGTAGAGTTGTTCTCATTTACAGGGATGGTCATGTTCCATCCACACAGGTTTCTTGGATGTCAGTGTCAAGTCTTCAAAGAATTGCACGCGAAGCGGCTGCTGTAGGGTAGAGAAGACAATCTAGGTGAGGGCAGCACTATGTAACAAGGCCTCTGGGCATCTGCATCCCTTCCTCCCCTTCCTAAATTTCTCCATTCTTTTTTCCCCTTTTTATAATGATTCAACAATCCATTTATCTTATGTGGATATAATCCTTCTCCCACCACAAGGAAAAAAAGTCTGGCTTTCCCAGGATACTCTTGGTGCTCGACACCAAGTCAGTTGCTTAGAAATAGTCTGAAACCAACTTTCTCCACCGCCCCCATCCCGCCCCGAATTCAAATAATTACTGCAGCCTCTCCATTTGAAAGCCTGTGGGGGATCCTCTGGGTGTCCTTTGTAGCATCTGTGAAAAGGGGAGGAAGCTGGCAATGAGCCCTGGGGTTCCTCCTTTCTTTCCAGCAGAAACAGGCTTTGAAGTGTTCACCCAATTATGCTCACCCTAAAGTCGAGTGTGTGTGTGTGTGTGTGTGTGTGTGTGTGCGAGCGCGCGCACTAAAAGTTACCTAACAGACAACCAGAAAGAATAACAGAGCACGTTTGCACATCTCAGTGGTACAGAGATCTCCAAAAGGAGTTGGTGTGGAGAGCCAAGCCCATCTGGATTTGTCCAGCTGAAGCCACCAGTCTCCACTCCAGGATGGGGAGAAGGGGGTCCAGTATTCTGAGCTCTTTAGTCCATTATTCTGATTTTGCATAAAAAAATCACCCGCTGTAGTGGACATTGTTGATGTCCAGCCCAGATGCCCGTGGATCTCTTGTATTGCTTCTGTCCTCCCTTCAGACCCCACCAGCTCTGCCTGTGACTGTATGAAGGGCTGACTCAGGTAAGGAGTCTCTTAGCAAGCACCTACAGAGAGTCAGAAATGCTAGTGCGTTCACCTGCCAGAGAACCTGTCCTGACTGACAGATGCAGGAGTATGATAGCCCAGCCCCCTTGCCTCAAGGTCCTGCAGATCTCTAGTGCGGAATCAGGCTGATGCCACACTCTGTGGCATTTCTCTCATATTAACCCTTCCTTGGCTTCCTCCATTTCTATCCATTCAGCTCCCAGGGTCCACCTCCAGAGGTTCTAATGTAGTAAATCTCAGATGAGGCCCAACACTGTCTTTTTCAAAAGCATCCCTGATAGTTCTAAACTAGGAGTTTGGTGGATGCCACACTGAAAACCAATGGTCCAAAATAAGTGATTCAGAAGAAATGTATACTTCTGGGTCATCATGTAGTTTTATGCTCCTAAAAAATATTATAAAGATCTGGATACTAGGATAAGTTCACCCCATGGTTACATTAGGGGCTGTGGAATATTCAGCAGATATTTTGCCAACTTGTCCAAAAGGAATGTCCTCAACCTAGCCAAGGTAAGTCCCAGTGTTCACATCCCCATGTCAACTCCAGCCCCAGGGAGAAATAGACTCTTCGTAGCTAACACCACTCCCCATTCACCACAGTACCCTAACCTAGATCGTGAAGGTCTCCTAGCCATGTGGGCAGAGTAGTATACACGAGGAATATTTTTTAACTCTGGAAGTTCGTGGAAGTCAAAAGTTCAACCATCACAGTTTGGGTTTTCCCAAAAGTAGACACCAAGCCAAATTTTGAGGGCAAGTGGTTTATTTGGGAGGTGATACCAGGAAACACAGGTGTGCACATGAGGAAGATAAACAGGGCAAGGAAACCAATAAAAGGTACCTGACTGAGCATGTTACCACCAAGGGCCCTTGGAGCTGAATCCTGCTGGGGAATTCCAGGGGCCAGGGTACAATATGGCCTCAGAGTGCCCCCACTCAAGAATAGGAGAGCTAGGGTGCTTGCCACCAATTCCCACTAGTTACTGGTTGAGGGCTGTTCCCAAGGCACATCGATTCCCCAGAACTTGAGACCTATCTCTGCAGAGCAGAGCAGTCTGACCCCACCAGAAAGAATACTGGATTAAAGAGTCACAGGGCTAGAGAAGCCAATCTGCAATGAACAATGTGGGAAGGTGAGTTCTTCTCAAATACTCTGCTTATACTATGGTCCTTTCCAGAGCAGGAAAGCAAATATTCATGGGTAGAAGAAAAAAGGAGCTGGGTGTGGTAGTGTATGCCTCTAATCCCAGCAGGTTGGGAGGCTGGGGCAGGAGGATTTCGAGTTCAAAGCCAGCCTCAGCAAAAACGAGAAGCTAAGCAACTCAGTGAGACCCTGTCTCTAAATAAAATACAAAATAGAGCTGGGGAAGTGGCTTAGTGGTGGAGTGCCCTTGAGTTCAATCCCCGGTACCCTTCCCCACTAAAAGGAAACACAACCATGTCTATGAAACCAGCAGTAACTTCTCTAGATTCTTCCTTTAGGCCTATTTGTATCTTCCCAAGAAAGGATTCCTTCATATGTTCCAGGGCTCTGGCTGTGAACAAATTCAACTCCTGGCTTCTGATTTTCTCGGCTGTGGTAGGGGACACGTGTGTTCTTTTAGCAGCCTGGCACTTCTTGCAGCAATCGCACCTCTTGTTACAAGAAATAGCTACATTTTTCCTTCCTGCATCTATAATTTTTCTTTAAAATTAGCATTTTGTTATACAAGGGGTCATTCACAGGCAGCCCAGAAAAAACCTCCTGCTACTCAACAGCTCTAGTAGGTTTGAGCTTTTAAGGCTGTTTTCCCTCTACTTTAACCTCAGTGAAGTTGTATTTCTCAGAAAGGAGAATGAGTGACAGAACCCAGGAGCCTAGGATGGATTTGGAGAACTCAAACAATCCCAAGATACCCTTCACCTCTCCTCTATCCTTTGTATCTCATTTTAAGACCCATCTTTGCTCTAAGAAGCAGAGAATGTGGAAAAGAACTGGAGATGCAAATTTTCTTATCCCCAAGGCCTCGCCTCGAACCCCAATGGCTTATCACACTGAGCCCTCACAGTTGTTCTAGGAAGCAATTCCTGACCACTTGTTTGACAACTGTGCCAATACAGGTCACAAAACTATAGTGGCTTGCTCTGGGTTGCAGATAGTGGGCAGGAGGCCTGGGACTCAGGTCTACTATGATAGTCACTAAAAATTTCCAGGGTCAGAAAAGAAAAACAATGTCCAGCATGAGAAAGAGGACATGTTTCTTGAACATTCCTCCAGAGCAATATATCTGTTCCTCCTGGTGCATGTGTTTTCCAAAGAACAAGAACCAGAGAGGTGTTTTCCATGAGGTTTTGTACTGAAGGGATGCAGGAGACCCTGTTGGTGCTTCTCCGCATTTTCCCTCAGCTCACCTGGTTCATCTGCCGCTGAAAGAGACGATTCTGCTACAGGCTGATGGCTGCCCACATGCATCTTTTCCCCCTGCCTACATCATCATTAGGTGCACACAATCCCCTACCTACCACCTGCCACAGTCACACTTAAACAGTAGGAGATAGAGCCAGGCTCGGTGGCGCACACCTGTAATCCCAGCTGCTTGAGAGGTAGAGGCAGGAGGATCATGAGCTCAAAGCCAGTCTCAGCAACTTAGTGAGGCCCTAAGCAACTCAGAGAGACCCCGTCTCTACATAAAATATTAAAAAGCACTTGGGAGGCTGGGTTGTGGCTCAGTGGTAGAGTACTTCTTAGCTGGGTTCGATCTCTCAGCACCACATAGAAAAATAAAGATATTGTGTCTATCTACAATTAAAAATATTTTTTAAAGAAAGGAGGGGATGCTGGGTTGGAGATGTGTCTCAATGGTTAAGCACCCGTGCATTCAATCCCTAGTACAAAAATAAATAAATAAATAGTAGGAGATAGAAATCATGGATAAATGCCCCAGTGGGACAATTCTAAGATAGTTTCTATACAGTTTCTTGGACAGACTTCAGCAAGACTGAGTCCCAGTTTCTCCCAGCAGTGACCACGCTGTCTCACTTCCTTACCTCTTCAGGCAAGCTCTCTGGGGTCTTTCCCAGATAGACCACCTGCATCCTGGTCTTTGTCTTGAGGTCTGTTGTGCATAGGTTTTGCAGGGTACACAAGTCAAGACAGGGACCCAAAATACAAACCACGATTTTTGTTTAAGGATTGAAATTTCTTTTTCCTTCCAATTCCAAGCTCCAGAAACTTACATAAGAAACACAATCTGGCAGATAAAAATCCTCTGCTCACTCCTCTGCAAGTCCTTGGTAGTCCCTGGGCATAGCACCCAGAACTTCCTCAATCATCTGGAGCCCGTCTGCTGCCAGCCGTCTCCAGGGAAGTCGGAGAAACTGGTAAACAAACTCCTTCCTTCACTCATCCTCCCAGGTGCTAGGAAAATATATGCACAGATCTCTAGTTTCCAAGATGCCAGTTTTTAGCATTTTGTAGCACATGCTGCAGGTTCAGGCTATTCCTTAAGGAACAGATGTTGTGAAAATCTAAATAGAACTTTCACTTTTATGGTAAAATTCCCACTGTCCAAATACAACTGCTCTTCAGAGTGAAATGTTCTTCTCTTTTTTTCTCTGGCTGCCATCCCTGTCAACAAGACTTTTGGGCACTTCTCAGCATCATTCCTTTGCAAAGTAGCCCCAAACTTGCTTTTTCCTAATCTCTGGACCTCTAGAGAGCCCTCAGGGCTGTACTGTCCACCTCCCTGCTGATACCTGGGAACTGCCTTTCCACCCTAGGATTTTTCAGGTGTATCCAAAAGAAGCTGAGTACAGATTGGATGGCCAATAAGTAACATGGCTACTAGGAAGAAGAAATAATCTTTATGTACCAAAAGTGGTACATAAGATTTTGGTGGTGACATCCTGGCTCCCTTCTCCCTTCACACACATACCCCATCTCAATGTCTGGAGTCCTACTTTTGAAACTTGCTCCTAACTTGATTTTTCTACTTTCGCCAGGTTGAGTTAGAATAGCAAGACACAGGTCTAGCATGATTAGGCCTTGGAGGCTCATGCTCTTAAAGTCTGGATTCCTCCATTTCATCTGACTCAACATTCCCTTTTAACAACAGATCTGTCATTCTCTCCCTTTACTGGCCTGAAATAACATTTTTAACTATTATGATTAACCTACTGATATACATTTTCTTTTTGACCAAACTGTAACCTGCTTCCTCTGAGCCCTTTCTCAATGAGGTCTCAACTGTGGCTTATAAAGAGTTAAGCAGACAGAGTAGCATCATTTCTAACAGCTCAAGGACACATCCTTGGGACGACCTTTAAAGTGTCTGCCTGCTAAAACCCATAGCTGCAAAAAGAACTGATTGTTTTATCCAGCATCTGAAGATAGTGCTGGTGTCTCCCAGCCTCTGTGGGAGAGTAGAAACCCCTTCGATAAAAACCAGTTAACGAATCCACATGAGTTTCCAACACCAACACTCTGCTTCCCACTTTTTATAATTTTTCATTTCTCCTGAGCACCCTCTCCTTTTCTTCCTATTTCCTTATTTCCTTTTAAACACCTGATCTCCTCTGTACAAATTGAAGTTGCGTTCAGTTCATGTTAAACGCTTTTCCATATTGAAATTACTGATTGAAATTTGTCCTTACCACTTTAACTAGTGCCCATCTTTGTTTATCTTAGACACTACATATATAATACTTTAAAAAATCATAAAGATGGGTGCAGTGGTACACACTATAATCCCAACCCTTGGCCGCTGAGGTGGGAGAAGCACAAGTTCAAGGCCAGCTAGGCAACTCAATGAGAACTTGTCTCAGAATAAAATTTAAAAAGGGCTGCGAATGTTGCTCATATGTAGAGCTCTTGCCCAGCATGTATAAGGCCCGAGATTCAATCCCCAGTACCACAAAAATTAAAAAAAATCAATATAATGCTGCAAATATATATAAATATAGAACATATTCTATAATAAATATAAAAATAATTTTACAATAAGCAATGTGTCTCTCAATATATAATTTTACAGACACAGCTAAACTAGAGGACACAGAAAATGGTCAGATGTATGCTCCTTCTTAAAATGTGTAAGTATGGATTTGAAACAAACAATAAAATTTGCCCCTGAGTTAAATAGAATTTTTATTTACATTGGATAATTTGAAATACAAGCAAATTAATATAAACACAGGATTCGTGAATGGGACAACTAGATAGACACTTAGTACAGGTGTGTCACATAGGGAACTCAAACACCACAAGCCACATGGGAACACATAACATGATCTTTTCAAAATGGCAGCCATCTCCTGTGAAAATTCCTACCAACACAACATGCAATCTTCATTTGACTTAAAAGTCCTCACATCCTTAGGAAATTATAATAAAACTGAGCAAAACTACTTTGGTTTTTGTAAGTTTCATGAAGTAAGCTTCCAGGCTTGGCTAAGTGCAGATGGGCTTCTCACCTAAGTGGATGTCCAATGGGGTTGTTCAATACCACAGGCTCACTTGTCCATCCAGGAGGTCCCTGGGTCTCCTCCCACCAAATGCCTGTAGTCATTCCCTATTTTTATGCTCATCCAAAAAAAAAAAAGTCCCTATAGATTTCCAAAAGATCACCTAGAGGACAGTACCAGCCACTCTGAAAAGCATTGCTGATCCCCTGCTCCTGCACACACAAGCTACAGAGTTTAAACTGAACCCGACTTCCAAGGTCAAATTCCAGCCACTCAGCAGGCTGATCTCCACCAACTCCAAGCTAATGCTCTCAGGTACTGGGCTTTGCTGAGGAGCTGAAGCTGAAGCATTAATAAACAAGAAAAGATTTAAGATGCTTCCTTGACTGTTGCATCGACTGCCATAGAGGGTAACTTGGCAAAATGTATCACCATTTTAAATGTATATACCAATTAGAAGTTCCATGGCTAGGAATTCATCTCAGAGATAGATTTGCACGTGTGTAGAATGGTGTCTGTTCCAGGAAGCATCAATTATATGTAGAAAATATTGAAAACTACTTAAATTTCTATGTGTCGGGCACCGGCCAGATGAATTAAGGCACATCCATATGATGGATTATTCTCCGATATTGATTTAGAATTATACTAACCATATAAAGTGACATATTTTGCTCAGTTTTGACATAACTTACCAAGAATATGAGGGATATTAAGTCAAGTGAATATTAAATGTTTTCTACTTTGCCTTATGTATTATATGCTTCTGCCTGGAGTCCACACACAAGTGTGTGTGTGTGTGTGTGTGTGTGTGTGTGAGAGAGAGAGAGAGAGAGAATGCACATTTGACATATATTTGATTGCCTTCTATGTGCATAGACTCTTTTTGGAAGTATTTACTAAAATCTCCTGCCTCTGGGAGGTGGAGAGAGGGGGGGGTGGAATTTCTTTGCACTACATTACATCCCTTTTTGTAGTTTAAGATTTGAAATATGTGCAGTTAATACCTATTCAAACCTGTTTGTTTTACTTTTTAAAACTATGATCCTTCTCCCGTAAGATTGTCCTGAGGAGCTGTGTCCAGATTCCTAAACTGGACTCAGGACATCAGGTGGGACGGGGGGGGGGGGGGGGGAGTGGCTCCCATTTGGCTACCTGGCAGGTTGGTGAGGTGGGAGATGTCTCTGCTGGGGACTGGGATCATTCCAGGGGAACAGACTTACCCCCTGCTGAGAGGGGAAGGTCAGGTTCAGAGGAAAGGGGATCCATAGAACTAGAAAGACTCCTAGACCACCCCTCAAATAATCAGTCTTATCATTTGTTGATTTTTCCTGAGTGGAGCCATAGTGGCTTCTTCTAAACCTTCCGCAAAGGAAAGAGAGCTGAAGGGCAGGCCTGAGAACACTGGCAGCCGGTTTCCCTGGCAACTACCATTCCTCTTGGTTTTTTTTTTTTTTTTTTTTCAGTATTAGTTTGAAAAGCAAAAGGAAATCTCCTTCTGCATGGAGATGGGCCAGCTGGGGGCTAACCTCTCCTCACTCCTGTCATCCATTCTTGAGGTGGTGACCTCCCATTGATTTCTGGTGGCTCTTAACATCCCTGGCTATAAGAAATGGCCCTAAAGACAATTCCTGTGATGATTTTGGAGTGAACAAATGGCTTTTCATTCACCACTCTACACCTTGTAAATCCAGTTAACTAAACGAACACTTTAGCTGGTAGTGTTTATTGGTCACTTGGCGTGTGTCCGGTACAATCCTTGCACTGGTGAATAAGTCACATAATTTCCGTTTTTTGGCATACTGTCAGATGGTATCCATAAAGATGAAGAGCTCATTCAACACATTTATTGAGCGACTTCTACGCACCAAGCACTGTTGTAGGAAATGAGGTCAAAACGCGGTGAGTTCTAACGTTGGGCATATGTAAGGGCTGAGGGAGTACAGCTGCTCTGTCGCTGCTCCACTCATACCTACTCAGGTCTTGCTATTGTTCTGCCTTCGGGCCTGGCTTCAGGTGCCAGCATCTGCGGCTCTTCCTTGGAGGGCTTGCCCTGGGGCCAGAATCCCTCTTGACCCCCACACCCAACTAGTCAGAAATGCTAGAGAATGAATGTCCCCAGGAACTGCCCTTGGCCAGTGACTGACAGGAGCTGATAGACACATATTCCAGCTCCCTGTCCCCCTCAGTGACAACAAGCAAGTGTTCTACACTGGGCCCTAGAGCACCCCAGGAGGATTAACCACTTAACCTTTATCACTGTTTTCATTTCTCTTCTCAAGCACAATCTCTTCACTCCACCAGGTGGTGTTGAATGAGAGGGACTTCAAGGTCCTTCCTGGATTTAGGATCCCCTTATTCCATCATCTTTACAAAAATGCCATTGGAAAAAAATGTAAACCCTTTTTCAGTGCACTGGTGTTTTCCACTCTGTTGTGGACTGAATGTTTTTGTACCCTCGGAATTCAGAGTTTGAGGTTCTACCCCACAGTGCGCTGGTATGAGGGGGTGGGGGCTTTGGGAGGTGATTTAGCTTAGCTGAGGTCACTGGGCATATGTGTGGGAGGGGGTTCTCATGATGGGATTAGAGCCCTTATATTTAGAAACCAGAGACCTTTCTCTCCAGCTTGCACTCATGCTTCACCCGTCCCCCTCCCTCCCATGTGCAGGACACAGTAAGAAAATGGTCATTGGCAAACCAGGAAAAAAAGTCCCCACCAGGTCTCGACCATGCTTCACCCTGATCTTGGACTTCCAGCCTCCAGAGCTATGAACAATAAATGTATTTGTTTAAGCCACCCATCTTGTGGTGCTTTGTGACAGTCTACACCAAGACGTGGTCACTGTTGAGTCCTGATCTTGTCCCTATAGCTATTCCCACGGTGGCTGCCTGCTTCTCTCTTCTCTGCCTGATGGTTTTCTGTGGCATTGCAGGGGCAGAGAGGCCTATCTGGAAGTGAAGGGGGCGTAACACCCCTTGGGGCAGCCTTATCCAATGGGAATGGGAGTCAGTGGGTAGATGTTGGACTCTCTTCCTGCCTCAGTTCAGCTGGATGAGGAGTATCAGAAGAGACCCCGGGGGAATCAGCTTTAGCAGTAACTCACCATTATACTTCAGCGTCTTCGCTCTTCCTCCTCCGACACCCCTGCTTCCGTGGGATCACTCCCAAACCCACCCATGTAACCAGACGCTTGCATCCAGCTCTGCTTTTATAAGAATCCAAACTAAGACAAGTGTCCTGAGGAAATCCATCAGCCAGTCTTTTCAGTCAAACCATTTCGGATAAAGGCCAATGACGTTGGCTATGTGGGCCTTTAGATGTTTCAAAACAAATGTGAGATTTCTAATACATGATCAGCAGAAGAAAAGACCCCAAATAGAAGCCTTCAAACCGATTCATTTCTGATTAGAGCAAGCGGCCTCCTGACCTCTGTTAAATGGGGACGGCTTGTAACAGGTTTAAGTTCTATGAATAATAAATTAGAAGGTTCCTGCATGCCCCTGGAACTCCACCAATTTTTCTTTGATACAAAAAAGATGTATATCTTTGAGACAATCCCATAATTGGAAAATCTTACCCTGAAAATATGATATATCTCTCAAGGACTGCATTTATGCACTTTGATGTATCATACATAGATGGGATATAATTTCTCATTTTTCTGAGTGTACATGTTGCAGAATCATATTGGTCATGTGGTCACACATATACATACAGTAATCATGTCTGTTTCATTCTGCTATCTTTCCTATCCCCACATTCCCTTCTCTCCCCTCCCATCACTTTCCTCTACCTAATCTAAGGTAACATTATTCTTCCCTACTGCCCCCCCCCACTTATTGTGAATTAGCATCCGCTTATTAAAGAAAACATTCAGCTTTGGTTTTGTGGGATTGGCTTATTTTGCTTAGCCTGATATTCTACAACTCCAGCCATATACTGGCAAATGCCATAATTTCACTCTTCTTTAAAGCTGAGTAATAGTCTATTGTGTATACATACCACATTTTCTTTACCCATTCATCTGTTGAGAGACACTTGGGTTGGTTCCATAGTCTAGCTATTGTGAATTGAGCTGCTATAACATTGATGTGGCTATGTCACTGTAGTATGCTGATTTTAAGTCATTTGGGTATAGACCAAGGAGTGGGATAGCTGGGTCAAATGGTGGTTCCATTCCCAGTTTTCTGAAATATCTCCATACTGCTTTCCATAGTGGTTGCACGAATTTGCAGTCCCACCAGCAATGTATGAGCAGCATCCCTCTTCTTTACTAGGACAGAGAAGTAAAAGCCATTTCTCCTTAGTGTACATAGCAAGTCCACAAACCAAAGAGCCTAATAGAGGGTCCTCAACCAGAGGTTGGCATATGTTCAAGTGAAGGGGCTGCCAAGCCCTCCACATGCCCTGTCCCTGCTTCCCTGTGAACTCATCCATGACCATCCCACATCAGTGTATTCCCACTATAAGAGAAGTACTATGAGCACAAGGATTTTGTGTGTTTTGTTCACTGTTGTCACCCTACAGTACCAGAAAGACAGTTGGCATCTTCAGTAGGATTATATTGAAATTAGACAGACTTGGGGGCCTGAGTTTTATTTGGAAGATGATGATCTAAGAAAGCAAAAGTAAAGAAATGAGAAGTGTAAGACAAAGAAAGGAAAAATCCAATTAAAAAGATGTTATCAAGGTCACTGCTACAGACAAAGGAACTTTGGAAAGTTTCCAGGAGCTTCTGGAATGGGCCATACAGAGGAGGAGAAACTGCTTCCATCCCACAGAAACTGAAGGTGAGTTCACACCCTTACTTCCAGGCTGAACCCAGCTGGGCAGAGCCTTGAGCCAGGGAAGTAGAGTGGGGTGCTTTGAAAGCTTGAGGAGGGAATATAGTTTGGGTATTTCAAACTCCCCAGCTCAGCAGCAGCTGGAGCCACAGGGGGGGTCTCTGAGCGGTGGTGAAGGGCACCAAAAGCATCTCCCTCAGGAAGCATTAAGCAAATGGATTCTCCTCAATGCAGATACGCATAGGTATTCCAGGAAAAAGTCAGGCCCCGGGCCCATTTTGCCAGAAAACAAAGGTCAGAATTATTAGTACCCTCTGATCCATTAAGAAGGAAAAATCATTACTATGGCCCAAAAGTTCAGACTTCTTTGGACTTTTTATTCTCTTGGCTTATCTTCCATAACAAGTTCCAGCTCAGAATTCCCATCCCTGGAGGGAAGTGGCTACAACTTTATTGTAAATGAAAGACCTGTTGCCCCAGCCCTCCTTCCAGCCTCTGAAAGTCCTTGTCCCCTTTGACTTTTCTTTGCAGCATTTCCACTCTGGGCTCTTGGCCACTCCTCAGGTTCTGCGCCAGCTCCCTTTCTTCCACTTATTTCTTCTTGCTGTTACTCCTCGGGGTCTGTCTAGAGGCATCCACCCGCCCCACCACTGTCCTGCTATCTGCCTTTCTAGACTCTACCTACACTTCCCAGATGGGCAGCTGTCACCCACATGTCACACTCTAGATCCACACTTCCAGTGCCCCTTCTGCCCTGAGCTCAGGACTCAGGTTCCCAACCTCCTCTAGGATGGTCCATGAACAAACAATAAACTCAATCTCATGCTGATCTCATTACCTACCCCAGCCCCACATTCCCAATCTGCTCTTCCTCCTGAAATTCCTGTCTTGGGTAACACTCCACCATCCACTCCACTCTTGTCTCCCAACCTAGAACTTCAAGATCAGCCTCAGTCATCAAATCCCCCCATGCTTCTACTAGTTTCTTGAAACAGCAAGAGGTCACTCCCTGGGCAGTTGGAAGGTTTACTTATCTCTACTTTTACTAATTTTACAACTTGCATGATGTTTGTCAAGTTTCATAAGAATTAACAGGTTTCATAATGGTGCATTGTCCTAAATATAAACCTACCTTTTTTCTCCTTGCTCCTCTGACATCCCATGGCCCTCCTAACCAGCTCTGGCTGCCCTTCTGTCTTTGGGACACCTTCCACATCACCATCAGACTCATCTATTGAAAATGCTAAACTTGTTTCTTCACTGAGCTCATCAGAGCATTTCTTCAAGATTATCTCCCACCACCTCCACCCCAGAGTTTCCAGATACATCAGAACCGTGCAGAGCTGTTTGTTTACTTATTTCTTGAGCTCCCCCATTGTACTGTCTGCTCCCTAGGGCCTGGCACAAAATAATGTTCAATAAACAGAGGGAGGGAAGGGAGTCAAGTAACTGGCCTAAGGTAAGGAAGTTCCATAGCCAAGTTCTCAGGCAACTTGTTAGACATACAGATTCCTGGACCCCACCTCAGACATGCAGAATCAGAAACTGCTGGCATTTGAACAGGCCCTATTACAATTCCAGACATGTCTTGACTACTGTCACAAATGAAACTAGTTTCCTCAACCGAACCATATAATTGTTAGCAGCCTCCTGGGAAAACCACTAGACAGGATTTAATCAGTTGTTCTGTTTCAAAAATGGTGCCTCTAGGTTGCAGAAACGCAGCTTCCCCTTCGGATTAGAAAGGCAGGCAGCAACCAAAGTTGACCACCAGACCCCCACTCCAGCGTTCCCACAATCCCTCAATCCGGACAGTCCACGCCTGAGTACAGATTCCAATTTTTAAGGAAACGTTTCTAAATCTTTTCTTTGAATTCAAGATGGATAAAAGGAAAGGAGAAGGGAGGGGTTGAGCGACCGGGTTAGGGGATGGCTGGGGATCCCTAGGCTAGATTTGGTGCACGCAGGCGGCGAGGGAATGGTGCTGACCCTCCGCAGGGCTATGCGCTTCCTCCCCACCTCCCCCCCCCCGCGCCCCGGGTTTGCTGTCTGTGAAATGGGGTTAGCAGTGCTTTTTAAGGAACTTAGCGAACTCATGCACCAGCCCTCGGACTCCAACCTAGATGGCTTCATGTACCGCGCTCTGAGCGGCTTGGGGCAGCCTCGCTACGGAGTCAGAGGAGCAACAGCGCAGGGAAGACGCACGGGTGCCGTGCCCCGGGTGCCCTTCTTCCCTCCTTGGGCAGGTGAATGACAAGGGGCAGCGGCAGAGTCCTTATCTCCAAGCCGAGCAGTCAGAATTCTGGAGAGGCGGTGGGAGAGGGGAGTGCGCGAGTACTCGCAGAAGGCGTGAGAAGCCGGAACTTGTGGGGTGCGGTGGGCTGCAAGCTCCCCAAGACACTCACTGGCGCCACTTGGCGACAATGAGCAGCGGGCGCCGCGGGTTTGTGGTAACTCTGCCCAGGAAGAGATCGAAGCCCTTTCTTAAAATGGATCCCCCTGAGCCAAGCCCCGAGGTGTCATTTCCATTTTACAGCTTCATGAAGAAAGGCCCAGGACACCAACAGCCAGCAGTGGCGGGATCCCTTTCCCGGACTGGGAACACTTGCCCTTGGAATCATCAAGGGCTTTTATTGCTCTGAGAAGCAAGTGAAGATTCTGACTTCCCCCTTCTCCCTGGAGAGAGCCCTTACAAGTCCGGAGACCAGGGCCTCAGGTGATCCAAAAGGGGGCCCACCCCCCCCACACACACACACACGCCCACTTTCAGAATTTCGCCTAGCTGTCAGTCCGGCCTAGGGTTCCCAAAGTTTCCTTGGAGGCCCAACTGGTTCCCAAAGTGAATTAAACTCAGGCAGTTTATCCAACCCAGAAGCTAAAGACTCCTGGGTTTCCCACCCTGGAAAGCGCACTGCACTGGAATGGGCCAAGGAGAGGCAGCGGACAGGGCTAGGGTGGAAGTGCATTGGGCCCCCGGGAGAACCCACACCGGGATCCCCGCCTGGGAGGGGCTAGCCCCCTTTTCTTGAGCCGTCTCCCCTCTTTTTCTAGAAGCCACTTCAATCGGTTGTCGACCCAGTGGCCGTCCTCTGAGCACGTGTTGCTGCGGGTCTGCGTCAGCGTTGGGTAAATAGATGACTGTCCTATAGCGCCGGGCGGGGCTATTTAAGAGGCAGCCACCCGCCCGTTTACCCTGAACTTGGCTCGGCTGTCGCAGCTCCGCTGGAAACGCTAAACCAGCTGCTTTCTAATCCAGAGGTATGTAGGTCCCTTCACTCGCCCACGCGGATACAGGTGTCCTGTGTCTTTGAAGAATGCTGTCTTCAGTTTTGTACCCCTTTATATTTTTTCTGTTTTCTGTGCCCCCCCATAGCTGAAAAGACATTCTTAAAACTCAGAAATAAGGGTGCTGGATTTAAAAATGAGGGCTGGGTGGGTAGCTGCCTTAGAGACTTTCACAAGCCTGTGTGGGTCTTTTTTGCACAAAACTTTGAAATAGCCATTTGCTAGGAGTCTCAGGCAAATTGAGATTTGCTAGCAGTTAAACAGAGGTGCGGAGAACTTTGCAATCTTTTCAAATAAAATACCAAAAAGTTTTAATATTTAAATCCATTTTCTAAATATTGCAGAAAATCCAGAGCTTTAAGAATAGAAATATGTGGATTTTCTATCTAATCACAGTTTTAAATGCAGTCAGTCGGTGCTTTGGCAATGGCTGAGAACTGAACGCATATTTCTGATTTTTAAAACCCTACCTATGTTTTGCGTAATGATTTATTACTAATTCCCACATACACCTCGAGGAAACTTTATAATTTTTTTTTAATTTATGGCATCCACAGTTTAAACTGTGTGTGTGTGTTTTTTTTATTATTATTATTCGTCATTTATTTCCGTATTAAAAGCTTCTTTTCTATCTGGAAAAGTCTTGCCTTCCTTCAAGGGTCTCATTTCTCTCTGCTGAGATCCCGTATTTTTCACACTATCTTTAATAGAGTGCTTTTCCAGTTAGAACAAAGACGCTCTACAAAAGCTTTCTCAAACTTAAGGCGAACAGGAGACATTCTTTCTGCTAAAAAGGGCAAAACACCAGTTCTCTCACCGATCCTGGCTCTTGGGTGCGGATTACCCTAGAGACAAGCCAAGCGCGCTTAGGCGCGCGCGCGCGGCTGTGTGTCACTCAGCTGGGGTCTGCGCTTGGTAAGCCCTAGCGCTTGCTCCAACCTAGCGGATCTGGTGCGCCGGCGCTGGACTGAGCCCGCTTCCAGGTGCCCGACTCTCGGCAGGCGCTGGCGGATGCCCAGCATTATTTTTTTTTTTTTTTTTTGACGCCCCCTCGACTTTGCTCTCCACAGCCATGAACCGTGGCGTTTGCCTGTGCGTTTTGATGGCGGTACTCGCTGCGGGGGCCCTGACGCAGCCGGTGCCCCCAGCTGGTGCCGCAGGCTCCGGGGTGCAGAGGGCAGAAGAGGCGGCCCGAAGGCAGCTGAGGGCTGTGCAGAGGACAGACGGGGAGCCGAGAGCGCACCTGGGCGCACTGCTGGCCCGATACATCCAGCAGGCTAGGAAAGGTAAGGATGCTGCCTTCTCCTCCCTCACTTCTGTCCCTGTTCTGGACTGTCAATCCTGGCCCTCTCCTCTAACGTCCACCAGATGAAGGTATCCCTATCCCTTTTGGGAGAAAACACAGACTAATAGGATTTCCACCTTCCTTTCCAGAGTTCCACTGCACCTGAGAGTACAGTTTTGAAGTCTTCTATAAGCAAATCAAAATGAGGTGTAGAGAACTTAATTTATTAGTAAGGAAAACGTTCTTAAAAATCTTTCTTTAAGCTAATTTTTGGTACAGTGTTGCTGATTAAGCTCAACACCATTTTATGCAAATGTTTTTTAAAGATAATTACTAAATCCTGGAAAGTGGTTCCAAATACACTAAACAACCTCTTCTATTAATGGAGCTGAACCAGGAGCCACACAGATGCAGACAGTTGGAAACTCTGTAGCAGGAAGTGAAGGATGCTGAAAATGCTTGAGATCTGACAAAAACAAGTGAGAATGGGTCAGTTTTCACTAAAGTATGTAACAGAAGGAAAGAACCAGGAATATTTTTGAGTTTTTTCTTGACAGTGAGTGAACTGAAATAATTACATATGAGGTGATTTAAAAAAAAAAACCACAACTATTGGAGAGATGTTTCCATAAGTCAGTTTCTCAGCATTCCTTTTTCCAGGAATAATGTGATTTAGCAGCTCCCTGGCTTAGTGCCCTTTTCCTGGGCCTGACTTTCTCATCTGCAAAATAGGAGGCCAGAGCTCCCTGGAGTCCCGGTTGGCTCTTTGTGTGATTCAGAAGGAGGAATCATGATTTTTTTTCTCCCAGCTTTATCCACAATGACACTGATGATGGACACTGACTAAGGGGCAGAGTGCTAAAGTGGATCAATAACTGAATTAAAAACATCCAGCAAACACTGCCAGGATGGCTGAGGGAAGTGACTTCCTTTTCTATGAGGTTTTACTCAATTGGATTTGAACTTTAACTTACGGCTTTGAGTAAAGAGGAAGAAAATGGAGGGCTTGGCTTTCTAGAGTCTTCTGAGGTTTTACATGAAGATGAAATTAGAAACTTTTTGACAAGGGCCTTCAGAGGGAAAAGGACAGAAGGTGATTTGTAGAATTGCTCAAACTACACCTTTTGTGTTCTTTCCTGAGAATTAAACTGAAAGAATGGAAATACTAGTCAGATGACAGAAAGTCTGACAGTTTGGAGAATTCCTTCTGTTTGCCTATCTGAACGTAATTTAGAATCTGCTCACAGATGTGGGCTGAATTTCAGCCAGACAGTCTGAGATATCCTAGGCTACTCATTGAAATGTAGATCTCTCTCCAGCTTTTGGAAAGACCCAAGAGACCCAGTTCTAGGGGTGGGGTGAGCTACTTGCCAAATTATTTCCTAGAACCAATACCCTACCAGTGGCTCTTACAGCATAAATCTTGGATGGGAAGTTCTTCCAATCCCCTCTTTCAACACCCTCCTGTCTTTGCCTTCAGGCTGTTGGGCCAAAGGAACCCTAGTGGGAAGAGCAATCACTTGGAAAATAAGCTGCCAACACCCAGGATCAGCAGAACTAGAAAACAATCATGTTCTTCTACTGACAAATACGATGTAGGAATAAATGTCCTTGAATATTTTATATATTTTGAGATCATATTCGATTTGACTTAACACTAGAATACATCAAAGGTTCTAAATGACAAAATGTGTTCTTTGAGAAGTGTGTAAGAGTTTATTATCAGGAACTCTTAATGGTTTGGGGAGAAGCAGTTCTAGTAGAGGGTGATAGGGGAGGCATCTAGTGGCATAGTGCATCTAATGGCATTCAGTACACACTTATCCATAACCAGCAAAGCCCCAGTGTTGCAGCTGTTGTCTCTCTCAGACCTGAAAACATCCCGGCACAGTAAGTATTATCATGCCCATTTTGCCCATAAGGAAGCCATGGCTCTAGAAGGTTGAATAATAATAATAGAATATAATAATAGAAGATGTGCAGATGTCTGCACATCTAAGCCGCAACAAGACTAAGGTTCTCCAAGCCCTGACTTCCCCAGAGTGTCTGGAAGCCATTTGGCTTCCCAGCTGTACTATCGGTTCTGGATGTTAAAGTTTAAAGAAGTCAGACCCTTCACTTTGACTCCATAAATCAGTTATAAGTCCCTACTCTGTGTAGCACTGGTAAATGAAGACTATGGTAAGTACACCCAGGTGAGGACAGAGCTCTATAGAATGACAGCTATACATAGTGCTCATCCCAGCAACCCTGGTTGCTTGCTCATATTGAAGCTGTCACTTTGCTTCCACTAGATGGAAATTTGGGTTATAGCATTCATCATCAGAGCAGGCAGGAGGACGGGTCATATTTCCATGTTACTGTCCATGGAGAACTGAGTCTGCAGGTCTTGCTGAATTTAAGGACAAATATTTCACCATAAAATGTCCTCAAGCAGTTAAACAGCAGGGGCCCTTTCCCTTCTGGATAGGCTAGGAATGTCTACAAAAAGGGCTCAAATGTGCTGTGTTGACTTAGCTCCCAAACTGGGAAGGGATGGGAGCAGAGACAGAAAGGATGGGCATGTTGTTATTCTGTGTGGTGTGTCTGCTTTAAATATAGCTGGTTAATTTCATTACCCATTAGGACAGGGTAACTGCCTATGAAGGGTCACTTGTCAGTAAATAGCACATATTTAGGCTCCATATGCAGGAACTAGCAAGGAGAGCCTCACCAATATCTTGAGAAGTGGAGACATGGTGGCCCCCAACACAGTGGCCACCACTGAGAGGTCCTCTATTTCTCTACTCAGGAATTGGCCTGGACTTTGCCCATTCATGGCCCTGAAGCGCCTTGTTTAACCCTTCGTTTGCACAGATCACTGTCTGTGATCTCTGAGAGGCACTGTGTCACATGCCTCCAAAGCATCTACCTTGTCATACTTCTGCCCACTCAATGTGGGTTCTAGGCAAGAATAATCCTGTTCCCAAGGACATGGCACCCATTCAATTTCAGTTATTGATTTTAGGTCAAAATCTCTGACTTCATTTACCTCTTTTATTCTCGCATCCTTCTTGGACTATTACTGAGATGCCAAGAGTTTAATCTGATAGTGTATCTTTTTCGGGTTATCTTTATTTTTAAGAAAAGAAAGTAGCTTTCAAATTAATAATTTCAAAACATTGTTTAATTAGCATTGGGACTTGACTCCATCTTTTAAAGCCATTTCAATATCAAGATATTGTGATTGCACTATCTTAAAGCTCTCTGGACAAGTTGGGTATGTCAGGGATGTTAAGCAATGAAATTTAGAAATGGGTAAGTACTAGGGAAATTCTTGCTTTCTGCTGAGGGCCATATACACAAGGAAAATACTGTTAAGAGTAGGGGAGACAAAGAAAAATTGAGGCAATGCCTCAGTTTGTATAAGGCAGGACAAAATGAACCCATCTAAATAAACTGTGAACACAAAACACACCCATAACTAGTGAACACCACTTTTATCCATTTATGAAGATATAGGTCTTTCTCCTCTTTCATCTTTGTCTGTAATACCTTTAAGAATATAAATGTATATATTTCATCTGGCCTTTTCTGTTGTTTGCCTTCACAAATTGAACTGGTTGTATTCTTAGATATAATGCTCTTCTCTTCTTCTTCTCTGTCCCTTGTAGCTCCCTCTGGCCGCATGTCCATCATTAAGAACCTGCAGAACCTGGACCCCAGCCACAGGATAAGTGACCGGGACTACATGGGCTGGATGGATTTTGGCCGGCGCAGTGCTGAGGAATATGAATATCCTTCTTAGAAGACCAGCCTCCATCCACCTGACTCAGAGGAGGCAGAATAAGAAAACAATCATGCTCATAACTCATTGTCTCTGAAGTTTGACATTTTAAGTATCTTATTTATTAAGTTCTCAATGTGAAAAATCCTTCTATTAAGATTGTCCTGTGAAACCACACACCTCAGCAGAATTGTGCAATTGAAGAATATGATGTTTCCTAACTTTGTGACTTTTGGTCCTAACATGTTGCTATGCTATTAAAGTGATTCCATTCTGACTGTTCATTCCTTGAATGTATTGAGGGTCCTCAGACCATGCAAGGAGGGAAGTCTGACCTGCAGTGCCCAGGGAATCCCCGCAGTAGATGGTCCCAGACACAGCTTGGGAAATGAGTACTAGGGCATGGAGCTGACCCCCTGCTGAGGCAAGGTGGCTAGCATAAGTGCCTTCTGTGGTCAGGTCTAGAGCCCAGCCCTGAAAACCCTGACTCCTGATCTCTTTTGCCAATCCTACTGCTCCCCCCATAAGTTTTCTTTAGAATTCTCTCTTTAAATAAGTTCTAAGGCAGTGCCTTACCCTGCCTTTGCAAGTATCTGATCATTCCGTGGCCTGTGGCACAGAGATTATTGTCCTTCCTTTATGGAAGAGGAAGCTGGCTCTGAGAGGTGAACATGATCAGTGCACCTATCAACTAGAGTCACAGACTTGAGGGCTTAATATTCCTGTGCTATTGGAACCTCTGTCACTCTTTGCATTTCTCAAACTCTGAAAGTGCAGAAGATTCACCAAAGGACTCTCATTAAACTGTATATTCTGATTTAGAAAGCCTGAGCCAGTTCCCGGGAAGCTCCCAAGTGGTCAATGCCACAGGACCCAGCATTTTTGCTGGTGTAGAGAAGATCCTGTGATTGCTTTCCCAAGAGTTCTGCTGTTTTTCAGTTAGTAAGCATATTGGGAGGACTCTGGTAGTTATCCAGAGCAGAAGTCAATCTGTCTGTTGGTCCTCTATAGCGATCAGTAAAGGGAACAAGTGAGTACACAGGGACACCAGAGATGATCTAATAACTACCACCCACAGTGTAGACAGACCTTCCATGCCTCCCAGCCGAGGCTCCAACAATCTCAGATCGTCAACCAGCTATGGCTCCAGGTCTGACTTAGAACATGGCAGCACAAAGGAACAGACATTGAAAAAAATATTGGCAAATATATAACAGGTCCCAGAGGGACTCTACCCAGACCACCATCACTGTGGATACTTAGTTCACCTTCCTTAAGGGTGGAAAGAGAATGGCAAGCAAGTCCTCAAAGAGGGACCCCAAAAGATCAAGGCAGTACGATTTTTAAATTTGAACTGAAGTTAGGATTCAGTGTAGACTCCAAATAGATAGCACTCTATACCATTCCCTGCTAAGGTTACTACTTCATTTATTTAATCCCTGCAATTTGGTTTCCAATCACCTCGTATGTTAGGTATCCAATTCCCATTCAGTCCAAAATATTCAGACCTGTGTTTTTAGCAACCCTCTCCAGCAAAGATCACTATTTTGTGGGCATGTAGAGGATACTGGGTATGTATGGGGATGACAGCATGACCCTGTGTGGGTACACACATGAGTGTGGATGTGTATTGTTTGTGTTTTATGGAGGGCATGATGAGGAACTTGGAATTTAATATAAAATCAGTGGAGAAAGGATGAAGAAGGTCTTATCTGAATTACTGATTTGTGAATCATCAAGGAAGTAGGTGTTACATTTTCAAAGGTAAAGTCATGGCTCATATAAATTTAAAATCAACACATGTCAAAGCTTCCATTAATAAAGGAACTAGTAAGATGTTACAACCATTTCAAAAGGAGAACTCAAGGACAGACACACACAGGTAGTCAGGATGGGGAAATGATTTGCTAATATACTCAAAACTGATGGGCTGGGGTTGTAGCTCAGTGGTAGAGCACTTGCCTCGCACGCGTGAGGCCCTGGGTTCAATCCTCAGCACCACATAAAAATAAAGACATTGTGACAATCTACAACTAAAACCATATTTTAAAAAAGAAAGAAAAGGTGCATATGGAATGCCCTTAAAAAAAAAAACGGGTTCATGACTATAGGTCAATAAAATGCCATATTTGGAATGTTACCCAGAACAGAAATTATTTATGTCTTCAAGGGACAGTTTTTCCTTATGTTTCTGTTTGCATTACTATCCATTTTCTAGGGCTTAACTAGTGTAGGTAGCTCAAAGACAGCTGTCAAGAGCACTGAAAGAATGCCCAGTAATCACCTCTGCCCTCTTCAAAGTCCCTTGGAAATTTTCCTAATGTGGAAAAGGGAAGGAGAGAACAATCCCTGGCCTCCTCTTAGGTACTGGACACTGTACAAAGAAACTCATGGGCATCAGCTCAGGAAACTGTCCCAATCTTCCAAGGTGATCATGATCCCGCTTCTCCAAGAGGAAACCAGAACTTCAAGAAGCTAAATGACTGATGGATCCATACACTGCCCACAAGTGGCAGTGCCAGGATTTAAGCAGCTTGTGGTTCCAGACCTCAATGAGGAGATGTGGAGCCTTGGAGGAGAGCTGGAGGCTTGTTTGGAAACTGTGCCTGCACAGAAACTGCTGAATCAGCATGAGTGATACTTTGTTGGGGCTTTGAGGGGACCTGATAGAGCCTCCTGGGCAGGGGTGGGAGGGAGCCTAAAGACTTGCTTCCCAATGCTTTCAGCACCACCTCTGGCCACCTTCTAACTGCAGTGTCCCTGCTCTCATCTCCATGCCACATGCTGTTACAGGGACCCAGGAACTGGCATGTCCTGGATCCTCCTCAGCCCTCTGCAGGGGGATCACATGGAGCTCCTACAGTTGAGCTGAGCAGCTCTCACAGAAGCCAACAGCTCTTCAAGCCCCACTTGAGAAGGATCTGAGGAACCCATGCCCACCAGAAAGCCCTGCCCTCTTCCCCTCCCTTCCTTCCTCCTTCTCTTCCACTTCCTTTCCTCAACCCCTTCCCCAATCTCCCTCACTTACTCCTCTCCACCCTGTATATTCCCCTCTGATATATATACCCCTCCTTGTGACCCAAACTATGGAGATCCACTTTTCTTGCTGTGGCCTATGATCATGCTTTTGTCAGTGGGTCTCCAATAAATTGCACCAGTGCAGTCCTAGATCTGCCTCTTTCTTTAGTCTCGCTGTATTTTGGGGCTGGTTTCCATACCCTGGAACCAGATTGTTCCAGAACACCCATGTAAAGTGTAAAGTCCTCTGTTCACATTATTTATCTATTCATGAGACGATATGAAAAATGAAGATAGTCGTGTCCAGGGTTTGGGGTCGCAAGTATTGTTCTTCCTCTTCTCCAAACTTTTTACAATATTTGTAGATCATCCTTCTAACAACTGTAGCTCATATTCTCCTCGTTGTGACAGTTTACAGAGAGACACAGAGTCATAAGAATGGTCCCCAAACTACTTCTTCATCCAAATTCTTTACTGAAGAAATACCCCAGTTCTCCCCTGATGATTATGATAATCACTGAGATTTGTCACCTGGGTGGCTACCCAGTGTCCACCATGTTCCCCTCCATGGCTGTCTCATTAATGCCATGAAGCCCCCTGAAAATACCACCTCTGTCGGCAGAGTATTCCATATGCTCTGCCCATCCCCAGGTTCTGGCCCAGTGTCTAGAGGCTTCTGGTGATTCCTTCCTCAGGGTGGGAGCCTGGACCACACTACTACCATTTTGTCTTCACAGCTTTGAAGAGTACTCTATGGGGCCTGAACACCATGGGACATTTTCCAATAAGCAGTTGCTTTAGAGACACTAGTCTCCCCAGCCAGGAAGATGAGCTGCCATTCTTCACTGCTGCTGGAATGTTTCCAAAATTGGCTTCTGAAGGTCACTTTGCACATCCCAAATCTCTGCATTTACCTTGCAAATTGAAAATAGTAGCTTGAGATACCTGAGTGGTCCTTTCTTGATGCCGAAGGGCCACCAGTTCAGCTGTGGGACAGAGTCCAGACATACCTTTCTGTATGAGGAATATGATCAATTCCTTTAAAACAGGTTTGTTCCTGTGAATTTTCTTAGTTTTCCTTCACCAGAGAATGTCTTTATTTTCCCTTCATTCCTGAAAGATATTTTTTGCCAAATTTAGAATTCTAGACTAACTTTTTTTTCCTTCAGCACTTTTAAAAATACTGTATTCCTTCCTATGACCTCTATGGTTTCCAATGAGAAATCTATAGTCACTCAAACCATTTTCCCACTAAAAACAATGCCATTTTTCTCTATTTTCAAGATTTTCCTTTGTCTTTAGTGTTCAGTGGTTTGATTGTGGTGTGTCTGGGTGTAGATTTCTTTTGCTCTGTTTGTGGTCTGTTTAGGTCTTAAACACATACACTTATATACATACATGCATATATACGAGCCTATATGTACATACATAAGTATATATATGTACATACAAGTATATGTGTGTGTGTGTATTTCTCTCTCTCTGGGATCTGATGACACAAATGTTAGACATCCCCCCCTTTTTTTGTCATCCCATATGTCAGAGAGGCTGTGTTCATTTTTTTATATCCTTTTCTTCCTCTCTATGGTTTATATTGGATAATTTCTATTTATCTTCAAATTCACTGACTCTTCCCTCTGTCGTTTCAATTCTGCTAATGAGTCCATCCAGTGACTTCCTTTGTTTGGTTTTGTATTTCTAAATTCTCAGATTTCTACTTTTATCTCTCATGTCTTTGCTGAGATTTTCTATTTTAAACTTTGTTTCAAGAATGGTTGCAATTGCTCATTTGAGCACTTTTATCATAGCTGCTTTAAGGACTTTGATAATTTTAACATCTGTGAAATTTCATCACCGGCATCTGTTGACTGTCTTTTCCAAGGACAATTTAAATGTTCATGTTTTTTTTTTTTTTGTACGCTCAGTAATTTTGATTTTATATTCTGGTCACTGTGAAAATTATATTATGAGACTGTCGCCTGTTTAAATCTTGTAAAAAAATGCTATTTTTATTTTAGCAGGTTATCCACCTGGTCAGGTCCTGGCATCAAGGACCAACCCACCCTTATAGGCTCTGATTACAATGTCAGTTGTTTTCAAAGAGTTTATACTCCTTGTTGGCTCCATTTCAGGCATACATCAATCACTCATTGGCCAGGCTGGGAACTGGATGGTGATCTCTCCATTACTTCAGTTCTCAGAGTCTTTGGTATGCTAGTTAGGACCAGATCTAAACATGTCTGGCTCCAGTGGAGTAGGGACAATAGGAAACCTTGGAGTTCATAAACAAAGAGAGGTCACTTTCCTCCCTCTTTAACCTCCCCAGTGCTTTGTGTTCTTTGAGGCTTCCCTTTCGGGCCCTTCACTTAGGAACGTGGGGTTCTGGTTACTCTGTTCTGCTTCACACTGCTATATTTGGGGCCATGTTCAGGTCTCTGTGGTAGGAGAACATAGAGAAAAAAAAGCAATGAGTTAACCCTCTTGAGATGGCAATTCTTCTGATCAAACAGCAGATTTGCCCTTCCTCAGAATTTTGGTTCTGCCAGTTCCATTACTGACTGCTGCCACCACAGATGTGCTCTTATCTAGAGAGTAGAGAAAGCTAAGAAAGGAAGAAAATCAGGAGCATTCATGCTCTCTCTCTGGGCATTAGTAGTCCCAAATTTCACTTCTTGAACCAAAATTAGGGGACTTCTCCCTGGAGCCCACTTGCAGTCTCCTGCTCTGCTATATTCAAACCAGGAAGACACCAGAGCAGGTGAAATATAAACCCACCACTGGCTTGATGTACTTCCTTTTCTGGTCTTCTTCCTCAATCTGCTTGCTGCTCTTTTCCTTCCATTGTCTTCAAATAGCTGATCTATGTAGTCTCTCCTGGAGCTATCATCAGCTGGAAGATGTGTGAAGTGTGCTTACTCTTATCTGGAACCAGAGTGCTCATGTTTTTTAAATATAGAAATTTCCCATAAAAATCCCAACTTCTTCTCAAAGTCTCACAATGATGAGCCTGCTTTTCGGCAGGGTAACAGTATGGAGGCCAACGGTTGGCATGCCCTCTCTCACAGAGCAACTTCACACGTTGTGTTATTTTGCAGCCCTGTCTTAGGGGAGATTGAAACTAATATTTCCAAAGGGAAGCTGGGGGCGTATCACCTGGGCTCAGCTGCATATCTGCCTCTTGGTTCATCAGACCTTTATGTTGCCAGCTCTTTCCTGCTTTCCCAGCCTCTAGACCAGGTTAATGTCTCTGCACTCTGGCCCGAAACCTCTTCCACTGTGCTCTGCCCCTTGTGGAGTCTCTGCCTAGATCTCCCTCCACCTCTCTCTGCTCCCTTTTATGTTGGTTCTCTCACTCCTGCTCCTCACTCAGTGCCTAGGCTTAACTCTGAGTGATTAAGTCCAGCTATGCCTGCTTGGACTCACCCTATGGTTATCTCCCTGTCACCTACCTTTGAGAAAGGCACCAGCAATGACTTTGGGGCCTACCCTTGGCTTCTCAACCTACCAACCAAGGCTTGGCAGGCTCTGCTGGGACTCTAAAATATTGATGAAATATTGTCTCAAGATGTGCTGAAATTTTAAACCCCAGTCATTCATGGTATCATGTTCTTCTCTAAGAATGGGTGGATTTTCTATTGTCTTAATTTTGTGTCCATTACCAGGACTCCCAAGATGCTTCTGGTTTGGAAATTCTCCAGAAGGAACAAGAGTTACTGACAAATGAAATAAGGCACATCTAAATGAATTCCAAGAATAATACCTTTTCTATCTTTTTCTTCTTGTGGCTAATATGCAAACAGGAACAGGTACAATTAGCAGTTGTTCAAGTCATACCTGTCCAGACTCCCCTGGGCTGCAGCCAGAATGATTTCAACATGCTTGATCTAAGTCCCATTCCGGAAAAGATTCAATTGCTCTCCCCTCTTAGCTCACAGGGACTGTTTCAAGCCCTACACAGGCTCAGCAACACACACTGAAATGTACCTGTGTGCCAGGCACTGCATTGATGTAGCTGGTACAGAGACACAGCCACCAGGAAGAGTCGGAAGAGCTGGCAGTTGAAATACAATGCAGCAAAAACTATGAAGGTAATGAGCAGAGGCGGGAGAAAGCAGAACAATAGGGCTGACTGGATGAAGAGGAAGCCAGCCAGTCTCTAAGGGTATCTAATCACCACTGTGGCTCATTGGAACCTGAGTGTCTGTGAAATTTCATGCTCAGTAACTTACCTAACCAGAGAAATGGTCCTTGGTTCTGCTCCTGCAGAAGACCACAGCGCCCCCAAGTGGACATTTTAAAACCACTCCTCCAGGTGCCAACTTCTTTCTGTTGAGGCGTCTCACCCTGTACACATTGAACTCCGCAGGGTCCAGGCTTATTTTTTCTTGCCACCCAATCAGCTGAAATATTAAAATCAGACAATTCAGGACCTGAAACTATTTTCTAAGAATGAATGGTTGGTTTTATTATTTTGTTATTTTACTTTTGAACTTTTAATATGGCTACCAAAAGACTCCTGAGTTAGGAAAATCATCCAGTGAAACTGAATATAGAATAAGGATGACTGACATGTAAAAATGCCTTTTGTAGAATTAAAACCAAGAGGGGGAAAAAAAGTCCTCTTCAAGACAATTTGAAGGCAACTTGGTAACTATGGTTACCTCTAATTAGTGAGCACCTTATGCTTTCCAGATTTGAGTGAAGGAAAAGTGAAAGGAAAAACAATCCCAAATAAGTAAAAATGCTAAGCTCCACCGAGTGCATGTAGTCTTGTATTCTGAACATAACAACAAGATCAAGTTGGTTAATATCAAATCAGCCTTCTCCATCTTCACCTTCACTTTCTCTGTCTCTCTCTGCACAACAGAAACTCATAAACTAAAATGGGGAGTTAAGAAAACCTCCATGAAGAAGATGACACCAGAGGTCAGGTGCAGGATAGGCAGCTCATTATAGAGTCACACTGGTGCAAAAGTCAGAGCTGGTTGAATTAAGGTGAAAGTATAGAGTGTCCAGAAGGGCTCCTCCTATTCTGTGCTGGACACCAGGCAAAGGAGGCACCTGGCTGTGGTCCCCTGACAAGTGTCCAACAGACAGTCTGTAATTACTTGGATTTGAACTTGAGCAGAGAGGGAAGCTCCCAGAGAACTTGTTCTAGAATGTTCTTCAGGTTTCCTAGGAGATGGGGGCACAACACAAACAGCATATCCACACACAAAGAAAGAAGCGAGGAGGGGGCATCTCCTGCTCCACCTCAGTCCCTTGGCCCCTCCTAGAGCTGAGATGTTGTCAAAGCCCTGTCTTCTGACTGAATAAGTCTCCAGCAGAATCCAGGCTGGGACACACTTATAAAAGAAGGGCAGAAAGCTCCTGTGTCTCTGAGAGGTTTCTCTCTACTTAGGGGAAGAAGGACTTCAACTTACAAGTGATGAACTAGTAAGATGGGTTTCCAGTGAACACTAGAAGCTGCAGTTTACAGAACCAAATGGTTATTCTCTTCCTGTCTGGAAAACAAGCATGGAGTTGGAGCTTGAATAAGACAAACTTTGGCCTCAATTGGAACCTCTGCAGTATACAATTTTTTTTTCATCCATTCACTCAAATGCTATTTACTGAGATGATTGTGGTTCAGGCACTGTGCTGCGCACCAGAGATGCTGAAATGAGAGTTGAAAGGGACTGACATCAGGCTTCCTCATTCTAGTGGGAAGTGATAAATCAAGTCAAAGAGCAAAGATTTGGAATCATTTGCACTTGGACACCTAGTGACATTTCAAAGTCAACTGTGCATACTTCAACTCATGGATTTCTCCTGAAACTTTATCCACCTAATACCTTCCCCAACTCAACTGATGGCAACTCCATCCTTCCAGCTGCTTAGGTCAAAAGCCCTGGGACGATCTTTGACTCCTCTCACCTTCCATCTAATCCTCAGCAAACCTCTTTGTCAGATTGGCTTCAAAATGCATTTAGAATTAACCCTCTCTTCACCTCTTCCTCCACCACCACCTGGAACGGAGCCACCAACTATCCTTCTCCTGGATTATTGTGCTAGCCCCTCAATTGATATGACTGCCTCTACTCTAGAGTTTATATGCATAATCATAGCAATGTGCTAGGGTCCTTGTTTCTAAACAGGCCTCAGGGCCATGATTTATCATCACGATTTCCTTCCTTCACTGCATTTGTGCCCCTGGAAAGCCCATCTAATAGGCCTGGCCACATATGGTTTGGATCTTGCTAAAATGAAAAATTTCATTACTCTCACAAAGGAAAGAATTTCGACCAACAAAGGACAAAGGGAACATGAACTAGGTGCTGGGGGAATGAGTCACAATTATCAACCAGTAAGAAGGACTGGCTTTTTTTCAACAGAGAGAATATGGGGAATTGCTTAAGCAGGGGATGGAAGATTGAAAAAGCAAAAGGGAACATTGGGAAAATCATAGTACTGATAACCACAGGAATCAGAGCCCCCACTTCTGTAAGACTTAGGGAGCAAAGGAAACAGGTTAGAATAAAATAAACTGAGAAAGCTGGCGGAGTGGGTCCTGAGCAGGTGAACCCAGAGCTCTGAGGGGAGGGTGCAATTCCACTTCCCTCCCTGAGCAGGAGGAAGGAGTGTTGTGGTGAGGCAGGTTTAGGATGTTGTTGCCAGGGTGGAGAAGCGCTGCTGAGGGAGACAGCTACAGGCAGGAAGAAACAGATCTCCTGCTTCTCCTTCTGCCCTCAGGGGTCTCCCTGTCTGCAGCACCTGACACAGAAGCCTCAGCAGGGTATATAATGGTGAATTCAGAGCTAAGAGACAGTAACTTAATAGTTAATTAGATTTTTCCCCTGATTTTTTTTTTGTCTAAACAATGCCACATATTTCCTTTGCTCCCCCAGTCCTACAGAATTGAGGGCTCTGATTCCCGTGGTTATCAGTACTATTGCTTTATCAATTTTCCCTTTTGCTTTTTCAATCTTTCACCCCCTATTTAAACAATTCCACAGTTATCACTACAATGCACCCACAGGTTCCAGTTCATCAAGTCAGGGTCAAGAAGGACAAGTATGGCCTGGAATCTCCTGCACTTCTGTTTGAAGAAGACCATGAATTTATGTTTCTTTGGATGAGGGGGTGGCTATATCGTTAAGCAGAAATGTTCATTGATGATGTTTGTTTTGAGGTTAAGTAAGGGAAGAAGGGCCCATCCCAAGGCACCAATTTCTCCCTACTGCTCTGTGCCTTGAGGGTGATTTTTCTAGAAGCAAAAATAACAAATTATGTTTAAAAGCTTCATCACTTAACCAGAAATTCATTATATTTAACAAAAAGGTGCTTTATACCGTAGAAGTTACCACACCAGCACTACCTGAAGAATGGTCTGAGGGCTCACATCAGTCTGCAAACTGTCCACAATGAGATAAGAATGGAAATTGAGAGTAAATGGTTAGATGCATTTTGGACAATTAACATTGTCACGAAGTCCAAGCACATGACCAAGCATGTGGGTCCACTCAAGTGTCATGGAACACTTGGGTTGAGTTGCAGGTGGCAGGAGCCACCAACTAATGATCACATTACAACAAGTGATGCTTTAAGGTTTGTTTGGCAATCTTTAGCCAAAAATGCCTAAAAATCTGAGCAACTGAAAGTGTATATTTATTTTTCTAATTTGTTTCTTTTACCATGAAGTTAATTTTTATTCAAGCCTTTCAAAATTTAAAGCTTAACTTTATTATCTAACTTGGAGGCATAAAAATTTGCATTGTGTATTCTTCAGCCTGAATTACAGGCTGGAAAACAAACCCCATTGGAAATTTTTTGTCAAGAAATTACTTTAGATATATCAGCTTCAATCAGGAGTGTTAGTAAAAGAGAGCTGAGAAGCTTATACATTATCCCTTGTAAATGGGACAGTTATCAACCTGAACTAGCTGAAAAAAAAATTAAATGAATCCTACTCATTTATTATATTATAAACCTTAATACTGATAAAACAGTATTCATTCAAAAGCGGGTCTAAGTGTTTAGTACAGAAAATCACCATTTACCTATCTTTTTACTTTTTGGTTAGTTACAGCTGCAGAACTATGAAAGGTGAATTTAACAGTGAGTCTCCATACTAAATGCCCTATGCACATTTTCAATGAATAATGTGTGCTGTCTTCATAATGCTTTTAGTTTTTCCTATGTTTGCTCTTATATTTTAAAATGCAATTTAATGTCTATTGAATCCAATTAAAATTTGATATTATGTTTTGGTTTCCTTTGCTTTGCATTTTATTTTTTCTCATAATTTGGTGTTATGGTATTTTATAAAAATATTGACTCATGATGAATTGATAAAAATGCAAAATATGACCAAACAGTTATCACTGAGAGTTGAGAAGTGCCACTCTATGTATCTGTAAAGCCCCCAGAGGCTTGGCTGGCTGTTGTCATCTGGCTGAGCCTTCCCTCTTCATCCCTGGGACAATTATGGTGGGTCAGGATTCCATCCTTGAGAGCACAGCCACTGACAGGGACCAGGAGCTAGACCACAGCTGATGGGCTGCAGGGCCTACTTACCTGGTTCCTGAGCCCTGCAACTTTACCTGCTTTGGCTGGCCAGTTCCAGTTTCTGCAGAACACCAGAACAGCTGAGAATACAGTACATTTGCTTTTTCCGAGGCCTGAGGGTGGCAGAAGCCACCACTGTTGTGATCAGGCACCCAGGAGAGGCAGGGGTTGGATTTTGCTGTAGCTATTCAAGGCTTTAGTGTCACAGGTAACAGAGGCCCCAGGGAGGACTGTGGGCTTATGTATTTTGGGGTGTAGAAGAACAACACATCTCTTTTCTGTTCTTTCTCTTTCTCTTTGGCTGTAGTTCAGAAATCTCCTCTTCCAATGGCTTCCCTGGAACTCATGGAAACCTTGATGGATTCTGCCTTGCCTTTCATGTCCCAGTTTCCTCTCTTGCTTCCTTTTCTGAATTTGTCACATCTGCTATGCATTGCTGAGCTGCTGGTCCCCAAGTTGCTGATCTAAGCTACAGGCCCAGATTTCCCTCACTGGCTCAAGTTCTTTGGGGCTCCAGAGCAAGATTAGCCTGGCATGGTGCATGCTAAAAACTATTCAACAAACATTTTAGTCCCGGATTCAATTACTGTGCTGGGCTTTATGGGGCTTGGAAGATACAGGCTAAATGTTAAGGCGAGGGCTGGGGCTGTAGCTCCATGGTAGAGTGCCTGCCTAGCATGCATGAGGCACTGGGTTCAATCCTCAGCATCACATAAAAATAAATAAAATAAAGGCATTCTATCCATCTACAACTACAAAAAAAAATTTAAATGTTAAGGAGGAAAAGGGTCATAATGCCTGTAACTTATTTGCAAATGTTTGGGGGGGGGGTAAAAGGAAGATGCATTAATTAGGTGGGCTAATTTCAAAAGGTGGGAAATACCCTAATAATACAGAGCATTTTGTACATTATTTTTTTAAATGCTTTCCTTTGATCCTGGGTATGGCAGGAGGGTGTGCAAGTTGTTTCCTCCCAGTCTGTGATGTTTCTTTTCTTATATGCACACCTGTGGGTAAGTGGTCTTCTTGGCCAGACATGCCTCCCTGAACTTCACCTGAAGGACATCAACCAGGCCTCACAACTTCCTGCCCCCAAAGCAGAGGGACTCATTCAGTTGTCCCCATGACCAATTCAACTGCCCACGCACAGGGAGGCCCTCTCTGGATCCCCAGAGTAGCATGGAACTGAGATCCGACTGTGTGGAAAGAGTGGGAAGAACCCTGAATCAGGTGGGAAGACGTGCAACCTTGGGAGTCCTTGCCGGTCTGGCATTGCCCACCTACCCCCAGGCAACTGCAGCCACTGACGCTCTAGAAAGGATCTGGAATGTGAGGGGCCGAGTCTCCTCCATTGGCTTTTCCTTCCACCGTGCACCCATGACAAACTGTTTCCTTGCAGGTGGTGGTGTAGAGGGGTTGGGAGGTTCAGCTCCTGCCCTGGATCTCTTCTTCTTAGGAAAGCAAACCCCACATACCTGATCTTGTGCTTCCATCATTAGAGCCAATTCCTTCAAGTTTTCTGCTGTCTCCAAGTGCCCTCTACTGGCTACAGGAAATATATTCTCCCATGATTTTAAAATTACACCACCCCCCACCACACACACACACCACCTCAATTCAATCTCTAATATGAGCCTTGCAATCAGTTCAGATAATTCAGATAGACTTTTCCTCTCCACCAACTTTTCCCCGGGTGGTATCATATCTGGGTGGAGGCACTTGCTAGAGCTGTGGGGGAGGCTGTGTTATTTCCTTTGTACTGTTTGCAAGGCCCCCTGGGACATACCTGCCTGCCTACCTGCTCCTAGGCAATGTATCGAAGTGACTCCCACACAGATCTGGGGCCAATACTTTGAGATCTCCTGGTACTTCCCTGCTGAGGCCCACCTGCTGCCATTTCTAACTTTCTCATTGCCCAATGTGGTTGCTGCCCCGTGATGGGTGAGAGTAACCCATGGAGGAAGGGTTCTAGAACATCTCTACTTTCCCAGGCTCCCTGCAAAACTAGCTCATCTGTCCTTGGATCCTCAGACTCATCCGGGGCTTCTCCTATAACCTTGGACTCAGCTCATGGACAGGGATAGGTGAAGGGCTCTTACATCTGATGTAAGTGGAATCCCTCTCCAAACTCCTCCTTCCCTTGTCTACTTGAAGAACATTTATCCAGTTCTTGTCCTAGGTGATTGGCAAGTGGGATTAGCAGGGTCAAATAAGCAAAGAAAAGAACTGGCTCAGCAAGTTTCCCTTCCAGATTGTTTGGTCTTACTCCAAACATACACTTAGGTTTTTCTTTCATCATAACCAGAAACCAAGAATTTGACATCTTTATTTTGGGGTCCTGGCAACAGTCTCTTTGACAACTTCCCCCTGGAGCCATAGCGTCCCCTAATTGAACTCTCTGGGCAGGGGGGTTGCTTGGGACACACACAAAGAAATTCAGCAGAGAACAGGAAAGAAACAGAACCATCTCAGACATCCTCCTGCCACACCCACACGACAGAAGAATGCACTTTGTAGACTGTGAAACCTCTATTAGGGTGCTTCCAACTTTTTACGATTAACATTTATTTTTTTGCATCTTCTTTTTGAAAAATCTTTTTTTTTTTTTTTTTTTTTTTGCTTTTTTCCAAAAACACTTGAAAGTGACTTGTGGACATGAAATTCCTTTATCTTAATTAATTAACACACATCTCCTAGGAAACAGGCCAGGCTCTCATATAACCACAGTATAAATTATTGAAATTTCATATTGATGTATTATTTTAAAATATGTGCTCTATATTCAAATTTCTTTGACTGTCCCAACATTATCTTTTAAAGCATCTTTTCCAGCTAAGTATCCAATTCAGATCATGAGTTGTTTTAGTTGTCTCTTTATCCTCCTTTAATCCAGAACGTTTCGACCTTTCTTTCACATCATTGCCATTTTCAAAAACACAATATTTTATCACCTTCATGATTCAGGTTTTGCATTTGTGGCAGGAAGAGCACAGAAATAATGTGCCTTCCAATATGTCACACATCAGGGGACACTAGTATCACTTTGTCCCATTTTGGGGTAATGAACCTTACATTTCATGATGAACTTAAAGTAGGGTGTCACAATTCTCTCCACTGCACAGATGCTAGCCCCCGCCTTTTGTAAATTAACAAACATTCTGTAGGAAGATATGACTCTCCTGCTCCCTAACAAATTCTCACCCAATGGTTTTAGTATCCATTCCTGTCTGAATTAGCTATGAGAATTATAGCTGCACATAGTAGGTCTTTTAAATTCTAAATTCCCACTTGGCAAATCCTGCCCATCCTTGAAGACCCAATACCAGGTCACCAGGCCTCAAAGCCTTGCCTGCCCCTGCTGAGCAGATAAACCACCCATTCTTTCTCTACCCTTCAAGCAAGTTAGAATGCAGTTGTCTGGCCTTCTCAGGGAGAGCCTGGGCAGGGAACCAGCCCTCCTGCACAGAACTCCCACCTTACACAGCAGTTCTCAAACTTCAGTGTGCCCTAGAATCACCTGGAGGGCTTTTTAAAACAGTTCCCTGTTCCCTCCCCTGGGGATTCTGGGACGCCCTCCAAAAATCTTACTGGTTTGACACAAACGCTTAGTTAGTTCTCTTTCAGATGACAGGTCTAACACAGGTTCATGGGGAATACTCGTCCACGTACTTGGAGATGCTGGATGATGGAGACTCCACCATTCCAGTGTGTGGCTTTGAGCTTTAACACACAGGAAGAGAGGAGCATGCAGAACCATACCTGGGCTTCCTGCTGCTCACAGCCCACTGGCCTGCTCAATGGCAGTGGCTGGGAAATATGGTGATCAGATGGACTCTTTGGTGAGTATCATGGTTTCTTTGAACCTACAGCATTCCATTATCCTACCAGCAAATGACCACTTGGGCCCTCTTTCTGTGATCCTCACTTTTCTATCCATGGGTCTTTGCACCAGCTCCTCTCTCTGCCCAAACACACCCAGGCAAATCTCACATGGCTGATTCAATGCCCCTCCCTGGAGAGGCTTTCCCTGATTGCCCAATCAGAAGTGGCTGCCCCTCCCTCACACCCCTCTGCTGTAATTCTCTGCATAGCCCTTCTTATTCTGTCGGGTGTTGTCCTTCTCCATTCGGTAGATTGCATACTCCATGACAGCAGGACTCCTCTTGTTCATCACTGTCCCTCTAGTACCTAAAACATCTGGCACATGATAAGTGCTCAAAAAATACTTTCTCAACTAATTAACCCAAAGGTGTGATTACTGTCCCCATTTCACAGATTCAAAAGGGAGGGCCTAAAGAGGACAAGTGGTTTGCCCAAGGTCACACCAATACCGAATGGTGGTACCTGGTTTTAATCTATGTGCCATGTCCCACTAGCGCTGACAGGGTTTCATGGCCTTCACCTACCAAGGTGGCAGAATAAGTTGCATCCGAGCCTTTCCTTCTTCTCTCAACTGCCCCTCGGTGGGCCTCCACTGTTCTTGGTTCTTAAGTCTCTTAACACGACTCCCCAGAAGGCAGTTGGTAATGTTTGTCTGGGAACTGGTTTCACAGATGTGCTCACATATGTGGGAAATCACATACATGCAAGCGATTTTCACTCCAGTGCTGTGATAGCGAAAGATTAGAACTGACTCCATGACCATCTGTACTGTTTGCACTGTGGTAGGTGTGCACAGTGGAACAGGGTGTAGCCCTGAGAGGGGAATCAGATTTTGACTGGGAAAGTGTCTCATCATAAGATATCTCATGTAGGAAGAAAGGGAGGCTATTGCAGCACGGGCAGTGTATGCCTTTCACTTTCCCCAAAAGAGATGAACACCCTCAAGTCTGAGAAACCCATCTCCTTGATGATGAGAAGACACTAGTCAGAAAACTAGGGTGGTTTCCATCATTTGAATTTATTTTATTGATACTCGTTCGCGAATAAAATTTTATTGATTTTTTGATGCATTACAACTCACTTTTTGGTAGTGGTTGCATAATGTTGATCATTTAATTTATTTACTATACTAAATACTGCAACCTCTGAATTGCCCATTTTTACACTGGTGTTCCTGATGGGTGGGTCCTCTCTGAATACATAAAGTGGTCCAATCAGTCCATGGTTTTTCATATTCCTTTGTTATTCAACCTACTGCTTTAAAATACATTCAAATAAAAAGGTGTAAGTTACTTGCAGAGTACGGACACACTAGGGTGAGGGGAAATTGAGAACATAACCAGTGCTCTCACAGTCAGAGGACAAGTGGTTTTGAAATCATGGGATCGAAGCTTGCTCCACCGGGACTTCCTCAAAGAATCCTTGGTGGACGTAAGGTTAAACTCACTCAACTGAAGCTCACATCTTTAGCTGGGAGGGAGGGCACAGGATGACAATTTCAGGTATAGAGGATATTATCCTTCCACAAATATCCGGAACAGGTGGTCATGGAACACCTTGGTGGGCAGTGTTCCCAGATTAGAATAAATAAATTATCTGCTTGGATTGCAATGCCACAGACACACAGACTGGAGCTGGAAGGGTATTTGCTTAAAATACGGCACACACGGGTAATAAATAAAAGTTCACAACTTACTCGGCTACAGCAACAAGACCAGGCTCTCTTGTTGGTTTGTGGTTCTTTTCATAAGCACCTCTAATCTCTCCCTAAGCACAAAAGGAGGCACAAGGAGACAAAGGGCTTTGGGGGGAAGAAACTATCTCATTGTGTTTTGAAACAAGAGGGCAAATGTGTGGGCACTGAATGGCGACCCCATGAGTAAAAGTGGGTTGCCCATTTCAGAGTGAGGGCTTGAGCCAGCCGAAGGCCGATGCCCGATTCCTGTCCTGACCAGATGGGTACGGTTTAGCTGGGTTTCTTCTCCTTTACCTTTACTGTTGAAAATTTTCTTGAAGAACCCTTTTTCCTATCCCCTTTCCTCAGTCCTGCTGTTAGAGTTGTCTTGGGTCTGGCCTTCAATCAACCTGCTTGTGACACTGGGTCCCAGAAATAAGCTGCTCTCTCATTAGCAACTCGGTGTGTTTGAAATCTGCATTTTGGTGTCATGGAACCAAACAGACAACAGACACTGCCGGTACCATTGCTTCCCTGCATGTATAAAAAAAAATGGAAAAAAATAAAACAAAACGTCACACAGAACACAGAGGGACTGCTGAACAAAGCGGTGGGAGTGTGAATACATTCTCTTCCGGGTCAGCCTTGTGGTCTGACAGCTGATTACAAAACACAGGATGACTTCAAGCTGAAGGCATGAAAAGAAAAGATCACACCTAGAAAAGGAAAACAACTGTCCACTGAGGCAGAGTAGTGACGGTCTTGAAGAAGCTGGGCCACCCGTAAAAAAAAAAAAAAAAAAAAAGAAAGGAAAGCTCTCGATTGTGAAAAGCTACAGCCAGGTGCGTGTGGCCAGGATGGAGGCCCCTTAGGCTCTTAGGGTGGGCGAGGCATCCAAGGACCCCCCGGGGCACCAGATGCATTATGACCTGGGCCGCTTGACAGCCCGTGGGGTGCGGTGGGGAGCTGTCAGACACCGGATTCACTGGTTCCTATCCATGGGATAAGAACACACTTGGGAGTTTCAGTGCTTCTCAAAAGTAAAGAAGAAAGGACACCACCATTCCCAGACTCCACAGGTAAAGTCCTCACCAGAGGACAGCGCAGGGACACTTCCTGTGGAACTGGAAGAAAGGGCGGGGCAGACACAAGGTCTCCAAGTCCTATGTACACACTTTTTACAAAGTTCCACTCTTCCCCCGTTAGGCACAAGGTTGATTTGTCTAGCTCAGGAGGTGGACAGGGACGGGAAGAGGGGGAGAGTGCACTGCAGGGGGAAGGGGAGGCAGGGAACAGGGTGGAGAATGCCCATCTCCTCCGGGGCACAGGTCCCCCAACCTCACCGCAAGCTAGTTTGTTTGGGGAGCTTAGCACCCATCAAGATGCCCGAGGTGAGAGTCACGGGGGCTTTCATCTGCATGCTGGATCCCACCATGGTGGGGAAGCTACGATTCCGTCGGATGCCACTATTGAGCTGCAGTCCACCGATGGCACTGGTGACGGTGGGACATCCGAGAGGCAGGCCCTCAGGTACCAGGCCTCCAGGAACAAGGGCTTGTGCTGGTCCTGGGGGCCCACAGAGGAGAGGTCCCTGATCTTCAGTCAAGGTGGGGACATGGGCTCGCCCTGAGTTCACCACTTTGGCCACCCCAAACCTCCTGACTTTGTCCACGAGGTTGAGGTTGGAGACGGACACGTCTGTCTGGCTCTCGCTGCTCCTGACATTCTTCTTTTCTCTCACCTCCCGCAGGATGGAGCTGGCTGGCTTGGAAGCCAGGAAGTTGTCGTAGGGAGGGCTCGTGCACTTGAACTCAAAGGAGGGTGGGGAGGACGTGGGTGTCTGCATAGGCGAATTCGGAGGGGTAGAGGGGATCACGGCCATCTTGGGAGTGTAGGAGTGCAGGAGGGAGCCCCGGGCGGCCCTGTCCCAGCTCTGTGGGTCATACACAGCCGCAGAAATGCCCCGCTCCTTTAGCAGCCACACCAGCCCCAGGGATGTGCTCATGGTGGTTGTGGACTCCCGGATGTTAGTGAAGGACTCGGCCAGGCTCAGTCTCCGTGGAGTGCACGGCGTGGCCACTGGTGTGGACTTCAAGTGGCTAGTGCTGCCACAAGCTGGAGTCGGGGCCGAGTTAAGGCTGAAAAGAAAAGACGACAGGTGGTGGCCCATCAGAAATGCCCGTGAGCACCATGGGAAGGGTCAGTGGTCATTCCACAAGGTGGACCTGGGATATAATAGGAGGACTCCCTGCAATGGGAGCCCCAGACACCTCTGTCCACATCTGTTCCTTCCTCTCACCCATGGAGGCTTGGGAATCCCTTAAGTAGGGCCCTGGTATGAGTTGATGGAAGGTGCCTGCGATTCCCTTTGCTCTCCTCTGGTGGGTGGTGTAACTGTTCCCCTTGCAGACCAAGAAACAGCCTCCAAGGTTAGGTGGCTTCTTAGTCACGCCTGGGTATTAAGTGGATAATCCCAGATTTAAAGTCTGAGTGACCCCAATGCTCTCAGATGGGGAAAGAAGTTGATTGGCAAAGAGGCCTTCCTCCCCCACCAAATCCACTCAAATTCCAGTGTTCCCTCCTAATCCCTACTTCTCCCTCAGGCAAGACACTAACCAGAACTATGGAATACAATGGCTTATTTTGGAAACAGCAAAAATGGCCCCAGGGGTGGGCCAAGGCCAGGTGGCGAGCACCTCAGCCTCCTGAACACCAGGACAGTGCTCTCTCCTCTGCACCTTGCTGCCCCTCACCACCTTCACATGCTGTCCAAACCCATTTTGATGAGCGGAGTTATGAGGTCAGTGGAAGGAAGCCATGCCCTGTATTATGGGACCTTCATCTACAGAGTTTCCCAGCTTCAGGCCCCCGAGTGACTAAAGGAAAGCTGAAAGACTCTTCCTTCACTCAGTGTCATGCTGAGGACCCCTAGGGGCCCAGCAGCTGGGGTCCAGCTGCAACAGCCACTAGGACAAAGAAGTCTACAGGAGGGGAAGCAGGGGGAAAGGCTTTTCTGTCTGCTTATGAAAACCAGGAAGACTGATTTTTAACAGCTGCTCCAGGGATTGGGGGGCGCAAATAGGCACGAGCCCTGCCCTGCTTCTGAATGAGCAGCCAAGGGCAAAGGAGTACCTCCTTCCAAAGGTCTCCTGGGACCTGCCCTCCGATTTGGCATAGGCAGGTCAGGTGAGTGTCCCCAGCCTGGCCAGGGGAGGCCCAAATACCATGGGCAGAGCACCAACCACGGAAAGGGAAGGTAGGGGACCCCTTCTGGAGCAGGTCCCTGGAGTGACCAAAGGGGCCCTTCCTGGGGAAACAGTTCAACAGGAAATACAGGCTGGAAACACCATGTGGCTCCACACTCAGGTGACCTCACCACTGGCCAATCAGCAAGGGCAGTGACCATAGAACAGGCCCATCTCCCACAAGCTAAGGAGGGAGTAAGCTGGCCGATCAGGAGTACTCTGAGAAATGTGAGATTAGAAACCACAGCATATTCCTGTGGTTGAAAATGTGGATTTTGTAAAGGCACAGGGAGAATTTTACAAATATTGATGTATCATTAAGACAGGGTTTAAAAAAAAAAATTCTAGACTCAAAACCTTGTGTGACCATCCTCAGGGAAATTTAATTGTGTTTCTGGCTACCTTTCTTTCCAACTCTGGTAAGAAAGCCCTTCCATACTCCTGACTTCCTATGGTTTTCCTGGTCTGGGACATAGCTGGGTGGTCTTCCAGATGAAGATCCACTTGGGTGCAGTCTGCATCCTGAGGCTGTAGTCAGAAAGGGCATCTAGTTGCCCTGCACCAGCCTTCACTGGGGAGCTGAGTTCTACGGCTTTAAAGACAGTCTCTTCCAAACACAGAGCCACAGGATGGGAAAACCAGGTTCTTCTGGGCCAGAGGGGAGATGGAGAAGACAGAACTAAAATTTAGAGATCCACAGGATGAGACCTTCGGGTTAGGCCTGTATTAGCACTGGCACTCGACTTGCTGGGGCAGTTTAGAGGGTTAGGGGTGTGGACGGTCAAGGCTCTGTTAGCCAGGCACAACCACAGAGACACATCCAAGCCTCAGTCCCCAGGTTAGTGGCGGCCACGCGTGCACACACAGCTCTTTCCATGTGACCTGCCAGGGCAGGCACTGCTGGCCGTGTGCTCACCCCCTGCCTCGCCAATGGGCTCAGACTCTCTGCCCTACATCTCCTCTCAGCTCAGCGGGGCACAGGGCTGCTTCGTGGTCCTCCTCACATGACCTGTGGAGAATTATTCATAGTTTAAGGTGCTCCTGGGGGTGGCTGCTCCCTCCAAGTTGGCCCTTCTCACCTCCCTCCCTTTCAGCCTTACCTTCCATAAACCTCAGGATCTTGCTTGATTGTACCACAGAGGGAATGGCTCAGGGGGGCATTCTGCTATGTTGGGGAGACCACTTTCCCTTTCACTGGAAGGTGTGGAGGGAAGTTGTGCAGCTGATCAAGCCAAACAGACCAACCCACGACATACAAGGCCTCTTGCCAGATGCTGCACCAGAAGGAATTGACCATGCTGGGCTCTGGCTTGGTCTTGGAGACTCCTTTTTATCATTTGGGTCATTATAGTCTGGCTGTGGTGCATGGTTCCTGGGGCCTGTTCCAGAGGTACAAGGGCTTCCACAGAGCTCCGTAACTCCACCATGAAAGAACGCCATGCTCTACTGGCAAGCTCTGGGGCAAACATCCAGCAGATTTGGCTGCAGGTCTGTTGGATATCAATTGTTCGCCTGTTAAGGAAGGGGCTGAGAATACATTCTAGGGCCAAGAAAAGGGCAATGAAAGGTGGGTTGAGGTTTCTCCACCTGCGCTGCATCTGAATCAACAGGAGCTTCAATTCAAAAGCAAAGATCTGACTCAGCACAGGTGACTATAAATGCTCCTAAAATGCTCAAGCTGGCTAGAGTTGGCTTTTGAATGAGCTCCTTGACCTCACTTTGCTCCATAGGAAGCCTTGCAGGAAAGGGAGTGCCCGGGTTCACCCCACCTCTGCCCACCAGGGGCCAGGGACCCTTACCTTGGTGTGACCCGCGTGAGCTCGTCTGAAGGATGCAGGATGCGACAGGTGGTGAAGGTGAAGGTGGAGTTGGTCTGTGACATGCACTTCCCAGGGTGGTGCGCTAAATCGGGGAACAAAACATATTCCTTGCATCCAAGTATACCACGGTAAAAACAAAACTCCAGCACAGCCCTGAGCAGATGCAAGAAGTGATGAGCTACCTTGTTAACTGGATCTGGGTGAGGAAGGTGGTCCCTCAAAAAACGACCACATTTTTGAGCACTGGTCTGCAGAACATCGGATCCCAGCTTCCGGCCCAATCCAGACAGGGTTCCTCATCATATTCCTGGGCCAGTAGTGGATCCAGTTCCAGGGGGAGGTACTAATGGGCCTTGGGGGTAAATTTGGTTTTCCTCCACAGAGGTCAGGATCTGCTTTCTTCTTTTGTTGCTTTACATGGGCAAACAGGTGCCAAAACTCGGCCCAGGGGAGGGGATGGAGCGGGCGGGGAGAGGCACTTGGCACCTGGCAGTTAGGCAAGGCTTGTGGTGCTCCCTTTTCTGCTCACACAAAAAGGGGCGCGGGAAGCTGGCTCCACTACTGTCCACCTGTGATTGACATGGTGGGAGGTGGCGATCTCAGCAGCCTCAATAGCAACCTGGCAAGAGTTCCAGAGATCAGGGCCCTCTGGGGTGCCCCAGCTCCAAGAAGTGTCTGACACACAGTGGTGCAAGTGGCATCACTGCTCCCTCCTTGACACCTCCCCCTGGCTCCTTTCTTGCCATTTCTAGGATGTCTGATTTCAAGTGAAGTCGAGAGAGCAACAAGGGTTCCTCAATTTATTTCCTTTTAATGTTCTAACAGGTTGTTGTTGAGGCGGCTGAAGATTGTGGTCTGGAGCAAAGTAAAATCACAGGTATTAAGACCATGCATCAGAAAGCTGGTGAAGGAACAAGTAGTTATGAGACATCATGATTGTAGAGGTCATCCTCATTCATAACTCAAGCATTAGGGGAAAAAAAGAAAAAGAAAAAAAGAGGCTGCACCAAAAAGCATGCACAATGATGTCCTGGGATGATCCCCCTGACCCTCCCCACCCACCTAGGCCCCTGCAGCAGCTCAGCCCCCCAGAGACCTCCTGGGAGAAAACGGATTAGGATCTCAGAGGCCATGAGGAGTCAAAGGCCAGGAAGATTCCAAAGGCTGTGAACTAGAAACTTCTAGCTCCTTATGGGACGTTTTCTCTCGGGTTTGACAAAAAAAAAAAAAAAAAAAGAAAAGAAAAGAAAAAGGCAAACAAAACATAATTGATTGGTGCCCCAAACCCTACAGATCCACACACAGCTGACTGTGTCATAAAAGAAAACCAGGAACCAGATGAAACAAACAACAAATGATAACCAAAAAAAAAAAAAAATGGGAGGCACATACATTGAAGGAAGTGAGGACAAAGCCAAAGCACAAAAATGGTGAGTGGGGCCAGAGGAGCAAGGCAAGACTGCTGGGCCCCAACTGTGGTCTGGTCGGGCTCTGTGTGTCAAAGGAGGCTCCCGTGGCCCCTGGCACGGCAATCAGCCCCACAGCCACTGGGAGCTCCAGGCAAATGGGAGGGAGAGGGAAAAATAAAAAAATTTAAAATAGCCTTTATGAATCTTTGTTCCTCAAGCAATAAATGCAATGGTTCAGGAACTCAGATAACCGAGAAATTGCTGCAAGACAAACAAAAATGGACGAAGCTATGAAGAGAAGGCAACCGAACAATCACGATTCTCTTGCTGCAACAAGGTCTAGAAACAGAAGCAGCAGAAGGCCTGGAAAAGCCATCCCAAATATCAGGGATGATGGGTTATTCAGGAAGGAGAGGGGGGAAAAAGCAGTCAACAGGTAGAATTAAGACAAAACAGTTGAAAGAGAGAGAACATTAAAAAAAAAAATCAAATAAGGCAAGGCTGAATTTAACATTAGAAATGTACCCCCATTGAAACACATGGCCAGAATATCAAATGAAAAGGTCACAAATGCACACTTTCTCCTCCACCCCATTAAGTATTAGATCTTTGATCACAACAGGTAGTATAAGGATGTTTTAGAGATACAGTTGCATCAACAGAAGCAAAACCCATCTTAAACAAATGGGTTTTGGGGATAAGAAAAGGCTGCTAAAAATTCAGAAGTCACCACTCCCCAGAGCAATGGATAGCTTTAGAAGATCAAGGAAGATCAATGAGGGTCAAAAGTGCCAAAGCGGGAGATTCGGCCCCTCCAAAATACCACTGGGATGCCTGGATGCGGGAGCTCTCCCGTGTCATCATGGATGGCCTGGCCGCTGCTGCACCTCCCTTCCTTGGGATGACACAACACAGAGACAGTGAGTCACCTGGGGATGGGCTTGCCGGAGCTCCTCGTGCTTGCCACAGAGAAGCAAAGGGATGCTTGCTACAGCCCTGGGTGCAGGAAGAGAGAAGATTCCCAAACCAAGAGACAAGTAAAACCTTCTTCTTGGCAGGCAGCAGGGGCTCAGGGTGAGGGTTCACTCTGGAAGTCACCAAGACTATTTCACACACCAAAGCCCCTGCCCCTCTAAACAAGTTCTTTTCAGAAAATGGTAATGTGGGTTCATCTCATGCTACTCACTTTGGGGACACGAAGGACAGGACTTCTTAGAATTAATGCTTTCTCTACTTAAATTCTTCCTCTCTCTCAACCTGACAAGAAGGCTTCTGGGTGCTACAGTGGATGAAGGAGGTATTACACTTGATCTCAGTCAAAAGGCTGAGATGCGATTAATGTGCAGAGATTAAAATGTATTAATTTACATTTACCAATAAAGAACCCCAGACTTTTCTTAAATTCAATTGCTTTTCCTCTCCCTGAATTCTGATGCTGATACAGAATCTGGTAAGTTTTTAACTCAATTAATCCTCGATTATTCAAACTCTTCTATGCTGGCAAACTGTAGGTAGTTAGCTTGCAGGTTTTTTCTTCTGAAAACACATCACACATAAGCAAGCGATTTTGGTGAGCAGCAGGTACACACACTGAGGGCTTTCTACGGCTGAGAGTCACCCTTCTCTCCTGTTCTCTGATGCAACTCTGGTGCGTTTTCTGCCTGGAGTAAGTGGCGCTGACTGCCCATGCTCCATGATGCCTGGTCCTGACTGGAGAACTGAGTAACTGGGATTCTTTGGCTGCCACCAGTGGTAGTAACACAGCAGTAGAGTTGCCATATAAATCTGGATGGCTGCTGCCTTGTGGAGCAATCAGGCCTCCTGAAGACTCAGGCTAGAAAGCTCACTGTCTCTCTACAGCCCAAAACAGAGGAGAGGAACACACACAAGGCTGGGGTGCTCTGGTGGGCCCAGAATCTCCACAATGGCTGAAGGACGACTCCATCTGCTTGCCCACAAAACACATTGACTCATACATTTTAATCAGTCCCAGTGGCGCTCCCCTCCCATCCTCTGGGAAGGGCAAATTTGAAACGTGCTAGGTTCAACAAAAGTTTTTTGCTCTCTAAAAGCCAACACAGAATCTAGTCCTTAAAAGAGCCCTGCCATGAGACACAGAGTTATGGAAGAGAGCAACTTCACTGGGTGTGTCTCTAGGGAGATGCAGCACACACCCAGCTGCTTCAAGAGAGGTCTTTGAGATGGAGAAATACTGGCCATGCCATGCACCCAAACCATTTTTTTTAAAGGCACATAAATAATTTCTAAAAATACCTGCGGTGCAAATTTCTTTTCAAATGCATCTCAAAATCTTGGAAAAAGGGACCCTGTCTTTGTGGTGCACGGAGGCCTTCTATTTTCTCTTCCCCACTCTTCATGGAAAGGACCAACTTATATGAAATGAAGGAAATGACCTTGAGCTTTTTTCCTTTTCTTAACCTGACCATGTAGTGTTGAAGCTGTTGTCAGGACTTGGGTCTTTGTAATTTCTATAAATTCATAACCAACATACGTATACGCTCCTCCCTGCACCGGTTATTCCAGTAGCTGCCACATCAGGGGTGGCACCCAGGGGCCAGGCTTTTCTATCCAAGCAAAAACAAAGCTACTGTCAGTAAAAGCCACTGTCAACCCAACGTAAAGGCATGGCTTGAACTAAGCCCTAAGAATATCAGTACATCTTTTTAAAATGCTTGGCTTGTAATGAATTTTGAATTTTGCTTAAGGGGGAGAGGAGGGGAGAAGAAGGATATCTCCCTGCCTGTCAGCTACATGAGAAATAGCTCCCTTTCCATTAACCTCTCCCCGCCAACAAAAAAGGCAAAGCAATGCCTTAGAATTTCTGCCTAAAAGACTAAAATACCAGGGCATAGAAAAATGCTTTAAAGATTTTCCTGCCACTTCATTATATAACTCTGCCTATGAATTTTTCTGGGGGAAAAAAGTTCCATGATGAATTCATACACAAAAACTTCCATAAACTCTCATGTGCCCAACAATCCATCATTAATACCGATATGGTAAGAGTGATCAATGTGGTTTCAACTGCATTTCCCTTGGAGTGGGGGATATTATGAAGAGTGGGTTCAGATAAAGTGGCTCATCACTTTAAAAAAAATAAGATAAAAAGTCACTTTAAACTAAAAAGTACTATACAACTATATAATGATACTTTTTAAGCCCTTGCGTTCCAGGCCTCACATGGGCCAGGTAACTCTTCTCTGTTTCTCAAACATTTCTTGGACACAGCCCTGATCTGGTCCTATAACTCAGAGGAAACTCCAGGGCCCCTGCTAGTCAGGCACATGGAGATTTTAAATCTCATCAACATAGAATCTTTTTCCAGTTTCTGTACAACTTATTCTTGGTTCCTGCAACATTAAAAGTCTAGTCATCCTACTCCACCAAGCTATCTACTGTCTTTCATCTAAAAAGTATGTGATTTAAGAGGTGAACAATTTCACAGCATTGTGCAGAGGGCCAGAAAATCTCTCAAATGCCCCTGGGGTATCATCTAGAGAAGAGATTTTTTTAGAATGCTGTTAAAATGTTAAAAGGGCAAGTACAAAAATCTCCATGGATCCTTTGGATGTCAACAAGCTGACCTGCATGCCCTCTGTCTTTTTGTCCTTCTTTCTGTGGCTGACACCAATAAGCAGGGGAGCTCGCCTGGCTGAGCTGTCTGGAGACCTTTCCGGCTAGCGTCTTCAAAGCCAGTCCAAGAGGGCACTCCTCCCTCGCACTGAACCCTGACAGGCGAGTGCTTCCACAAAGGCCCCTCCATGTAAGAAGAGTCAAGAGCTGATGCCCACCAGTCAGCACCCATGTGGGAGCCTCTGGACTCTGGAGGGACCTCCTGTGGTTCTCCCAGGTAAGGACACCCTAAAGAAACTGCTTTCAGCAAGTGCGCTCTGCTCTGGAAGTTCTAAGCAGGGCTGACTCTATGCTGTTGGTTTTCAATTCTCTCCTTCTTCATTATTCGACTTCCAGGCTACAGTTGGCTTTCTCCGCTCTGGCTTCCCATTCACGCTGATGCAAGAGCACAGGGGCTTCCTTCGTAGGTCCTGATGTGGGTGGGTGGGGGCAGACTGCAGTAGAGCCAGGCTGGATCAAAAAGCGCTTCCTCCCACAAGACACTGGGAAGGAACTTCCCTACACCAAAGACATCTGAAGGCCTGTCAACCAGTGTACCAGCCTTTTCTGTCTGGTTCTGCTGGGTCCCTGGGCCACCTTTCCTTCACGAGCTTATCTGGACCCACTTCTGTGGACATGAGTGAGACTGAAAGCAAGACAGGATACAAGCTGATGAAGGTGTACTGCAACTAGCCCCTGCCCTGTGATAAAGCTATAGGAACACATGGCTGCCAGAACTTTCTGTCTGGCTCCTTTTCCTACGCTCTGTAACTGCTCCTGAACGGAATTTGGACCTATGCATAAAACAAAGATGTGATGAAAGCTGATTCTTGGTTCTCACCTCTGGTGGCCAGGTGTTGGAGACTTAGGGAAATTCTCAAGGCCTGTTTTGACCAAGTGTGACCGCCTTCCAATACCAACTTCAGGATCTCAGCCCCAGTTATGACACATCTCCATTGCAGGGTCACTCACTACCAGATCAGATGCCACGGTCTGCATGATTCGTTTCTCCAGGTAAAATGGGCTCCATGTGTATAAATGCTGAATAGACTGACCTGCAACGTCTTCTGTGGGCATAGCTTTAATCCCACACTTTCTTCACCTTTAAGGATCAAGGCATCCAAGATAATTCACCTGAATGGTCCATCCGACCAGCCAACTACTGATGTAACTGTGTGAATTTAACTCTTAATCATCTGCCACATAGAGGCTCTTCCCTACACATGAAAATCTAAAATACAGAACACTGTCAGGACAAGATATGGACTGTTTCTAATCAAGGGCATTTTCTATGTGAATTAGAACAAAAAACATGTCACTGAAATAAAGTAAAACTATAATCTAAATATTGTTTAAAACAATCCATTTTAATCATCTAAATTATTTACAATACAATAACATGGATCCTTTTAAAGACATTGGATTTTTAAAAAAATCACCAAGTGATACTTCAAATAACACATTAAAAATATATTAATAAAATTTTTTCAGTGCTCAAAACTCCCCCCACCCCTGACGTGGGGCAGCAGGCTCTAGACGAAAGTGTCTAATATACAAATCTTCCCAGTTTGCCCATCACACCAGTTGTTAAGGAAAAAGATTAATCAACTTGTTTTTAAAATTTCTCCCTATGAAATTTTCCTAGACAGAATGGCGGATCCCAGGACTGTGGCTAAGTGTGGATGATGGACCAAAGCAGAGACCAGACCAGCTGGATACAAATCCCCAAACAGAGGATGCCCCAAGTCTTCCCACCGAGGCTTATCTGTCTTCCTGTGACTCACTGGTTGTATACAGAGAGTCACTTGGAGCCTTGAGGATGATTTATGTACAGAGTAAAATGCTTCCCGCATTCCAAACATCAAAATGGTTCTGTCATTCCCAACAGAGAAAAAAAGAGCCAAGTCAGAGTACATCCTTCCCCCTCTGATGAGCTTTTAGAGATGGGTCTTATCAGGAAAACAAGCTCAAAAGAACTCTAGGTCATTCAAACAATGAGACCGTCCCTAAATTACTTTTAGCCACCCAGATAATTCCTTTTTGAATTCACATATCTTGAGCCTGACCCTTCTATAGTTTCAACTATAATTGTGCATGCCTCACCTTAAATAACATTGCTGGGATGGATTTGCTGCAGGTTTCAGTAAGGAGGGCCTAGGAAGAACGGTCATTGCTTATGGTGACTTTTTAGTCCTCATGACTAGTTTCCTGGCTCCTTCCCACCAGGAGCTGCTCCCTTCCTTTTTACGTAAGCCAGTGCTTATGGTTGGGACTTTAGTCCCATCACCAGTTCCCTCTCTCCCTCTGTCCTCCAAGAGATGTTATTTGTCAACATGATAGCTTCTGTTCAACTTCTCGAAGATGCACCTAGTGATGGTCCTTGAACTTCCTGGATTCACTTTCTACCTGTAAAGCTGTGGGGAGGGCACTGTCTACCCTTTCAGCACAAGTCACTCAGACACTGTTCTTCAAGGACACCTGCCTGCCAGATGGCCACTATGACAGGGGTAGGATGGATAACACGGCCAGTTGCCCTTTGTTGACTGTGTAGATACTACATAGATAAGCATCTTCATTTTTGCACAAACTTAATCTGGTAACTTAATTGCTTTAAAAAAAATCAAACCATAAATAAATCTAAATGCTAAATAACTCTCAACTTTAACCTATGGCTCCTTGGAAGTTGACAACAAAGGAAAAAGAAAAGTCAGGCCCAAATCAAGTCTCTTGACCACAGTTACCAGAAATTAGCCAAGGGATGGGAGACACCACCAAGAACCTTGGTTCCTTCCTGCCTTGTGTTTTTGTGGGGAGTGTTGGAGTCTCTGCAGATGAAAATTGTGAATCACAAAGATGAATGTCCTTCCTTCAAACGTGGTGACTCAGAAATGTTACAAGGACGACAGCACCTTTTCAGTGTCTGTCCCCTTATCACACAGAGCTTTGCAGCATGTGGATCTGGGAGATCCAGGAAGAGTAAAGGGTAACTATCTGGGGCATATGGTGACCACAGACCCATGCTCTCAGGGCCCTGAGTAGAAAGCTTCCCATTCTAGGGGCAACTGAGATGTGGGTCATTCTACAAACTCAGTCTCACCTTCAGAGACTGGGGTAGGGGAGTGGGGAGGCAAGATCAGCTCAATGTCTTTTCTAGTTTCATCTAGAGACCTCTGGAAGAATTTAATGACATTCTGTTAGGGTTTATTTGGTTAATCACTTTGAAAAATTCCACTTTGAACATGTGTAAGCTAGAAAGAAAGTGACATATATGCCTTCATTGAAGTAATTAAAGTCAAAAGGCTGGTCTATCAAGTGTTGTCTGGAATCCTGAAAGTTTTCTGGGCTTCTCTTTATCTCAGTGCAACCCACAGGTAACAGATTCTGTCATTTGCTTTCAGAATGACCCAGAACTCACAATTCCCCTAGCACTGCCCAGGTCAGCCCCGTTCAGTTGGGAAATCACTCTAGAATCTGCCCCTCAGACATGGGGCGACACCGATAACAGGAAGAAGGGTCCTGATGTTCTTGGGAGGCCAATAACCCACTTCTTTTTAGCAGCCTCTCCTGCTCCCATTTAAAAATCCCTGCACCTCCAAGATGGGCAGGGGCTACGCCCATTTGTTACAAAAAGGAGGCATGAGACTCTGTATTAAAAAACAGAACGGCACAATGGGAATGCTTTAATTGTCACCCACACAGACGAGCGGAAGCTACAGACAAAGAGCCACTACAGATGATGCCCGGAACAGAAGTGAGAATGGCCCAGAACTCTGCCTCTGGTAAAGGTGCCAGGTTTACAGGACTTATTGTGGTGCCCTCACCAGACCCCTCCTCCTCCTCCTCCTCCTCCTCCTCCTCCGTGGCTGCTGGCATCTCCTGCATCTCCTCTGGGGAAGCCTGAGGCCGGCTCGGGTAACTTCTGCTGCCTGAGACAGTCACGTGTGCTCGGGACCTCTCACCTGAGGTCTCTGGGTGCTGAACTGGCGTGGAGGTAGCTAGGCCCGGGAGAGAAATGTGGTCACCTGTGTCATCTTCTTCAAAGTCGTTAAGGCAGTACACTTCATCCAGGTCAACATCCAGTGTCCGGAAGCCCTTGGTGACCACACCGGGCCGGGGGTCCAGGATGCCCCCAAGGTGAGGCTGGGCCAGCTGCTGCCAGTGGTGAAGGGTGGCAGAACCTTGCAGGAAAAAAAAAAAAAAAGAGAGAGAGAGAGAAGGAGGGAATAAGGGGGAGATTTAGGATGGAGTCTAAGACGCTGTGGCAAGGATAACAGCACTGGGACAATTCATCTTTTTCAGGGTCTGTCCCCTTATCACACAGAGCTTTGCAACATGTGGATCTGGGAGATCCAGGAAGAGTAATGATGCTTAGTGTGAACCCAGGGTACGGCCTAGCCTGCTCTGGGACTGCAGAAGGCACATCAGTATAGCTGCCTTAGCCCTTCCTGCTGTGAAATAGTCACTAATCCCCACCACACCCAGAGGGGGCACCAATTTAAGCAATCCACCTTTTATTTGTGGGGGGGTGGTACTAGGGGTTGAACCCACGGCATCACACATGCCAGACAAAAGCTCTAGCACTGAGCCACACTCCCAGCTTCTTAATTTTTATTTTGAAACAGAGTCTTGCTAAGTTGCCCAGGCTGACCTCAAACTTGCAAACCTCCTTCAGCCTCCTGAGTAGCTGGTATTATAGGTGTGCACCACCATGTTGGGCTCAAACAATTTTTTAAGTAAAATGTTACACTGTATGTCAAGGATGTTTGGTGATGCTCTTTATTTTAATCAACCAATGCCAACGCCCCAAACCAACACAGATCATTTTACAAATACAAGAGGGAAAAAACAAGGGGCTGGGAGTGTATATATACCAATTCCGTGCCAAATCCACCCCAGGAGACACACAGAGTAAAGCAAAAGGAAATTAAAGCACATGGAGGTAAGTGGTAGTCTGATTGTCACCTCCTTTACTTGGGTTTTCTGCATTCTGCCAGCAACCTTGAAAGGCTGCAGGGTTAGGGAGGGGGAACTGGGTTGAGAGAGGTGTGATTTAAGAACACGGTAAGTCTGCACAGAGGTCTAAAGCCGAGCAGCCAATCTCTTCAGTGACACCAGACCCTGGGACTCAGATGACATTGTGGAAGGTCTGTAATAACACCGGAGTGTGTCTTTGAGGACTTCAAGGTGTCCCAGGTGCGGTACAAAGATAAGTGTTCCAAGGCCAAGCATGCTTGGGAAACCTAGGTTCAGAGGTGTGTTTGGGGAAGAACATCTCACCACCTGCTCTGGTGGCCTGAGTTTCTGCCCAGCCTATTTGATAGAACAAGCCTTTTCTCCCCTTGAAACACTTAGTCATGCCTCATATGAAACCAGCACTCTGGGGCCAGCCTGGGAGACTGGGAGTTCTGGATCTACTATATAAGGACAGGAGTCACCCAAACATAGCCACATAAATAAATACCCAATGCTCAAGACAGAGATGTTTAGAGAGGCATTAAAAGTGCTCTTAGACACCCACCTCAAGATCTGCCCCAGCCGTAAATGTGCACAGGTAGGAAGGCAACCCACTTAACCTGCATCTACTGACTATAAATAAAAAATATTCTATGTGCAAAAAAGGAAAAAGATAACACAGAGGTGAACATAACAAAAGAAGTTATATCCCAGACCTGTCAGAACATCTAAAGCAGTTGTTCTCAACTGGGGACAATTCCGCCTGCCCCCCACCCTCCGCCCCAGGGAACAGTTGCCCAAGTCCGGAGATATTTTTGGTTGTCACAACTGTGAAGGGAGAGAAGGATGCTTATGACACCTCCTGGGCAGAGGCCAGAGATGGTGCTGAACATCCTAAAATGCACAGGACAGTTCCACCACAAAGAAAGATCCAGTCCCAAATGTCACCAGCGATGAGACTAAGAAGCCCTGTTCTGGAGCTGTGGTTCTTAATGTTCAGATCTCCTGAGAATCTGAAGGAGGCCGCAGACCCTAAAGGGAGCGCATGTGCCAGCAACGTTATGCAGATATGGTCAGGGATTCGGGGGGGATCCCAAGTCCCCAGTGCCACAGCATCTTGTATCTCGATACAAAGCTACCTTGTATCGAGACACATCTGCACGCCTGTCTCAGTGTTTTGACATGCATCACATCAACTAAATGGTTTTACATATAAGTCCATTAATTCACTCCTCAAAACCACCCTAGGCAGCAAGAATTATCACTCACTCACACTTGCCAGGTGGAAAATGGAGCATTCCTGAAGTTTGATGATTTTTCAAAGTCAATGAGTGATGGCAGAGCCAGGGTTCAGTGACAAAGGCCAGGTTCTTACACTGCCCCCTCCCTAATGTACAGGTCGGAGAACAAGCCAGGTCATCAGTGTTCGGCTAGGAAGCCGGGCAAGGTGAGCAGAAGTGGCTGGCCCCCAGCTGCATTAAAAAGTCAACAGCAAAATTCCCAGGTGGGTATCTAGGTCCCAGCAGGAGACCCACACATTCCTGTGGGGGCCAGGGGCTTCTCTGCCACTATCGGGACTCCCATTTATACTATCCAAGGGCCCACTGGCTGTGCCGGCACATTCCTAGCAATAAAACAGTACCAGGGAGAAGATTTAAGCCACTGTCATGTCTAACTTGGGACTGCACCCTAGGGTCTTAAATGATGACAAGAAATTCCCAGTACAACATGTCCATGTCTCCTCGACCTGTGGAAGGGAGGCCAAGAGACTCTGGAAAGTGAAGAACAGTGGAAAGGAAGTGTCACCTTTCCTCATTCCTCCTAAAAGGGCTCAGGATGCTTAAAATCCACTGGGAAAGGACTCAGGGAGGTTGGAGGTCTAAGCCCTAGAAAGAGCCCCATAGGCTTGGATCTTCCACCTGTTTCACAGGTTACCCCTCACCCACCCACCCATGGATGGGGCTCTAGAAATGAGGCTACAGTGGGTCTTTTGTTTGGATTTAAGGAGGCTACAGAAATGCATGGAATTAATTCATTCCCTGAAACCACATAGCCTAAGAAACTCAGTACAATTTCCCCTGAAATATGCTGAATGGTGTATCATACTTCAATTTTTACCCCACGCCTTGGGCATCCCCTATTCACATAAGAAAAGTCGACCTTTACTGACCCTTAAGTGTCAAACACTCTTCTGAGAGGTCTATGTCTATAACCTGTTTAATTTTCACGATAACCCTGTCATCTCTATTTTACAGACAAGGACACTGAGCACAGGGAAGTAAAAGTAACTTCCAGAAGGCACACAGGTGGCAAGCAGCTCATCCGGGCCTGAAACTGAGATGGGAAACGTGTCCATTCTCTTAATCATGTAGAAGGCCTCTCAGCAATGAGGCAGCCTCATATATGTAAAGCCTCAGGAGTCTAGAAAATAACGTCCCTGAATAGGCTCGCCAGTCCCCATGCAGGCATTTTATATGCTGCACAAGTGACTCCTGGTGAAAGCCATCTCCAGCCCAACTGTTCAATTTCAGATATGCCAGGCTGTGGGGCTCAGGAACCCTTTACTTCTTACTGGTTCTCAGGCTCCAGCAGGGGTTTGCTGAACCTAGCACCTGTGCAGAACACCTCCTACCTCCCAGCCCTGCCACATCCTCAGCCAGAACCAACACCTAGGAATTCTACCCATCTCCTGGCTGCCTGAAGTCCTTCATGTAACACAAAGAGGCATGAAAATTAAAGAGTACATATGAATCACATATTCAGAGCTGATCCCAGGTTGCAAATTTCCTAGGCTTCTTTTTTTTTTTTTTTTCCAGTTCACTACCCTGCCTAGCTTCCTTTACAGAGCAGGAGAAGCACTGTGCTGTTAGCTAATATCACCTAGGACTTAGGACCTGCTTAATCAAATGGGTAAGGAATGATCTGTCTAAGATCCTCATGATTACAGGCTGGGGAAAGAGGCAAACTTTGAGTTCCTGGTTGGCACCAAAACAAAAGAGTTCTACAGAACAAGGGTGTGGAGAGCAGGGAAAACATAATTATGGTCACGGCCCCCTTCCCTCTGTCTGCTTTCTTCCATACCCCACTGTTTTATCTGAAAAGTTCTCCTCTAAAGAGAAGAAAACCAAATCTACTATGTCAGAGGAGCATTGGGGCTTAAAAGTCAGAATAAAACCTGCAAGATAACACACAGCTTAGAAGTGTATGCTTTCCCTTATTACATAGTAAGTTGTTTCTTTGAAAGTATCGCCTCAGTTATAATGAATCAGAAAGAAGAACAAAACAGAGGGAAGAAATACCACCTTCCTCAGTCTTTTTAACACTGATTTATCCCTCTTTCCAGTTGGAATATTTTGTTTGTTCTTTACCTGCTTAAAACTCATAAGATGCAGACACAAGGGTGCTAGGCTAGCATTCTTAAACATCTAGCTCAGCTATTTTGGTTGACACAATAAGCAGATGGCAAGATTAATCAAATGGGTAAGGAATGGTCTGTCTGCTAAGATCCCACCTAGCATTCTCCAAGGGCTTCAGCCTAGATGCCTTCACCTAGGCTGGTAGATGGAGATCAAGGGAATCCTGTCAGGTTCTCATCTGGGTCAATGGAAAAGGATAATGTAGGAACATGATCCCAGCACAATGCTGGCCCAGGTCTCAACACTGATACCTGGGCCCTTGAGACCTGAGCTGCTGGAACTAGAGTAAATTTGAGGTGCCTAAGTTTTAATAAGTATCTGTTGGGTGCTAGGCACAATACCAAACACACTTCACCACAATCTATTTAACGACTATAAGCCTATTTCACAAATAAGGAAAACAGCTAAATAGATGGGTTATCTTATCAAATACTATAGTTACAGGGTACAGAAGCTAAGCGTCAGGCAGACTTCTATGTCACATCCCCCCTTATCAAATTAAACACAGTAACACAACAATTATAGAAGGAGTAATAAAATATTGCTTGTATTTTAAACAGCTAAGAAATCAGAGAACTACAAAATGGAGCCCAAAGGATCTTTATCATGAGGATGAGTTACAGGGTGTAGTGATAAGACATGACTTTTTAATGGTAGTAATTTAGCTTCTTGGGAACAGGGTGCTACAAATGAAATTTACCTTGCATATCAAGTGGAATTTTCTCTTATTCTATTATAAACTTATCACAAAAATATTTCTAAGTCAAAGGTTAGAAGAAATAAAGATGAATTGGTCAAAATAAATTTTTAAAAATCTCATTCTGCAATATACTTGGGAAATTAATCCAAAAAACATATTCTTAGATGATCCAATGAAACACAGTAAAATAAAGAAAGGAGAGGATAGAGATGATAACATCCAATGATCTTTGAGAGACAAAGGAAGGAAAAGAAAAGAAAGGCAGAAAGGAAAATTGCAGAAATGGAAGATTTTATTGAAATGAAAACAGACATAATTGAAAATCAGAAAACAATTGCCAAGCTTACAACTGAATAAATAATTTTTAAAAAAGAATGAGCCATCCCTTTTCTGAAATCTAGAAAGGCCCTAAATTATACAATTAAAAATTACCATGGAAAAGACAAAAAACAGCCCATTTTCTTCCCTCCGTTGGAAAATAAAGGATTTTGTCATGTCTTGAGTCTTTAACAAGCACAACCTAACCTTACAGCCTGCATTTTCAACAGGGAAAAAACAGATGTCTTTGAGGTGAGAAAAATTATACTCCTTTTAGGCACAGAATATATATTTTTATATTTGACATATATCTACATATAGATTATATATGGAGTACATAAATGATATTTCTGTGATATTAAAATTGCATGGTGGGTGCAATTAGGTAAAAGTGTCTAAAAATGGTTCTTAAAGAGGTAATAAATGTTGAGAAGTATTGATTCACAGAAATTTTGGCTTTGCATCAGAAATGTAATGCAGAATTCTAAAACACCTTCTCAAAGTCTCTGTGGGTTTCCACACTAAAGGAGTGAAAAATGAAAACTACAAACATGGTGGCTCTTGGCAGGTAGCAGTAGGCACAGGGAAAATGTTTTATAATACCCAAAGCAAAAAATGAAAAAAGGAGAAAGAAAACAAAAGCTGAGTTTTTCAATGAGTCTAATCAACCAAGAAGCCCTGACACTAAAAAGTGAACTGCCCCTGCAAAAGGGTGGCTTAAACTAGAAAGCTACAAAGCTCACTGGCCTACACAGCTACCCTTTCCTGGTCACCAAACTGCAGACTCTAGGAGTCTTGCTCAGAACACTGCATCTGTAGAAAGCCATACTCTTTGTATGAAGATCAAATCAGAACACATGAGCCCACAGATCATTTTCACGTGGTTATTGAAAAAGAAAAAAAATTATGGTAGTTGCTTGGCACTACTCCTTGATGGCAAAATGTCTAACAAGTGAAAGTGTGAGCTCCCTATATTCCTCAGGCATGGCTAATGGTTTTCGGGGTCTGTCGGCAGTGCCTCTGCCTCTCCAAAAGGTCTCATATCTAAGGCACTAAGGCAAAAGCAAGAGAATTAGAAGGCTACTGTGTGCATCTCCCTGGGGTTACTTCCGTGGCCCGGGCATGCACTGCCAAACCCACTGCGGCAGCAACAAGGCCAGGTTATGGGCCACCCTCAGAGGAACTCGAACCAGCAGCGTGGGTGGCTGTCACGGAAGAAAAAGGAGTAGGTGTGGCAGCGGTGGCCACGCCTACTGTGGTGGATGAGGGACCACAGGGAGTCGCTCAGGAGGACAGAGAGGGGCCTTGGCCCCTTGCGATCACCTTCCAGCGGCTTGACGATCTGCAGCTTCTCGGGCAGGTAGGAGCGGCTGCTGAAGGACATGCCCGAGAAGCCAGTGAACTCGGAGCAGCGCGAGTGCGTGCCCAGCGACATGATGCTCTCAGTGGGCGTGAGGGAGCCGCTGCGCAGCTCGCCCTTCTCCGCCAGCTCCCTCAGCTTCCTCTCCTGCTCCTCCTCGAAGAACCTCCGCTCGGACAGGTAGTTCTCCCGGCGGAGGGACAGCCGCCGCAGGGCCGTCTCCAGGTCATGGGAGCCGGGCGTGCCTGGTGTGCCTGGCTTCTTGCTCCGCTCCTCATTCCTGCAAGAAGAAATGCCATGAGGGTGCAGCGGGGCAGCAGCCGGCAGGGCTGTTGAGATGGGACAGACCCGAAGGACAGCTCCAGGGAGGGAGCTTGGCACTGCACGCCGGACCAAAGAAACCAAGGCCAGCGGCTGGAATGTAGGCAGGAATGGAGAAATAAATGCCTGTCGCCAAGAACTACTTCCCTCTGTGGGTTTGAATTAGTTTTTCTTTCAGAAGGGCCATGGCACTAGAGTAGAATGAAAATCTAAGTAAAATTCACCCCCTAGTAGCATCTCCCTCCTGAGACTGCAGGAAGAAACCTTCTATAGGCTGCAGAATGGCAGCCAGCAAGTTCAAGAGAGGTATCTCTTTCCTCTTGAATTAAAGGAGCTGAACTTTCAACTCTAAAGGAAAACAGCTCTGATCAAAGAGCTTCTCATCTGTCTTACCCTGTTGGTCCAGAAGAATCAGTTTTGATAAATAAGAGGACAAGGGTGTAGATAGTGGGCAGTGCAGGGTTGGGGTCAGGATCTGCAGGACTTCAGGACAGAGAGGAACTGACCACTGCACAAAGCGCCTAACCTGCAGACCCACAACATGGCAGATGTTTGCTAGGTGCCTGGGATGCTTGCATCCCACCTCCACAACAAACAAGACAGAGAGCCTGAGTCGTAAGCATTTTCAACATTCAACTACAAAGGGGTTCACAAAACAAATGTCAGTGATGATTAATGGAAAATCATATTTATCAATCCTCCTCTTCAACAGAAAAGCATCAACTTGTTACACCTCTTTCAACTGGGTAAAATATCAGTCTCAAGGATAAAGGATGAGCTTGGTGGGTTTGCAGAATGTATTTGGAGAAGTATAGGTCTAATTTTCCAGGCAATTCTCATCAAGCTCCCTCTGATGACTAATGAGCCTGTGGTTCAACCCATACTACTTCTCTTTTCTCCAAAACAGACATAGAAAACTCCCAGCTCACTCACCCCAGATCTGCTGCTTCAGTTTCCAAGATAATGCTGTTGGTCTTGTTATCAAGGACAACATTGCCAACATCACTGCCATAGAAGCTGGACCGGGGGGTGCTGACACAGCTGGACAGGAGGGAGTTCATGGCTGAGGACTGGTTGGAGCCAGGGATGTTCATGGGAGAAGGGGTCAGTGACCTCTGCTTGACAACCTGGTTGATGTTTCTCACAGTCTCAAAGACACGCTTCTGGTGACTGCAGAGAACACACAACATCCATGAGTAAGCAAAGGCAGAAATGACGTTGGAGTTAGATCTCCCACAAAAGACCAACTGATGGCCCACAAAGGCACCTGGCCCTCAAGAAACCCCTGAGCAGTCTACTATATCCTGTGCTTTCAACGTCTTTCTTAGGGTGTTGGGTGCCTCCTTCACAAAGTGAAACCAGAAGACTCAACACTCTCTGATTCCAAGACTGTAATGCACAGTTGTATACTAAAGGTGATACTAGCAAAAGTGACATTGCTTTTCATGTCCCGAAATCTTGACCTACAAGTAAAAACACTTAAGTATAACTTATGTTGGGCTGGGGTTGTGGCTCAGTGGTAGAGCACTCGCCTAGCACGTGTGAGGCCCTGTATTCGAGCCTCAGCACCACATAAAAAAAATAAATAAAATAAAGGTATTGTGTCCAGCTACAAAAACAACAACAAAAAAAGTATAACTTATTGTCTCCTAGCAAATTCTCTTCTTTCATAATATCCACTCTAAAGCAAGCTCTAGGAGGGCAGTGTTCACTGTTGAACACTGTGGCAGCAAAGTTATGGGTAGCCCATAACCTTGGCTATGTTATCCCGGTGCAGCTCAATAAATCTTTGTAAAAGGAATATTTATTGACCACTCCTATTTAAAAAAAATATCAAGACCCCAATCAGTCTTAAATTTCCAGAATGAAATGATAAATATCAGTTTTTTCTGTTTTCACAAACAGCTATTTCTAAGAGCAGAACCACACTTTGATGCTAATTCATTCTCTTTTGAGGAGAAAAGGGTAGATATGTTCCATAATGGCGTTTCCTTTGGGGCCACAGAGGGCTTCCTTCGCATGAGTACTGAAGTCCTTTGGACACTGACACACCCAGGGTCCCATTAGAGATCTGTCTGTGGAGTTTGGATACAGAGAAAACACCACAAAACCTGGTCTACAGGTTCCTTATAATAAGCACCTTGGAGCAGGCCAAGCACCAGATCTTAAGTTAGGAAGAGAGATGTTGAAGCTGATGTCCCTACATGCATCCAGAAAGGAAATTGAAGCCTTGTGCACACCACTGAAGAGCCCTCTGCACATAGTGGGGCTTGATAAATATTTGTAGAAGGAATATTTGTCGACTGTGCCTATATGCGCGTCAGGTCCTGGGTTTGATCCTCAACACCACATACAAATAAATAAATAATAAAATAAAGGTACAAAAAAAAAACAAGACTTAAAATTGATCTTAAATTTGTACAATGAGAGGATAAATATCCAATTTCTTTTTTTTTTAGAAACTGCTCTAAGAGCAGAATCATACTTCAATGCTTCACCTCTTCTTTTCCAACTTTCTAGAAGTTTGTAATATATCTTCACAACCTCTCAAGAGGAGATGAGGGATGATGTTAACTGCATTCTCTTATGTCCCTTTATCACCTGGGAAGGACCACAGTCATTGCTGTTGATACCTAAGACCCACACACATGCTAGTTTTTGAGCACCATGGGTCACAAATCATTCTCTGGGAGGTTTAGCGCTATAAAAGTGGTTTAGCCTTACGTGATGTCTGGAGACTCAGGCTCTTCCAACTGCAACTCCTTGCGCATCGTTCCCTCGATCTCTGCAGCCAAGGAGTCCTGAGAAAAGCCAGAAGACACATGAAAAGAGAGCAGCAATTCAAAGGGTCTGTCTCTATAAGAAGCTTGTAGCCAGGGGAGCCATAAAAGAGTAAACTGGGGCATCAGAAACCCACAGACTTTCTGAAACACAACATAAGGTTAAGAGCATTCTCCATGGTAAGAGACCCTGGCTATGCTATCACCAAGGCAGGTTCTGAACATGGCTGCACCATCAGGCCCTGAGTATAATGTCTAAAGTGCTGCTGAGTGTCTGAAAGATCCCATGTTCCCTTAGCCAAACCGCGGAGCTACAACTATGGCCACAAAGAAGAATAGAGAATTGGGGGGGGGGGGGGGCGCGGGCAGAGGGGAGTGTGTTCGGAACAGTGGGGACAGATGAATTTGAAAATACCCCCGAGCTTATAAATGGTTAGCTATGACATCACAGCCCACACGGGCCACACTAAGTTACTGTCCTCCCAGGCCACAGGGTCTGCTGCAGCCCCTTGGCTCACCCAGGGTTCTGGTACTGAGGTTGGATGAAGGCCCTCCAACTTTGCTTCCTAGGCAGGTACTCCCCACCTTTATAGAGCAGTCTGGTTCTGCACTAGATAGAGTCTCTTTGTAGACACTGGGTTGTGGGCACTATCATCTCTAGGCCTCTGTCCTTAACCTCCCCTGGCCTCCCACAAGGGAAGGCCCTCTCCCCACCAATCCACCCACCTTCTCTATGAAAGGCATGATTCCTATTCCACTAGGAGCCTTGCATTTCCTCCCAAGCAGACCCCAAACACAAGTTCTTGCTAGTTTTCTGAACAGCTCACTCATTTCTCTTTCCACCTAGGATGTGAGCTTTGGGATGAGGGAAGAGCCAGTCAATGATGACTTCTCACTTCCCCAATGGTCCAGGCTCCAAACTGAGACTCAACAATATAGACTGCCTGATGGAACCCCCCCTCCCATACCTCGCTATATGAGGAAGAACCTAACACAGTCCCTCCTCACATTGATGTGGCAGATGCCCATGGGGTCACATGTGTTCAGAAAAGCAGCTGAGCACCAGGGGAAGACACCGAGGTAGGACAACCTAAAGGGGAGGGCTAACTCCACGCTAACCAACAGAACTTTTGGCAGTGATGGAATGTCCTCTGTATTGTCCAACATGGTGGCCACTAGCCTAGCACTTGAAATGTGGCCAGTATGACTGAAGTCTGAATTTTTAATTGTACTTAATTTTAATTATTTAAATTTACATAGTCAGGTGTGGCCAGTGCTTCCCAGCGGGCAGTGCATGGAGTCTCCTGGGCATCATCTCCTGGGCCCCATGGTCCGCAGGGACACTCCAGTCTGAAGCTGAACCAAGTGTGGAGACTGCAGAGGAGCCAGCAGGAAGCTCCATAAGTAAAGGGCTAGTGAGCTTGTTTTCGATCCTAACTACAAATATGCCATTCTACTTCATAATTACACCCACAGATTGCCATAAGCATAAGCCTTGTTGAAGGGCTTCCCCAGGTGAGTCTGAGGTCTGATAAGGTGAGGATATTTTTCTGAAGACTTCTATTCACCATGTGGTTTATATCCAGAGTTCTGTGGAACAGAGAGAAAGAAGGGACCTTCGTATACACTAAGAAAAATGAGATACCAAACTACTAATTTCAAAACCATGCTGGAGCAAGTCACAAGCGGGCTCCATGACATTTTGGAGCCATGACCCCTCTAATCTGGCAATCCAGGGAAACCTATGGATGCCTTCTCAGAATACAGTTTTTAAATGAATAAAGTAACTAGGACTACAAAGAAGACAAATTATTTACTTATGTATGTATTTGGCTTCAGGACTGATAACTGATTTTGACACGGAGATTAGTTAGCATCACTGGTATTTTGAGGCATCTGTGACAACTGGTATTGCTATATAAATATCTATGATTTCTACTGGTCATAGACGGTGTTCACATCACATGTGGCTTGTTGCCTACCTTCATGGAGGAAGGAAATACTGAATACAGTCAGGGATTCATGAAAATAACACATAATTTTCCCTCAAAGTTCACAGGCCTCCTGAATTCCATCTGTGGATCCTAGATTAAGAACTCCTGCCATAAGGCAAAAGAACTGGGAACACCGTTACACAAACTACTACTCACTGTTTTATTCTACAATTAGAATGGCAGGGAGCAAAAGAGACAAAGCTGGGTGTTCTGCTCTAGAAACAGTCATGGTATGATCTTTAGAACTGTTTTAAATATCTTCAATGCATAATGCACTTTAAAAATAGCCATCTTCAAAAACTGGGCTTGCCAACAACTACAGAAAAAAGCAAACAAAAGCTTTACTTCAGCAAATATGAAAGCTGAGACTCCTTCCAGAAGGAAAAAAAAAAAAAATGAAGTACGTGTTTTCAATTCAACTTTTCCCTTACAATGGTTTGGTTTTCAAAGACAGATTTGTCCTTGAGAGCTGGAAAGGCAGTGGAGTGAATCCAGGTTACTTACAAAACAAAGCAGCCCCAGGAGCTCACTACATCAGACTGAGAAGCCAGGAAAGAAGGAAACCCAGGCAAGAAGCCTGCAGAGCTACACAGGCCAGGGGGAAGCCTTAAGCAGTTACTGCTAGATCAGGAAACTTGGGGGACAGAATATTCTTTGCTTTTATTAGGATTCCCGCGAACACTGAATCAGCCATCTGCCCCTTGGAAAGCCAACTCTTAACATTTTTCTTTTTGGTTTCCCTTACATGTCAATCAAGTTTGTTTTTCTTTTTTAATTTTTTTTTTTTTTTTTTAGTCGGAGATGAACACAATACGTTTATTTATTTTTATGTGGTACTGAGGATCGAACCCAGGGCCTCACACGTGCCAGGCAAGCGCTTTACCACTCAGCCCCAGCCCCAGCTCCTCAATCAAGTTTTTAAGAGAGAAAGGGAGAAAGGGTCTGAGGTTGTGCCTCAGTGGTAGAGCACTTGCCTAGCATGTGTGAGGCACTGGATTCGATTCTCAGAACCACATATAAATAAATAAATAAAAGATCCATCAACAACTAAAAAAATATTAAAAAAAAAAAAAGAAATAAAGAAAGGGAGAAAGGTCTAGTCTGACTCTAATATGTAAAAGCAAAGAAGAGAGATCAGGATTTAGGAAGAAGACCCAACAGAGTGGGGAATGGCGAGATAGTATCCTCCAGGGTCGGCAATGGGAGAGTAAAGGGAAAGAGCTCAAGAAAAGGGGGACCAAAACCAGAAGGGAATTGGTTTTACAAACTTATACAGTCATCCATTTTTGTCTCATTGAGGTGAGCTTCTTTCCAAATCTCTTCTCATCTCAGAGAGAATTTGGTATTTCAACAAATCATGAAAATGAAGCCTGAATATAAAGAAGTTCTTGATAGTTTGTTCTTTAGGCCTTCTATCTATCAATCATCCATTCATCCATCTATGCTTCCTTCAGCCATCATCCATCCATCCATCCACTGCCCATCCATTCATCCATTCATCATCTGTCCACTCATCCATTCCACCCACCCACCGTAATTCAGCATCTATTAAGGATCTACAATACTACCACATACAAATTGCTGTGCTTGGTACAGAGTATTAAAGAGAGGAAGGGAGAGAAGAAAATTACATATAAGACATTCCCCTCTCCTTCCAGGGCTTTATACTGATAGAAGATAAAATAAGTAAGCTGATTTCCCTGTAACCAAATGCCATGTAGAAATGACCAAACAAGGAGCTTAACCCTAACGCTGTCCAGCTTCTACAGAGAGATTAACCTCCTGAAAAATCCCCTTCTCTACCACATTCCCCCTAAAGCCCCAACATGAAACAAATTAAGTGGGGCTAAAGAAATAAGGTCATGTGAAAATAGTATGAAAAAAACAACAACAAAACAAGAAAAGTTGTTTAGAGATCACAGACACTGAGAGTCACCAAGAGAATGATTCATAAGTATACAGAGATCCAACAGAAACTGTATGACACTTTAAGAATTCTGGAATATACTTCTGGAGCCAAAAGAAATAACACATACTCCAATAAGGTCAGAAGAAAAGTCATGTAGAAAATACATCTAAGTAAATCAAGTTCATAGTAAATTTATGTTTTAATGGCAGGAGTAGGAAAGACAACAGATTTAGAGGGATGGAAAATAAAGCAGCAATCTGTCTTATGCAGTTAAGAAGACATCTGTTGGCCTCACTTGCCCTTGACTGTGAAATAAGAGGCTAAGTGTAAACGCCCAACTCCAGTGGTCACAATATCAGGCACCACAGCCATCCTACCCGACAAGCCTCCCTGTGGGTGGGAAGAAAGCACCAGCTCACCATGGGAAACAGGCCCAGCGAGTGGTAGCGCCGGGACGTGGTGTTGGGCATGGTTTTGTTCCTGAGGTTCTTCAGCTCTTCCTGCGCTTCGTGAAGCATCTCCATGCACTCTGCATACTTGTCCTCCAGCTCACGCAGCTACAGAAGACCAAGAAAGATGCAGAGGGTCAGGACCTCATGAGTAGTCAGGCGCATGCCCCCCACAGGAGCCAGAAACACACATGCAATCTAACCAGGCCTCCAGTGTGGAACAGCTGCCCTGCTGGCCAAATAGCAAAAACTCTCAAGATTGGTTTTTCTTTAACTTTTACTTAGAGTGAGCCTACAGTCTCAAAAATCTCCTAAAATACCAACAATGAGCAACGCAGATAAAACAACCTTAAATGAACAGAAAAGCAAACCAGCACACCCTGCTTCAAGGCATATCCTTGAACAGGCTCCTCTCAAGCCACATGTTGCACGGTTTACACTGGTGAGCATTTATAGAGCCAAGATTTAGCATGTGCCAGGCCCTGGGCTGGTGTGGAGCATGGCCTCCCTGTGCTCACAACCAGCAACAGGGGCAGCAGGCGCAGAACCGAGGTGAAAGCAATATTAAATTCAATATAAAAACAGTTGTTCCTCAGCAACTTAGTGAGATCCAGTCTCAAAATGAAAAGTAAAAAGGGCTGGGGATGTGGCTCAGTGGTTAAGCACTTCTGGGTTCAACCCCTAGTACAAACAACAACACCAACATGAACAAAGCCTGTCAAGGGAATATGCTCTACCTTCGCTGGAACCAAAAGCCCTCAAGAGGTAAGGGAGACACACCCACCTCGGCCGTGAGCTGCCGCTGGGCATCCTTGGCAGCCCCCAGGTGTTGGACGAGTTCCTCATTTTCCACTGCACACTAAAACACAGCAAAGACACGTAAGTAGACACCAGATAAGCCCAACTCTTCCCCTCATTACCTGATCCATTATGACTCCATCCCCTTTCTACAATGAAATGTGTTATCTCAAACTGGAGTAAAATTTTGTCTTATATAATTTTGAAGGCCTTACAGTCCAATTTCCACTCCCTACCTCCAATGTAAAGGCTGCTTTCTAGAAGCCAGTCTCTCTCCTTCCTTCCTTCCATCTTTCTTCTTTTTCTCTCTCTGCTTCTTTCTTCCCCCTTTTCATTTTTCCAAAATTATTTAGCCTCTCACAGCAAAGGTTTCATATGGGAAACAAAACTGTTTTTTTTGCCATTTTACTTAATCCTCAAGGGGCTACTTCTACTGCACCACACACTTGGTGCACTGAGTTGAAACAAATACTAGGCAGGTGATCAAATCAAATTTCAGAACTTCACATCAACAGCACCTTTTTATTTTATTTTATTTTCTAAATAATGTCCTCCTGTGGGATTTCTCATTGGCCAAACTACCACAAGGACAGTCATAACTACATTGTAAATTATCTTAGTTGAGTTCATTGAAAAATAAGAATTAAAATCCATTTAATTACAATAAGTGAGGAATGGATACACAACAAGTAATGTCTACAATAGTCCACCCTTTGACTACCCAACATCATCTGTATAACTCTTCATGACCATAGAGTGAACCCCCATCCTTACCCCCAAAGCTCATCAAAGTACTGAATCTACCTCAAAGTGGAGACCTCTGGATGAAGAGCACTGTGCTTCATCAGGTCTCAATTTAGATTCTGGGGAACTGGTAACTTAGACACTTTCAAATACATGCCCTGAGCACATCATATAGAAGTGCTGAGAAATAATAATAATAATAATAATAATAATAATAATACCACCTCCCATTAAGGAAAGAGGAGGAAGGAAAACATAGAGTGGCAGAAGTAGAAGAAAGTAGAATTGGGCAGGAAGAGAAGAATTTCTTATTTTGTAAGTACAGTAACTCTCATTACCCTGGCCTCTGGCCTCTGGAGGAATGTTACTTCTCTAATTAATTAGCATGGCCACATCTAGGGATGTCACACTCAGAGGAGGATGTACTCATGGAAGGCTGCTCCACTCTAGTAACCCAATTCCTGCTGATGTAAATTTGGGTGCTGGGATTGCACTAAGGACTGAACAACCACAGGCTATTGTCAAGCATAATTACTGTGGCCAGTATATTAGCTTATAATGAATTCCTGCAGCACCTTTTTTGATGAATTCTATTAATCTGTAGATTATTCTCAGGAGGTAAGAGGTTATGAAAAGACCCTTGGCCAACTCAGGGCCACAAGACATTTTATTACTGAATCCACTAAGCTTTTTCTCCAAAGGGGCAGCACATACTCTTCTAGAGTAATGGCCCCTTCCCATCTTGGCACAACCACTGTGGTGTTAGCCAGAGTGACAGAAGCCTTACAGCTTTTGCCTTTTTCTGCAAGTCAACGATCTGTGACAGCAGGTGCGTGATCTCCTCTTGCTGGCGGGCAGCATCTTCAGTCTTCTTGGCCAGCTCCTCGGAGATGCTGGCAATCTGCACATTGGCATCCCCTTTGACAAAGAAATGACAATCACAAGAGTAAGAGAGAAAACTACACACACAGACCAGAGAGAATGGTTTCCTGGTCTTCACACATGAAACCCCATCTTTATGGGGAGGAGTACAGAGGGTACATGATGAAGGGATGCAGTGACTGTGTTCTTCCATGGTGAAGCAAAATGGCTTCTCAGGACTCAGTCAGTCATGAGAAGGGACATGGTCTTCCCATGGGCTGTCATCCTGGGCTCAGTGTAAGGGCCTAACCCCACTGATTAAGACTGTCTTCTCAGAGCCAATCAGACAGGCACTGGGAGTGAGCTGGGAGGGGATAACCCAAACATATTGCATCTGGCCAAATCCCAACATTCCACACATAAACAGATCCATGTCACCAACAGGAAGCCCTGCTACATGCACCTTGTTCTAGAAATCCCAGTTGCTAATGCACAGTACAATTCCCTTTGGTTTTCATTCCTATTCAGACATAACCCATTTTATAAGACTTAAACATGGGGTGTGGTTCATTTGCTTAGTATTTTGATGAAATGCAAAAGATTCTATTTGCCCTTTTATCTTACCTTGCAAACGTACAATGGAGAAAATGGTAGGGGAGTACTTATTTGCAAAACTGAGAACTCAGGCCTCAATTTTCACAAATCAAATCATTAACAAGCAGTTTTCTTCACATCCTCAAGCCAGACTGCTGTATCTGGGCCTAGCTTTGGCATTTAATGATTCTAATATTATAGCAGAAAGCCAAAATTAAATATCCATCTCAGAAGAAAGTGACATAATGTATGGCTAATGGCCTAGAACCCAATTCATTAATGGGGAGGGGGTGCCACACAAGGTCAGGTCTCATTTCACTGATTTCAGGCTGGCAGGGAGCCTGCTCTTCATCAAAGGCGATACAAAGTCATTGGGTCATGACAATGTGAGATACAAGGAAGTAGGAACTGGGGTGGGGGTTGGGAGCAAGTGGGCAGGGGACATACTCAGCTCCTTTACACAGTCGTTGACCAGCTGCTGCTCCTTCTCTTCGTAGGTGATGGTTTCTGTCTTTAGCTGGCAGGCCTGTAGAAAAGGCTCAGGTCAGGGCCCAGCACTCACACTGCACTGTGACTTGCCATGCATGTGAGGGCAAGGCATGGAGCAGGGGCAAACCCGAGTCTGGGAAGTGCTGGTCAGTATCTCCTTACCTGTCATTAGTTAGACCCTCAAGTACAAAACATTTCCTACTTAGTTAAGGGAACACTCTCAAAGCAGAAAATTGAAAAACACATGCCACTAGAGGGCGCCACACAAAGCCAGAACCCAAGGGCCTCACACAGCAGGCTCTGTAAGATTCTGCAGGAGGGTCTGCCTGTTCATTTGTCTATCCAGCTCATAGATATGGACACTGTTGTGGCTCTCACAGTGACTAAGACCCTGCCCTGTCTATGGCAGGCATTCTAAGGATAACCACAGGACTGGGGCTGTAGCTCAGAAGTAGAGTGGTTGCCTAACATGCATAAGGCCCTGGGTCCAATCTCTAGTACCATCAAAAAAAAAAAAAAAAAAAAACAGCCAGGTGTGGAGATCCTAAGGATAAGGATAAGCACACATCATATGAAGCTAACGTACACTCTATCACTACTCTGTGCCACGCACTGAACTATGAGGTTCTGAGTTGGAGTTAAACATGCTGTGTTCAGCATATGGTCCAATACAGAAAATTTAGAGACCCAAGAGCCGTCCCAGGACCCTGGTCAGCTTCCTCCAGGAAGAGATCTGAAGGCCCAGTGAAAATGATGCAGTTTGAGAAAAGGTGTCTCAGAGCCCTCTGATCCTGGCCGAGGAGAGATATATACTACATTTTTGAGAACAAAGGCAGGACAGTGAGAATCTATAGATGGGATCAGATTCCCTCACTGACTTTAGGTAAGATTCTGACAGAGGTGGGATTGCTGGGTACTCAGAACTGGGGCATCTCCCAAGGGCTGGAAAGGCAGTGCTAGACTCAGAATGGGAAACACTGGGCCTGCAATTGCCTAAGCCACTGGCTGGCAGAGCACACTGGGGCAACCTTGGCAACTCAAGGTTGTTTTCATTAGGAAGTGAAGAGCTGGAAGAGGTGAAGTCCACAAGAATAGGTCTTGCAGAAAAGCATCTTGTTAGGTTCTTTCCAAGGCACAGCAATTTCAAGATGACAGACAGTCTGCCCCACTGAAGGGGCTCAAGGGAGTCTAGGGCCAGCTTAGGTGGGCACACAGCCTGAACCTGACATCATCCCTCTGGCTAGAGAACACAAACCCACTGCCAATTAAGCAAACAGTACTAAATTTTTATGCATCCATGTTTTTAGAGAAGGGCAGTAGGTGAAGAGGAAAAGTGTGGGCTGAGAGTCACATAAATATCCAAATCCTGGCTTTGTCACTTACTACAAACTTATAGGACCCTGGGATATCAAAACACTTAGCAGCCTGGAGCCTGGTTTTCTCACTATAAATGAGAATCAAAGTAAGCAACTTGCAGCCTTGTTGTAGAAGATTAAAAATTATAATAATAACATACGCAAAGTGCCAGCGTAGTACCTTGCCAATAAAGGGAACTCTCTAACGCAGAGTTTCCAAGTTGCCTCAGCTCAACCTTTTTAAGTCAACTGTTCAAGGAACATGTCTCCAGGCTCTGGGGGCACTGTTTCTTTGGAGCCAATCTGACTTCAGTAACGTGAAAACTGGCTTCACCTCCACTCTGGGTCACTTCCTACACATTGAGACCAGAGCTGAAGAACATGGTGGAAAGACCCCCTGGTGAAGGAGGAGAGGTTTGCACCTCTTCTCAGTCCACATGCTGCAGGATGCAGCTACTGGGAAGGCAGTGTCCAGTGCAGGGGTGAGGCCTGTCTGCTGAGTATGCCCAGCAAGCCCAGGCTCAGTGGTTCTGCCAGAGATGGTGGCCTCTGAGGACAGCACTGTAACTGTGGCTATTCTCGCCAGATACAACAAACAGGGCCACCACCCTTCCAGTGGGTGACAAGGACAGGGAGGGAGTGCACTTCACCTCGGATCGAAGTACGACGTTCTCCTCTTCTAGGTCCTTCAGCTTCTTTTGAAGAGAATCCAAATGAAAGTAATTCTGGACTGAGGAGGACGACTCATTCCTCTTCAGCCTGGGAGAGATACTGCGCTCACCATCTGGGGAGGGTGATGTCTCCTCCACTACCTAGCCAGCCCCATCTGGAGACCCAGAAGGGCTGCCTCAAAGAAAGTTTGTGAGGCTTGCAATCAGACTGCTCCCTAATGCTCAGGAAAATAGCACCCCAGTGTACCGTGTACAACCCTCTGTCCACAATTTGCAGTTGCTACATTACCTCAGAATTCAGAGGGATGGGATCTACAGAAAGCCAACACAATTCTGGAATGCCTGGAGGTTTATTTGATATTTAGGATGCACTTCTATGTTCTAAGAACTGCTTTAAGTATTTTGCATGTATTAACTTGAAGCTAGAACTTTATGACTTAACTGCTATTAGTAGCTCCATTTTACTAATGAGGAAACAGCACAAAAATATAAGTAACGTGGCCAGGAGCATGCAGGTTAAGTCGCAGAACTAAGATTGAACTCAGGCCATCAGGTTCTAGAGTTCCACACGGGGCTCTGCTGACTTTCAGAACAGCCTCCACACCTTCTGTCCCAAGGACCTGCCATGGCACTTCTGGCTTCAGAACCCTGTGTTCCTTTAACAGCAAAGCCCACCACCTTTTTTTTTTTTTTTTAATCTCTTAACATGCCAGAGCAAATCAAATGACCTGACAAGTAAGCAAAAGACCCAGTAAGAGGAAAATTTAAAACCTGCCCTTCTATGTCCCACAAAAATAGTACAAATCAATCCATCTGAGGCACTTAGAGATGCTTATTCTGGGGAAGGCTGACCTGTGCTGCTGGTGGAGGTGACCCTGCCTAGGTGACTCCAATGACATCAACAGCAGCCTGTGCCCTGGCCTCCAGAAACACAGCCCCCAGGTGACTTACGGGGTTGAGCAGACAGACTCCGGCTCGCTCTCCTCCGCAGCACTGGTGTAGAATTGGAGCAGCTCATCCTTCATGGACAGCTCATGGCGGAGCTGAGAAACCTGCACAGACAAGAGCCAGGCCCACCTTTTGCTTTCTAAGAGGTGATAATGTCCTCCTTGTACTCAGACACTTACTACTTAGAGACAAATTTCCCGTTGAAAGTGAAGGCACTAATGGATTATGTGCTACTCAACAAAATAGGGGTTTCTAAGAGTTGAGTCTGATCCCACTTAAGAAAAACAGAATCCATTGCTTGAAGGCAAAAATCTCCTTCTCTAAATTAATAATTTTAATTTTGGTATAGAAAAGGGACACGAAGGCTCTAGAATGATGATGGAGGACATGAGATTACTTCTGGGCTTTGGAAGTAGTTAGATGACCAGCTGGACACACTACCAAATGAAAGAAGAGGCCATTCACTTCTGCTGGAACCAAATCCAACTCAGAACAGGATCATGGAGGTGCCAGCTCTGGTGGGCTGCCATAAGCAGCTAGTCCACCCTACCTGGAAGCCCACACAGCCCCACCTGGTGACTGATACACTTTCATGGGGCTCCTGGCCACTCTCAGTCAGTCCTTGCTCTGTGCTCAACAATCACTAGACAGAAATTTCAGATACAGGAGGAAAAGAGCAACTATCAAGAACTGATCACACAACTACTGCTACGGTGGTTTTGCAAATCATGGAGACTTATTTCAGGTTTTAAAGTAAAAAAAACTTTTGCTATAAAACTCTTCATTTGCCCTTCCAATATTTAGTAGTGATGAACATGAAATCAGTACTAAAAAGAGTATGCAACTCTGTTTTCTTTCTTATTTAGAACTTGATGTGAGGTCTATGGTTAAGTCCAATTTCCGACCCAACACAGGGAGTGAACTGTTTCTCCCGAGGAGAAGCCAATTTATTATATACACAAAGGCTTCAACACCTAGACTGATCATTCAATGATGTACCAAAGAGGAACATGCTATACTTTGTAAATTCAAAGCTTTTTCAAGGCAGGGGAACAAAACATTTCCAATCCCAGAGAATAGGATATTCTTTGTATGTGGTAAGGAATTCCATGAAAGAATGGTAATGTGATTTATTGGTTCCTGAGTGGCATGTTCCTCTGCTCAGAAGGGGCGAGGTGGCTACTAGGGAGGCTGAGGGCAGAAGGATCACAAGTTCAAGCCCAGCCTGGGCAACTTAATGAGACTCTGTCTCAAAATTTAAGAAATAAATAAAAAGGTCTGGGGATATAGCTCAGTGGTAGAGTACCCCTGGGTTCAATCCCTCGTTTCAACAACAACAACAACAACAAAATTGCAGTCTGAAAACTATAGAAGCAGCCTAAATGTCCATCAATAAATGGACAAGGAATTGATATTTTAAAACGTGGTATATTTATACTATGGAGTTTTATTTAGCTATGAAGAGGAATGAAAATATTTCATTTGCAGGAAAATGAATGGAACTAGAGAACATGATAAGTGAAATAAGCCAAACTCAGAAGGTCAAGGGCTTTATGTTTTCTTTCATATGTGGAAGCTAGAGAGGAAAAAAGAAAAGAAAGTGGATAGAAATCTCACATAAATCTAAGGGAGATCAGTAGAGGAGAGGGTAAGGAACCAAGGGGAGGAAGGAGAAAAGGGAAAAGGGAAATACTGGAAAATGATATTGTCCAAATTATAGTGTTATACTGTTTGTATGTAAGAATGTGTTAACAAAAAATCCCATCATTAAGTACAAATATAATGTACCAATTAAAAAATGAAAAATTGTAAGAAGGGTCCCAGGCTAACCCCCACACTTTCTTCATGGTCACCTAAGAGAAGGGAGGACTTCAGGTCACGATGCTAGGGGCAGGGAAGACAGGGGTCAATTTTATTTCTCCTAGAACACAACAGTATTCTACATCACCATCTTTAAAGATAGCCTGGGATTAAATCTTTTCATATAGTATGACAACTCAACTTCATCTTATTAAAATTGCCATTAAACCCAGGTTGGGAATCACTTCAGTGAGAAGAAAATTTGATTACATCTTAGGGACATGGGTAAGGACGTACACTCCCAATAAGGAAGTTCCTGATAGAAAATAAGAGAGAAGCCTCCTGTTAAAAAAAAAAAAAAAAAAAAAAAAAAAACCTGTCAAAATTTCACAGTCAAAATTCACTGCGGAAATAGGGTGACAGGAAACAAGTCCCCCAGGGGGCCTGGCTCTCAGCTTCCTACTCCTGTTCCAGAAGCTAAGGCTGACTCCATTGTCTCCTTCCTCCTGGCCACACCACATGGCTTCAGAAAACAGGTGTGGATCCTTCTCATCCTCTTAGGATAAGTCTGATAAGTCTAAATGTTTCATGCCCTTCCTGTAGCCATTGACAGTCATCAGCCAAGATGGGCATCATGAAAATAACAGGGTTTCTTCCATGAAAACAATAGCTATTTTTTTGTTTTTCCTATACACACAATATTACATTACAAGGATGAATGCCAGTCACCACCCTCCCCTGCAGCAGGAGCTGGCCTTCTCTGGCCCAGCCACCTTCTGCTCACTTGCTGTTGTGTTGGCCTGTATGCGCTTCTGCTGAGCATGGAGCAGCTCTGAGGTTGGAGTCTGCACTTTGAGAGGGTGAGGACTGTGGCCGGTCCCTGCTGCCCAGCCTGCCTATGTGACAGGGTACTAAAGGCCTACCAACTAAGGACTGTGCCTACCCTGAGAGACCCGTCCATGATGTATGAAGAAAGAAAGAGCTGCAGGACACCAGCTTCCGGCCTCCAGGAGGCCACCTCTGACAGGAGCCCTGGCTCAGGTCTGGGTGCTCCCTCAGGGTGGCTTCTCCAACCCATCTCCCTCCACCTTGCTCCCAAGCCCATCGTGCCTCACCTCCTCCCTGATGTGTTCCACTTGCTCCTCTAGCAGCTCGTTCCTCTCAGTTAAGGTCTTGTTCTTCTTCAACAACGACTGGCCGATCCGCGCAGCCAACTCCAAATCCCGCTCTTTCTACGAAAGGCAAGAGGGAGAAGGAGGATTCAAAAATACCCGCGTGTCCTCAAGGAGCCATTAGGACTTGATGTCAAGTGAGGAAAACAAGGGCATCCAGAAATAACAAAAGAATTGATAATTCACCATCTGTGTCAGCATTTGACGCCCGTTAAAGAGGAGTAAACTCTGCCCACGAATGTACGAGAGCTACACAGACATGAAGCAACCAAAGGGAAGCCTGAAGATGTGATGAAAACAAATCTTTGTTCCCACAGGGGGGAAAAATGCTTCCAAAGATACTTCTGCACAACTGCTTTTGGTGTTTGTGCCATCATTGATAAAGCTTCTCTCCACCTGCCACTGGGGTGCTGTAATGCCAGGGCTCAGCACATGGAAACACCAGTAACTCTTTGTAAGAGGAATGAAGAAGTTCTAAAATGCTCTCACAATGCAGCTGAGATCTGGCACAGGGGGGCAGCCTCTGTACCATTTACCAGGCTGGAATGCACTGAGTTCCTTATTTTTGCCTCATGTGAAACAAAAACATTTAAAGTCACTCTGAGACACAACTACATCTGTTTTGTTTTGCTATTTTGTGTTTTGCTTAGGAGGGTTATGGAGGCTTTATTAAAAACAAACAACAGTCTTTCAAAATGCAGAGATGATGCACACATTTGCCCTACTTTAGAGGCAATGTGCTCAGACACAGGATTTTCTGATGGTTTGGTCAATGACCTCAATTAGACAGAGCAGCACACGCTGGAAAATCCTGTGTGGCACATAAAGACAGGGCTGTCTATGAGAGAAGAAAGATGTCCTGGATGATGGACAGATGGCTTCCCTGAGTGCACACTCATGATCCCCACAGCATCCATCCTTGCCTCTATGGTCATACTCCACCTGCTCACTACTAGGTGGGGACAGGGGATGGTGAGAAGAGGGGGCTCTGGGAAAACACATTTCTGTAGCAGTCTTACACTAATTACTCTGTTTGCCAGTATTTTAAAAGCATGGAAACATGTAGTTTGGGGGAGAAGAAACAAAGCTGGAGAGGAGTCCCAGGTTATGCTTCAACACCCACTTATTAACCACCCACGTGGTCTGAGGCAAATGGCTTTGGCTTCACCAGCATCAGGAACACTGTGGGTTAGTTGTTCCGAAACACATCTTATGACCCCTAGGGTGGGCTGAAATATCATTTTAGTCATCATTCAGTTACCAGAATTTTGTTTTGAATTCAAAACAACAGCACAAAACTGAAAAATACCAGAGTGCATGCACATGATAAGGGCACTATTTCATGTTTAAACTTTTGTTTATCACATGTTTACCTGTATGAGTACTGGGACAAAAACCTAAGACTCATTCCTTTTCTCTTTTCTTTGGTGCTGGGGATGGAACCCAGGGCCTGGTGCATGCTAAGAACTCACTCTACCCCTGAGCCACATCCTGGTCCCTAAGCTGTGTTTCTTACAGCAGGCACTGGTCACCAGTTTAACTGCTCCCAGGTGAGCCATCCTACTCTAAAAGTTGAGTACAACAGTTTGAACATCCCAGTGGCCCAATTCCCTGTCTGTTAAATGGAGGGTAAAGAAGGGGGCAGGCTAGCTGAGAGCGCCTTGGGAAAAAAAATCTAGCTTTATGACTAAGTTGTATGACAAAAGGAAAATACAGTTTTTATTTCTAGCATCTTAGAAATAGTTCCCTTACCACTGTTCCCTTACTACCTAGAGACTCAGCACATGTGGAAAGGACCCTCCCATGCAGCCAAGGGGACAGGGTGGTTCTGCCCAATCCATCTAGATGCTCATCTCTGTGCATTTATTCCTGCTGGCCACAGCATCTACCAGGAAGCTTCCTTATCTCACATTCCTTTGTCAATTCTCAGACTCAATAGTTGTGTTTACTTGGTATCTAAGGGAAAGAATTCAAAGAACTGTGTGCAAGGGAATAGGTGCAGAATTCCAATGTCTCAGCACCCAGTCCAAGTGGGTTTCAGCTCTTTTGCATTTGGCTAAAACTGCAGTACAAAGGACACTTCTCTGTGAAGCAAAGCATCCATAAATCTAACTTGAGTCTATTAAATTTCTCTGTTAGAACAAGCTCTTAGACTGAGTGCCCAACGGTGCTTAATTAACGCCCATCAGCTCACTCTCTGGCTCCCTGCTCTGCACTGCTTTCCAGGCTGCTAAGCCCCAGCAAGCACAGACCCTTTGCACACCTCAGCCACATTTTGTCTGCACGTTTCCCTGCAGACAAATTGAGCAAAAATTACAATGCTGAAGGCAGGTTAGGCAAGGCACTGCCAGGGCACCCAAAGAAGGAGGGATGTCTTCCTAGGGCATCGAGGGCCACCACCCAAGAGCAATAGAAACAGGCAGGGCGGGGGAAAAACAAGTGAACAAGGAAAGGCTTTTGCCCTGCATTCACACCTCCAACCCCAGCCCTTGGGCCTCTTGCCTCTCCTGGCCCCATGGAGGGCTGGCATCTGTACACAGGAAACCTTATCTCTACAGTCATCACAAAGAACATTCTCTGCTGGTTAAAAAAAAAAAAAAAAGCAGGAAGTTACAGTAAAAATATTTATGGATGAAATGAAAAACACTTTTATTATAGCATCTCTGGTCTTTTTTGCTCTAGTTTTACTAATGCATCAGGCTGGTTGAGTTTCCTTGGAGGGAATCACAAGATGGGGAAAAAAAAAAAAGCTCCCATTTCTTACTACCAATTATCATATGACAAATGTTTGCTTCTAAATTCAGGAAACAGCTAGGAAATGACTAGTGGATTAAACCATAAGAGAATAAGAGACTACAAATAATTTAGGCCCTTGGAAGTAGTAAATTATTAGAAAAACCTAATCCTCTTACCACGTGGGAAATGAGGCAAGGTGGAGCTTGCTCTAACTGCCTGCTCCCTCCCTCCTGTTGGCTATGCTTTGCTTTTGAAGACTGCTGCTTGGACTCAGCCTTTGGTCTTGCAACAAAACCCTGCACTGACAGTGCACCCACTAGAGAAGGAACAGCCTGCCTCCCTCTTGTAGCAGCTGACTCATCCCATTCACTAATTTTAGGATAAAAGCATGACTAAGGGAACAATGGAACCTCTCTCTCTCTCTCTCTCTCTCTCTCTCTCTCTCTCTCTCTCTCTCTCAGAACTGGGGAAAGAGACAAGCTCTACCCAAAGGTATATTCCCAACAGCAGGGAGGCAGGGTGAGCTGCAGCAGCCTCGTCCCCTTAAACCAGGAGCACAGTCCACATTCAAGGGCTGTGCTTCAGCATCCTGTGCAACTCCCTGGCACCAGCCTGCATGTGGCCGGCATGCAAACTAACACAAATGAGCAGAGGAAACAGAGGCAAAGGCCAGTGAAAAGCACAGCAGGGTGCAGCTGTCACATGACTTGTGCAGCTAGACTTTAACCCCGACTGCTTCCAGAGAAAGGCAGTAAATTCATCTGGGATTTTTATCAGGGCAAGAACAAAATGGTGTTGCTATATATAAAACACAGAGATAAAAACATGATAACCTGGGGCTGGAGTTGTAGCTCAGCGGTACAGCGCTTGCCTTGTACGCTTGAGGCACTGCATTAGATTCCCAGCACCACATATAAATAAGCAAATAAAATAAAGGTCCATCAACAACTAAAAAAAAATATTAAAAAAATTAAAACACGATAACTCTTTAAAAATAAAAGAAGCCACAATGAAACACTCATGTGAATAAATTACCCTACCAACATTCTTTCCAGCAACTCAATTTTTAAAAATATGAGACTATATTCTTCATATAGCAACATTCGGTCAGGAAATAAACTAGAGGGAAAGTGAATTACTTATTTATTTGTTTGTTTTTCCCTCTTGTGGTGCTGGGGATTGAACCCAGGGCCTTGTGCATGCAGGGCTGAGCTATATGCCCAGCCTCTGGAAAATGAATTCTTGATACTAAGTATCTACATAAAAAAAACTTATGTCCTTGGCTCCTTAGAAATGGTCCTGTGCTCTCTCTACTTTCTTGTGACCAAGGAGCTGCTTCTTCCTCTATTCCTTTCCATCATGATGGTCTGCCTCACCTGGGGCCCAGTCAGCCATCTAGGGACTGAGACCTCTGAAACCATGAGCCCTCCTCAACATATACACACACAAAAAAGAGAGAGGGCGGGGGAAGGGGGAGAGAGAGAGAGAGAGAGTAAAAAGAAAAAATAAAAGTGGTCCTTGCATGTCCTAGCAGAGAGCAGGGTCATGCCCTGTGGAGCATTTACCTACACAGCACTGCCAGCTCAGACAAGCCTCAGCAAGGACCTTGGCAGTGCACACCCAGAGGCTGCAGTGCCCTGGTCACATTTTCCAAGTAAGTGTCCCATGGACAACTGTATTAACAAAGACTAAATGGGCAAGCAAACAAAACCGTCAAGAGCGACAGTCCCACCAGGCAAGAGGGGCTAAGGGGCCGGGCTGGGAATCTGCCAAGTAATCTTGGTGCCTGTCCCATTGGATTCCGGCTCCTTCCATGTAAAATGGAGGAAACAGCAGTATCAACTTCTGAAAGCTACTACAGAATTAATGAGATGGCCTGTAGAAAACACTCAGCTCTCAGTTCAGTTTTATCCCAAATAGTAAGAAACAGATATTTTATCAAAGATCTATTATATCTAAGGTTTAAAAAGTCCCCTGGGCCCAACCATGTGAACCTGCCACATGGCCAATGCCACCACCAAGATGGCTGCAATTCTGGATGCCACCAGAAGGCACAAGGTCAGGGCCCCAAAATGCTTTCCCCCATGCCCAGTCACACAGAAACAAACCCTGACATCATTTATATGGCCCTGAAGAGTTTGCAACTTCCCCTTCAAGAGAACGAGACAGGAGTGTGTTGCAGGGCAGGTGTGGGGAGGCTGGTTGTGCAGAAGGGAGAAACACAGGAAGACAGAGACATGAAACAGGGAGAACAGAGAGTCACTGCAAAAGCTTTGCCCCACCCCCCAATACTGGCCCAGGTCCCACCCAGGTTTCAACCTTGACTTCCCAGTGCCCCCAAAATGGTAGCAATGATTTCTGTCTCCCATCCCTTCTATTCTTTTTCCAGGGAAGATGCGAATGAACAGTCATGAGCCCAAAGTCATTCTGGAGTCTAGAGCAGAAACACAGCTCTAAAAGCCAGCACCTGTTCACTAAAGGCTGGATTCAGTGGTGCTGGGATATTTGGGGCACTTAGCAAATGCTAGCTAAGACCCTACCTGCTCCAGCCTGGGAGAGGCCTATGGACGCGCGTGTTACGCTCCTTTTTCTGAGGCCTTCGGACCTCAATTCTCTGCCAACGGAATACTCAGAAGAAACTGAGAACCAGTCCTCAAGTAGTTGCCTAATCCTAGCAACTTCTCTAGATTTTCCTTGCCACACTTATTTTACTTCTTCCCACACTGACACTGTAATAACACACTAGCCCGATATAAGCAAAAACTTAAAATATGTTAGAAAGACAGGGATAATCATGTATTTATCTGACATTTGGGGGTAGATTTAAAATATATTTTAGTGGTTCTCAAATATTAAACTGGGTATTCTAGCAAGTATCTGAATGCTACCATATTTTGTGTCAATGGTATGTTCCTTTAAAAACCTAAAACACTTGCAGAAAACTGCAGCTACCAAGGTCAGCTACACAACTACTAGTTCAAAAAGTAAAGCCATTAAATTATACCCCAAGGAGGCCCAATCTCTAGGACTCCTGCTGAAATAGTAACGTTTGCACTAATCAATATAAATTACGATCGATCAATTATAAGCAACCTTTTTGCCTTCCCCTGAATACTTACCTCCTCAAGAAGTCGAGTAACAGCATCTATGTCATTGTATGTCTTAGTCATCTGGCCAACTCTTTCAGCACATAAAACTGTAAGAAACAGAAGTCACAGTGAGACTGTGGTGCCACAACCCCACCCAACAAATGGTACATGTAAAATACTGGCCCTGAAATTGTCTCTGCTTATTAGGCATAAAGGATAATGGATTTTGCTGGGTTCAGCCCACACTGTACTCAGCACCCCAGGGGTCTCATGTCCCAGTTCCAGTGAGGAAGCCCAGGTTTATGACAGGGAGAGTTGTCATGGAGTTCCTATGAAGCCCTGACTTCAAGGTGAGGTCTGGTGGTGGCAATGAAAGAGGGTCTGGCCTCATACAAACTCAGCAAATTGAAGGAAATGGAGAGGAGGTCAGCGGCACAGCTCCCATGAGTGAATTTCCATAATTCCCATAGGATCCAGAGCCTATTGACTGTACAGATTCACATGGAGAGAACGGGAGCTTTCAGGAAGCAGCAATTGGTTTAATTACTGAACAACAACCTTAAACTGGTAATTTCATAATGGCACAGGCCTCTTTTTCCCAAATGGCCTCAATTCTAAGCCTACGCAACCAGCGTTCATACCAGGAAACTAGGGTGAGATATATATATATATATATATATATATATTTTTTTTTTTTTTAAACACTACTATTATTGTTGCTGTTGCTGCTACACACACACACACACACACACACACACACACTGTGGTTTCATTACACATACACTTCACTGCGGTCACAGAGGTGGCTCACAAGCTGCTTTAGGACTATGTGTCTTTGTTCTCCTTCTATTGAAGAAAAGGGTTGTGCAAGGAAAGAAGTGTGCCAAAAAAAAAAAAAAAAAAAACACCTCAGAGTTGTTTTATTTTAAATCAGTGGCAAAGAATTGATTTGCAGTTCAACAAACACTGAGAAGGTAGCACAGGTTTGCTTCTACAGGGGACGGAGTGAATGTAAATGGATTCAGGGCCAAAGTGCAAATTTTTTGAACCTTGTCACTTTGGTGCTAAATAAAACTTCTTAGTAATGCTTCGTAACTAAAACACTGGAGAATAATTCTGTTAGGAGTGGATGGTTTCTTAGTGGTCCAGCCCATTCGGTAACAGCCCATGCAAGGCATTAGGAATTAAAGTGTTTAGTAACTCATATTCAGGGGCATTACTAATGGCAAACTGTAACTGGAATTCAATAGGTCTCTAAATATTTTATTAAATGCAAGTAGAGATCATCCTAGCAAATGAGCTCAGAGAAATCTGAACTGTTGGAATGATTTTCTAGCTTAAGGAGGAACCTTGAAATCTGGTCCTGAATCTGAAACCGATCAGACTGAGTACATAGAGCCAAGAGCCTGGCCCTCTGCCCCCTACCCTCCATCAGCACTTCCATGGCAGGATCCCTCCTGCCTGCTTCAGGGATGCTCATGGCCTGAGCCATTTCCCTTTCCCTTGCCTCACACAGAGTTGCCAGGGAGGGAGTGGCAAAGGACATTTATAAGAGTAGGTCTAAACCAGAATCTAATTTGATGTAGATGAAGTCCAGCTCCAATTGCCCTAGATAGTTCATCAGCTCCAGGGCACAAGAAATCCTTAGGTGAAGATTCCTACGATACCACCAGGAGTTAGTTTTCCTCCTGCATAGACGTGATGTTCTTCTAGAACAAGATTCAGAGCCGTTATTTCTCTAGCATTACATTAATCAGAGATTACACTTAAACCTTTAGAGCTCCATTTGTGAACCAAGATCACTGTAATTATTCATACAGTCAATCACATGTAACCACATGTAGTTGTAAGAAATTAGAGAGGGATCCCGCATACCCTGGAGTCAGGTTCCCTCAATGGTAACATTCTGCAAAATTATCACATGATACTACAACGGGAATACAACATTGACACAATCCATGCATCTTCCTCAGATTTCCCCAGTTTTACCTACACTGTGTGTGTGTGTGTCTGACCAGGTGTACATGAAGCTCTGTACAACCTTCAGCCTGTGCATGTTTACATATCTACCACCACAAGGATTCCTTGTGTAGCCCTTTTATAAAGCCAATTTCAAAAAGCTTTAAAATACCTTAGCAATTGAACCCAACAAAAATGCACAGCTACGCCAATGATCTTGCTAGCATCACTTTATCAGGCACCCACTGACACCACCCACATAGTGAAAGGAGGCTAGGGGTGCCCCTTCACACCCAAAATGGCACAACTGTAGCTGGGGGGAAGGGACAGGGTTCAGAGACCCCCATAAGTGCAAGGACCTTTGACTGAATCTAATTAGACAAGTCAGAGGTATAAGTGAAAACCTACTGCCTATTCTAATGCAAGGAAGTGTGTTATTATTCCAGTTATAGTTTTAAAAGTACATATTATACCAATTTGGGGGGACAGAGAAACGTATAAATTTATAGTATTCAGGAAAAAAAATTAAGGATAGCCACAAAGAAGCTGACATTTGGATACATTCACAAATTTTAATTTTCTTTTTATTCTACAATAACCATTGGGGGGATTACTTTAAATACTTTTCAGGGAAAATATATAGTCAGCCACAATATAAGGTTCTAGGGTAGTCTCCAAGCTTACTTTTAAGAGAAATTTATACCAGCAGCAATAGAACTTTTTTTTAACAATTGACAGATAATAAGTGTACACCTTCATGGGGTACAGTGTGGTGTCTTGTGCCTTTCTACATCATGTATGGGTCAACTCAGAGTGCTCAGGTTATCCGCCTGGGCAGACCCCACTGAGAATACGTCTATGGCCAGGTCATTCATAACCCTCTGTGTGGATTCTCTCTAGTAATCTTCAGAGAAATACCATGGGGTGGGCACTTTCACCAACACCATTTTACAAATGGGGAACTGTGGCCCAGAAAGAGGAAATAACTTGCTCAATGCCATAGAGCTAGCAATAGCAAATGCAAAATAAGAATAGTGTCCCCAGCAGGAGCATGGATAACACCTATGGTGCCCCTATGTCATCTCTTGGGACGTGATATTCCTTCTGATTGAACCTTCACAGCAACCCTGCATGGCAGGTGGAGTTCTAGTGGTGACTCCATAGATGTCAAGAACACAATGTCACAGAGAATGGGGAGAATGGGGCTGCACTGCAGGGACCGATCCTAGGCCTAGGCCAGTCTGTCAGAGAGCCACAAAGGACACAAGAGAGAGGCCAGGGATGGAACCAGTCAACAGTGCTCAGGATGTGTATGAACAGAGTAAGAAGCGCTGATGGTATTGGGGGAGGAAGAGTCTTGACTTTGAGGCTTAGATTTTCTTTCACAGGAGACAAAGACCAGGAGGCCTGGGCAGGTCTCTTAATGGCTGAGTCTTGGGTTTCCTCTTCCAAGAAGTAAGGGGGCAGGGCTAAGACCAATGAGGCTGGGAAAATAAGAAACCAAGCCATTAGAGTGTAAGATAAGTACAGGCTGTGCTTTTCAAGCACCAACTTTCTAGACACTAAATCTACAACAAACCGTGGCCAAGTTTTTCTCTCTGTAGGAAAAGTGTTTCAAATGGAAGCTCCTTTTCTGACCCAGAGCCAAGTAAACTCACTTCCAATGCCCCCAAACAAAACAAAAACAGAAGATAAAGGAACAGCCCCAAACCTCCATAATAACTAATACATTAACATTATGGTCTAAATCCTAGAAAAAGAAATTAAACGTGCCCTGTCTAGGTCATCAAGTAGCCACATGACACACTTATGTAGCCTCTAGTACTAGTGAACTCGCACCTAAACGGCATTCATTATCATCACCAGGCTCTATGCCCAATGAGTCGGGTCACCTGCCCTCCTGGGGTACAAGGGAAACAGGAAAGCCAGGGAGAGGTGTCTGGGGGTTCAGGGCCTGGTGAGCCTCTCTACAGAACTTTTATCACAGGACAATGAAAAGCCACTGCAGGGTTTTTCAAAGGGAAAGTGTGAGGTTTGTATTTCAGAAAACATTTTGATCTCATTGGGGAGCCATGGGGGAGGGGATGCAAGGCAATTTGCAGTGACCAGAGTCCGGACTGCTGGACTAATCCAGGAAGGTCCTGGCTGGCAGTGGAATAGAGAGAAGTGGGCTCTTTCCGTGAGATCAGATAAAGCAGGAGGTAAATCACAAAGTACAGGATCTGCACCTCTTGCCAGATGAGGGGGACAAGAGCAATCTACTTCCTGGGTCTGATGTCCCCCTTTGAGATGGGCACATGACAGGTCAGAAGCAACATGGAACTTGCCCAGTGAAACCAAGGGCATTGTGAAAGTCATATCACTGCAGGATGATGTGCCAGGCCCACAGGGCTGACCACAACCCATAGTGGCAGGACCCCTCCTTTCCTCCCACCAGCATCACAACTGGGTGCCACTGGGGCAGAATCCACTTTGAAATGAGGTGAGAATCAAGTGCTCATTTTTGGGAAGGCAGACAGAGGAAGGTATCACGAGGGCAAAGTGGAATGAGTAGGCCTGGGCTGGCTGACCAGAGGGAGGGAGATGTGTGATTGGGCTGTCACGGCTAACTGGGTTGCGGGGGCACCATTCTGAGAGGTGTTTTAGTCCAAAATCCAGTAGTGCAACTTGGATGAAAATTAAACCATGCCCCAAACAAATTGGAGAATAAATGCTGGCACCCATTTTCCACCTCCTACTCACTGGCATGAGATGATAGCCAAAAAAATTCTCAAGTATCTATGTGGGCAGGCCCTGAGTAGGAACAAGTCCCTGCCCCAGGCAAAGGAGCCCTGGCCAGTCGGAAGCTCAGGAGTGACTGAGGGTGAGGGCCCGGGTGCAATCCCACAAGGGAAGAAAACAACAGTGATGGGGAGACACTGAGGTACAGGGTGGGAGCCGTGGGAGGGCTGTCTGCAGCAGCCAGAGCTGAGACCCAAGCGGGGAACTTCAGGTTCCGTCCCCAACAACATGTTTTCCTAAGGGACCTCAGCTCCATGTCACATGTCATATTAACAGGCCTGATAAGCCCCCTTGATGCTTCCACCAACCCTATTTGTGGTCTTTAAGAAATATTAGAAAATCTCACTCCTCGTTCATTTTGGTAGAAGGAGCAAATAGCTCTCATCATCTCTTTTTTCTTTTTAATTGTTCTAATTTGTTACACTCCTCTCATCTCTTAAGCTAATTCAGATAATTCAGTTTTTCCCATTAATGTCAGTGTGATGCATCTATATATTTTTGAAGTGAATAAATAAGTCAATAATTTACTCACCATACATAAATGTATATGTTGTGTGTCTTTGTGTAAAAAAATAAAAACACCTCTGACCTTGTCTCCTCCTAACTCTAAGGAGACCCAGAAGCCATATCCACAAATATTCTTGACTGTCCATATATTTACATTTGGGGTTGTTTATATTCTGTTTGGCTTATAGGGTCATTACTTTAATTAAAAAAGATTTTCAATTTGTTTTTTAGAATCCAAATACTATCTAATAATTTTTCCTTCTATCATCTGTACCTTGGAATTTGTTTCATTTTATTAATTTTATTATTACAGAAAATTTTGTTTTCTATAGTTTTTATTATAAAAAATACATGCATATTGAATAAACTTTATATATATATATATATATATATATATATATATATATATATATATATATATATATCTCCCTAGGATTTCTGATATGCCCAGTCAAGGCAAAACTGGTAATTAGGTGTCAGAAAAATGAGTACTCCAGGCACAGTGGCACACACCTGTAATCCCAGAAGCTCAGAAGGCTGAGGCAGGAGAATCTCAAGTTCAAAGCCAGCCTCAGCAAAAGCGAGGCACTAAGCAACTCAGTGAGACCCTGTTTCTAAGTAAAACACAAAAAAGAGCTGGGGGTGTGGTTCAGTGGTTGAGTGCCCCTGAGTTCAATCCCTGGTATCTAAAGAAAGAAAGAAAGAAAAATGAAAAGTCCACAAGTCAGTGGAAGAGCCCTCTCTCACTATGACCGGCAGCAGCAGTTTTCAAGATGAAAAAGCATCATTCCGTGATGATGGGAAGACAACTTACTACTTACTGTCTGCCCTGTCACAAGGTGGAGGGTGGAGGTTCAGAACCTGAAAGCCACAGCTGAAAAGCTTCCCATAAAATCCTAAATGAGTCACCATTCAAGCCAAGTTTCCAGGCATTACAAAATAGATGTCCTTTAAAGTCTTGTCTCTGTGCTTTTGAATTTAACTAGTTCCTGTTCGGCTTTCAAATTTCCGCCCCTTCTTGCAAGCAGCAGCTTCAACACAGAGGCCATCTCTACCTGGCCTATCCACCCTTCCCACCTCCTCATCAACCCTCAGTCTATTATTTTGCACAGCTCAGTCACGCCTGGTGATGCCACTCTCAGGTGTCTGACTCTGTAGAAACAGTCTTTCTCCCACTTCTCCATCTGGAAATTTCCTATTCTTCCCATGACCCAGCAAGAAGAAAGTACTTATTCAAGTCTCCAAGTCTCAGTTATTCTAGCTGTTCTGCCCACTTTTGTAAAATTCACCAGGCTGATTTGGAAAAGTACTTTTTTTTTAAACTGGAGATTGAACCCAGGAATGTCCTCCCTTTGAGCTAATCCCCAACCCCTTTTGTGCTAAATTTTATTTTTAGACACACTGTTGCTGAGTTGCTCAGGCTGGCCTTGAACTTAAGATCCTCCTGCCTCAACCTCTCAAGTAGCTGACTGAATTGCCCAGTTAAAATGAGTGAGTTTTACAGTGTGCCAATTATGTCTGAATATTTAAAGTAACCAAATAACATGCAAATAAGCATGTCTAAACCACACTATATTCCAATCACTTCCCTGTGACAACATAAAAACATTCTTTTATTACCTCAGCCCCTGACTAAGCCTTGCTTGGGCCACAATAGTGCTGTTAAACAAATTGTTTAGGAATAACAAATCCTCCATTTAGGAACCAGCACAGACATTCATTTTGAACCAGACACACAGCTCATATTAAAAAAAAAAAAAAAAAAAAGGTGGGGGGTGAGATCTATTTTATTTGCAAAGAACAGCTCATTCCTAACCATCACTCCAGAGAAGGGTGGAAATCTACATCTTGTTATACATCTTGTCAAGACAAACAAGTGAGCTGTAGAGTCCCTCTCCCTGCCCTAAGGCTTCCTGCAAAAAAAGAAACCAACTAGAAGGGGACAATCAAGCTCCAGTCCAATGTGACATAAAAAGAAGAAACAGGAAGTTGCAAAGAAGGATGCATCACAGGATGCCTCCCTAAGTTTCTGTGGTATTAGCAACCAGCAGAGTCCTGACACCTGTCCCACCCCAGGTGGCTCTGCCTGTTGGCTTCCAGGAAAAGGCACCAAAGTTCTCTGGGGCAATGGTGCTGGCAGAGGCCAGTCCTGAGCCAGAACTATCCAAACAGTGGTCTACGGGGCCATCACCTACACCTGTGTGGTGCCCCATCCCTGCATCAGGCAGCAGGAGCACAGCACCACTTGCCAAGAACAGCGAGTAACGTGGTACAACTCTGGCTTCATCTTACTGCTTGGAGTGCCATTGTTAACTGAAGTTGTTGCACGGCAATTTTACTGGTTCACTTTCCTCAGCCTTGGTATCTGAGAGCAGTGTACCAAAGCAGGCTGTCTAGAAGGCAGAGAGGAATAAATGGAATGACTAGTACTGAACATCTGCTTCATGCTAACTCTGCCCTGGGCATTTTATAAGTACTACTTCACTTAAGACCAGAACAACCCCACAACTCAAATATGATCCCCACTAAACAAAACAGAGAGGCCAAGTGGCTATTCCAAGGACAGATGGGATATAACTGTGTATTTCCAGGTTGGCTGGATTCTATAATCATCTGTCCTGCCCCAGACTAAAACACCAGTGTTGACCTAAGGTGGCCATTTATCACCGAGACATTTAATGAGGTGACAGTCAAATGGCTCACCCTGAGCACACACCATGTGCCTGCACCTGGCTGAATACTGTATGCATATCATCTCCTTTATAGTTTACATGGTCCTGTGAGGAAAGCACTGCTATTGTCCCATTTTAGTCACTTGCCCATGGTCTCAGAGCTATTATGGGAGGGTCTGATCAGTTTGACCCCCAAACTGCAGCTCTTAATCGTTATCTTTTGAGTAAATAATGAATCCTACCCTCAAGGAATTCTTGACCTAGTTGAGAAGGTAAGACACCTGCACACGCTAGCACAGGATAGAGAAGCCACAGGAAGTGCGGTGCCACTGGGAAGTTCAGGCGAACAGAGACAGACCAGTGATGAGGAGATCAGCAGAGGGACCCTAAAATACAGAGATGGTGAGTAAGCTCGGCCCAGGGCCTGCTATGAGGTGATGCTTGTCCCCCAACTCCAGTAGGGAAACTGACATCACTGGGAGACCTGTGTGTACCCATGGACATGGACAATCAAGCCCTGAGTGGAGACCAGGACATTGAAAACCACATGCAAAGAGACCTTCGATTGTGCTGCAGTTGTAACTGAGAAACTGGGTCAGCTCCTTCCTCATCCATGATCCTCCAGGAAGACTTGCCCATCACCCTCCAGTATCACACACTGTTAACAAGACACCAGGCCACAGGCCCCTTCTCTGAGTGGATGGTCCCACTCCACAGCCCACAGGGGCCTGAGGTATGACAACCACCTTCAGGGCTAACACACCAATCACTCTTCATGGGGCCCAGCCCTCCCCCTGCAGCCCAGGAACACTCCTTTGAGTTGGATGAAGGTGATTTATTTGTGCCACTTCCCAAGGTTCACCTTGGAACCAAATGGAGAACTTACAGCCAGCAGGTGCTGCCACTGGGCATCTGGCCCAGGGCACTCCATCAGGCTCTGGGCTCCCAGCACCTGTGGGCATTTTTTTTTTTTTTTAATCTCTGTCCAGATTATAAACTCAGCATTAGAAAACTGCCCTTCGTGCAAAAGAAGGATGCTTGCCCACACCCTGACTGTAGGCAGGCACCCTACGGGGAGGAGATACATGCTGCAGTCTCAGGGAATTTCAACCACCAGAGTACTTGATAATTCCTAATTATTCCACATGCTCCATTTAATTCCTGCCTTCTCCTGAGTGATCCTGGAGGACAGGATCCTGTCAAAATTTAGCAACTCATCAAGCAATAGGACAACAGACTTGGACATGCCCAGGTGAGAAGAAATTAGCACACCAGGCTCCTTCAGGCATCTCCTGAGAAAGCCACGTGGATCTGCCAGGCAACAAAGCACCAGCTTCATTTTGCACCCGTCCTCCTCATTCCAGGGTGGCCCACCACTTCCTTTACATAGGTCAGCCCTGCTGATCTCACCCTGAGGAGAAGGGGCTGGGAACGCAACAAAGCTTCCTCCAAGCACGCCCCACGGCACATTGATTTTGATTTTGGCACCACGCAGAGCTGGAATATGTCCTCTCCCCAGAAAAAAGCACAGCCTTGCTGCCTGGTGGGTCAGGATTAAACGAGATGATCCGAGGGAAGGACCTAAGAGGGTCTGGAACTCTAAGTACAAGAACCTAGGTGTATAGAAGGAGGACCCCCCTCTACCACTGAGGCACCCTCGATAAGGCCGACCTGACTGAGCCTCAGGTGTTTTGATTGACAAAATGGGAATAATATTTACCTCAACATCTGTTTGTAAGATTAAATGGGTGATGTCAGCAAGTGCCTTGTACCCCACAAGGTGACTGGGAGAGATCAACAAATGCATGCTGTACCTGTAACTATCAGGGCAACTCAAGTACGAATTTTGTCCTTCAGTCTTCAAACAAAAGCACTTGGTTTAGATAAGTGGACAGTGAAGAAAAGCACCCCAGGAGCCACATCCTTGCGTGTGCTTTTGCTACTTGCTCCTCTTACACACGTGGGACCGGCTTCCCATGACTCAAGACAAGGTGGTGTAACTGTGATGGAAAACAGGGTCCTGCCCAGCTTGCTCTGGGATACACGACAGGCTTCCAGAAAACCTGACCATGTAACCAAACCTTTGGAGTTGCACTCTCCCTGAGCCACCTCACAGACCTCCTCCAGGCAGTTCTATTGCACACACAAAATAGAAGCATGTTGGCAATAAAGGGTTTTTCTCTTGAGATTACTATCCTGAAAATATTGTTATCATTTGACCTACAGGACAGCTGAAAGTATTTTACTAGAGAAAGGGGAGATATTAGATGGGAACTCGAGAGAAGAAAGAGAATATAACTGTTAATCATAACAGGACAAATGCAGGGCAGGTTCTCCCCTTGAACTCTATGACAAGGCAGACACGCTGGTATCTGAGATGTGGACTAGCACAGGACAATGTGCATGGAATCACCCAGAGGGTGTGTTAAAACTCAAGATTACTGGGCCTCACCCCAAAGTTTCTGATGCAGTAGGTCTGGGTTGGGTCTCAAGAATGTGCATTTCTGACAAGTTCCTGGGAGACGCTGACACGGCTGGCCAGGCACCCAAGTTTGAGAACTGATAACTGGTATCGTGATTAAAAGCAGAGAACTCTAAAGCCATTCTACATAGGTTGGAACCACTAATTAGCCATGTGACTTTGGTTGTTTAGCTTTCCTCCTATAAAAACCCTAGGATGGAAATTATAATTTGGTTATTAGATCTCATTAGGAAGCAAATTCTGGGTCTGGGGAAGGGCCCGAGATTCTGCCTTTCTAACAAGCTCCTAGGGTGACACAGGTGCGGGTCACATTTGGACCGGCATGGCTTTAAAGGATGGGAAGCAAACCAGTTAAATGTGAGCTGGCTCTATTTCTACAAGAGAAGACGGATGCCTTTCTTTTGGTTACTTCCAGGGGCCCAACAAATCCTTGTCCTCCTTAACCTTCAAGTCCCCATCAGCCTGCCACTCTGTTCCCCTCCACTGTCTCCTTCAGGGAAGAGCCAGGTAAGGGACCTGTCAAGCTCCAGGCCGCAGAACTGAGCCCCTTGCTCTCCTATGACTTGTCCCAAATTCTTCTTTTCTGCAATGAAATACACTTCACCATGCTGGAAGTGAAATGTTAACAATATTTTTGGAACAGTAACTTAAAAAAAAAAAAAAAACTTTCACCATGTGTCTGGTTATAAATAATTTTGAAAATAAATGTTATCCTGAGACCTGAAAACAGATCATCCTAAAGCAAAGTACTGAAAAGGTTTTCTGATTATTGTTCCTCCAGAGTCCTAAAGGACATCCAGGCAATCACTGCTTACTCAACCTGCTCCACTCCCAAAAGCCCCTTTCTCTGGGCTGTGGGTAAAGCCCCAGAAGTCTGACCAGGAACTCACTCCCGCATTTGGCCCACCTGTACTTAGGGCCCTCCTCCTCCTTGAACAGGGGCATCCCTCTGATGGGACTCTATAGTGACCTCCCTGGAGGTTTCAATGTCAGTCTCTGGGCTTTTCTGTTTGAATTATTTCTAAGTTTAAAAAAAAAAATCCTTATTTCAAATCTGTGATTAATCATTTTTTTAAATAAACACTGCTGGCATTAAAAACATGTTTTATTTAATAATGACTCATTTTCTTGTTCATTAACTTATTAAAACCCAGTCAAAATAAAACAACTGAAACTCTTAAAACAGAGTGCTTGTAATGCCACAAAGGAAAAAAACAAGGATGACATACATGTATCACGGATGAATTTCAAAGACCAAAGGCCTTAGTTAAGCTATGGAAAACAGACACAAAATAATACCCACTGCTGGATGCCACTAACATAGATCAGGAAGTGCCAAAGCCCATTCTAGGTGACAGAACTCAGAACAGTGGTTTCTAAGGAGGCAGGGGTCAGCAAGAAAGGGGTATGGGGACATTCTAGGGAGCTGCAGAAGCTGCTTCTCTGGGTGGGGGTTTTATGTAGACATCAAGCTGTTTACATATCTGTGCACTTTAATACCTCAAACTTAAAAAAAAATATACAAGAGGGTAGTAAAATCAGAACAATGAAGACTGTTGACATTAACAGAGAAAGGATCAAATAAGAGAAAAGCACAGAATTTACCCTCTTCCAAGCTGTCCAGGCTGTCCTGCCGCTCATAGGTGGTCTTCCTCTCTTCATCCCAGCAATTGTATTCAAAACATTCCTCTTCCCCTCCTACATCTCTCAGGGACATTGCTGAAGTTGCCCCAAAGCAGAAACATCACCCTAAGGGGCCACCCTTCGGGGAGCTCTTGGATGGCTGCCTGGAAAAGCCATCGGGGCCCAGGCCCAAGGGGCACAAGCTGGGCCCCGGCCTGGGCAGTGGACATGCCCTGGCTCAGCTGGAGTGGAGAGGTGTGCATCACCCGAGAGGACCCAGAAGGGGGTGGCTCCCACAAGCCTGGAGGAGGGGCAGGGTGGGGCGAAGCACCTCTTGGAATGGGAATGTCCTGCCCTGCTGCACACTGGGGTGACCTTGCCAGGTGCCCATGGCCCAGAGGGGAGCTGGCCAGGCAGATACAGGAACTTGGCCAATTCTCTGCCTCCAGATTCTTCTCCTCATATTTTCTCCCCCTTGGGAGCAACAAGAATGGTAGCTTCCTGGAAGTTTCATAGCAACTGGATAGCAAAATACAAACCACGCCACAGTAGGTACACCTGTCTAAAGGTGGGGTGCTAGTGGAGGAGCTGCCCTGGTGAAGGGTTGCACAACAGCCTTCAAATGAGAGATTTCCTGTGGGTGTGCTTGAGAATCTGAGATAAATCTGTGACAACCACCTGCTGACAGCGCTGATCAGGGGCAGGAAGTGATCCTTCTGATGTCTAGCAAAAAGGAAACCGTGCGGGAATGACTGCCTATGTGAAACTTAATTCATCCTAGTCCTTCTTTAGCAATAACATTGCATTTTCTCTTTACTAATCTGCATTTAAAAAATCTCACTCTCACACTAAATCCATTTCCACAAATTCATAAAGATCCTTTCTAACTACTGGAGCAAGGCAAGAAAAAAAAAAAAATCTTAAGCCTAACATCTTACAATGTTACCTGAGAAAGGAATCTACCATTTGTGTATCTTGAAACCATTTCCTCCTTACTGCCTGATTTTACCTGCAACAGTGAACAAAGCAGGTTCTCACTCCACTGAAAGGTGGCCCCCAGTGAGGGCATCTCAGGGTATTGCAGCTTATTCTATAATGTCTGGACTTCAGCCATCTCCTAGCTACACTGAGACAGGTCTCCCTGATCCCAAAAGCTACACCAAGAGACCCATTCTACCTCTCTGGCAATTCAGGTAACCTTGCAAGGTAACCAAGAAGGGAGATTTTAGCTGAGGTAAGATCATCACAAAGAATTCTCTATACAAGGTCATGGACTGTCTCATTCAGTCTGGAATCCTTAGAGCTGAGGATTCTGCTTAAGTAGCTAAAAACGTCTGCTAAATTGAATTGCTACTTCCACAGGATGGTACACAAGTGCCTTTAGGTAGACAGCCAAAAGATAATAAAGATTTTATTTAAAATTAAAACCTATCTGAAATGAAGATCTAGGTACACAAGCATTTTCTGGTTAAATTTTTGGAACCTGAAAAAGATTGCTACATTCTACCATGTTAAAGACATGGTCTTTGTAGGGAGGAGGCACCTTTTTTGAGAGGCAAGGAGTTCAAAACTACATTTTGAAAAACTGTGTAAGATTTAAATACAATGTTTATTTTAAAACACACTCAGTATGAAGAAATTCTTGAATTTCATCAAATGCTACTGAATTGGGCTTGTTAATTAAATTCTAAAATTCACAAATTCTAATTCATTTGTGAATCAGATCTTCCAAATGAAAGAATCGGTTATCCTGAACTCTGGGAAGGGGGCGGGGATCTCCACCTGTGCATGATTCATTCAGCAAGTATCAGACTGACTATGGTGTGTGCAGGATGCCACGCTGGGCCAGAAAGCATGTAGATGAAAACAAAAGGTGATTTCACACATTTGAAAATACTCCCTCCAGGAATTTTACTCATAATCCTATTGTTTCTACTCATCTTTTAATTCAAATTGAGGGTATTCTAAACAAATGATGTCCATGTTTCTTTCTTTCTAATCTTTCTGTCTATCTACCTATTGACATATCTATCTACCAGAACCATAATTAACACTTAGGACAGGGCATTTAACACTTTGCCCCCAACTCTTAATTATGAAAATATTTAAATATACAGAATACTTTTAAAGAATATTCCCATGAACACCTGTATACCTCCACCAAAACTGAATAATGAATATTCTGCATTCCTTGGTGATAGCTGAGAATTACAGAAATGCTAACATTTTATCACAGCTGTCTCCTCTCTCTCTTTCTGTCTACTGAAACAAGGTTATTACCTAACCCTCAGATCTTACTAAGATCTTCCTCAGTTGTCCCAATAATATCCTTTATGGCAAAAGAATCCAAGACGGACGGTGTGTTGCATTGAACTGACAGGTCCCATGATCCTTCTTTAATGTGGGACCATTCCTGGGTCTCTGTGTTTCGAGGCAATGATATTTCTGAACACAAAGGCCACTTACTTTGTAGACTGTCCCTTGCTTTGAGTTGATCTGGTGTTTTCTTATGCTAGATTGGGTTTATAAGCTTTCAGAAAGACCTCACAGAGGATCCACATCATGTACACCCATACAATGAGATCCTAATTAGAATAAGATATGCTCCATATATGTATAATATGTCAAAATATACTCTACTGTCATGTATATTTAAAAAGAACAACAACAATAAAAGACCCCACAGAGGCATGCACTTTCTCTTCGGTGCATCTTACCAGGAGGCACCTGCTGTGGGTTAGCCCCATTCCTGCTGGTGTCTACTGGGACCACTAGGTTCAGGTGATGTCTGCAAACTGCTCCACTATCAAGTTCCTAGGTTTCTTTCTGCAGTTAGAAAGCATCTGATGGTGGGGGCTGGGGTTGTGGCTCATTGGTAGAGTGCTTGTCTGGCACGTGGGAGGTGCTGAGTTTGATCCTTAGCACCACATAAAAATAAAGGTATTGTGTCCAACTACAACATTAAAGAAAAAAAAAAAAAGCATCTTGTGGTGACATACATTGAGACCACTAGTTTTGAAGATTCTTGCGTGAAGCAGTTATTATGATGAACAGCAAATGGTGAATTTCTCATTCCACGATTCCTGCATTTATGAGTTGGCTTTTGAGTGTTGGTAATGACCTTTCTCCTCTCCCACTCTTTAGTCATCCATTTTTCTATACCAGTGTAACAGCCTCTCTCCTCTTCACTCCACCTGCTGCTCTCTCCTCTCCCCATGTTCTCTGCAGCTCCCTCACATCCCACTCTGCACCCACAGAATAGGGCTGGCCCATGATGGAGGGTCATTTCCCCTTGACCTGGTTTATGCTCTTTAAATAAATAGAAACAACAGCTAAGTCCCAAACTCCTGGATTCTGGGCTTTCTTTGTTCCTCTTGTCAATTCCCTCATCCTTGGCTTCTAAGTCAGAGGGAGGACATTATCTCTACTGAGGAAAGTGATAAAACAGTTTCATTACAAAACTGTTTATGTTTCATTCTTTTTTTAAAAAAGAAATCACCTGAACAGCCATTTAAGAGAGTGCAGTGTCTGAAAAAGTTAAAATCAATCTCCACTTCTAAGGGTGCATCAAGCAATTCACACAAGATAAAAAAACAGAGGTCTGTTTCCACTGTATGACACTTGGGAAAAGAAGGTGCAGGAAAATTATGTAAATTGCCTCAAAACCCTAGGACAGCTTTGCATTTTATGCTTAAAATGCATTTAACAAAATTTCTCAGGAGACAACCACCCCCATCTTGGGTGATATTTTAGAAGTCACTGAAATCAAGCAAATAACCCCATGATCACCCTTTCTTGTGGTTATGGACTTCCACTGCAGGGTGAGAACTCATCAGAACAATCTTGGCAACAATCCATCAGAGTTTCCTATTTTGTAAAATCACCATGAACTAAACCTCATCTCTTGCCCCAACACTCAAATCGAAAACACTGTAAAAAGGGGCAGGGCAAGTGTGGATGTAGAACAAGTCTGATTATAGAGGTAACAGTCACAAGGAACAGGTGGTCGCAATACTGTACCTTGCCCCAAAAGCCATTTCCATTTTCAAAGGATTTTTTTTTTTAAAGGAACTTAACAATCTGTACTATTTCTGAGAAAATAAAAAATTAAGTCCTGGCCTGGCTGCCTCTTCACAATTTACAAAAGAGCTTTCACTTTACATATGTAATTTCTACTTTTCACAAAGGCTCCAACCAACTGACTCTTCCCATCTTCCAGAGGTGGATTCTGGGTTTAGAGAAGTTCCAGAGGTCCCAGGAGGCACCTAAACCACATGCCACACAAAGTGCAGAACAAGCTTCAAACACAGACTCCAGGCCAGGGCTCTTTCCATCACGCTATATCCTCCCAGAATAACTACAAAATGCAATCTGATTGTTTAAGGACATGCACTTGAACCCAGGCCTTCTGAAAATAAAAAGACTTTCACTCTTCATAAGCACACTTTTTTTTTTTTCAGGGACCCGTGTAGTTGATGTAAGATTCCGCAACTGACCTAAAGAATTATCTTCCAGACCCTGGTACCTGGGGTTGTTCTCCACTGACTGGCAGTTTTCCTGATATAAGAATCACTCAAAGCATTCAGATTTCCTAAGGTCTCTCCCAGTCTGAAAGGAGTCTGAGAATCTGCTTTCTCAGTAAGCGGGTAATGTTCAATGATCTACCAAGTTTTAAAGGTCCTGCTGTACAGAGGGAACATCAAATCTAAATAACTACAAAGTTTGACCCACCCCCCCAAGTTTAAACTGTAAATGTGTGCAAATCGTGTAAAGGCTACTGCTATATGTAGTCAATGGCTGGCCACTTTGAATCTCTAAAAATTACTTTAAGGTACTGAGCAATCAGCGTTCTCCATTTCTTATTATTTTAAGTCCCTGCTCCATGCCTTTTGTTAGTCTTACGAGGAGGTGGGGGCACAGAAATAGGTGCAAGACCACCAAAACTAAAATTGATGAAGGAGATGAACTCCTCTGGACCTCAAAGATCAGAGAGAACAACAGCCACCACTTAATTCCAACTTTTATAGAAGGGTCCTAATTGGCCTGCAACCTCTATTCCCATCCATACACCTTACTTTTTCATTGCTAATGGTGCAATTTAAGTGAGAGTCAGTAACTTTGAAATAAATAATGAGTTTGGATCTTTTTCAAAACATTTGAGTTGCCTTTGGTTATCAGTATGTATAGTTTCTCAGAAGTTTCCCTCCACACTGAGTTTACCTCAATATTGATTCAAATGCCAAATGATAAGATGTACAAAGCAATGCTGTGTGTCTATTATTTTGCAATTTAAAAAGACCCACATAAACAAGGGCAAATACTACTTCTAGGGCAACCTGCCTAAAACCAGGAAAGAATCCAACTAATTTGAAATGTATAAACAAATAACCATGAAATTACTATACACACAAAATCCCCCTTTTGTGAGTTTCCTAAACAATGATTTCTGGATTTCAGTTCCTTTTATCATATTTTGCTACCTATCTTTTAAGTGGGATTATGAAAGTGTCAGTTGTCCCTGTAAATTCTGTCCCAACCATTCTCTCCCCTTCATCCAACAATGGGATGGAGCTCAAGAGCAAGTGTTTTTGCTCAACACACATTCAGACAGTAACAGTAATCAATATCTATTAATCCCTGGATGAATGAACTGTCGCTTCCGTTTTCCTTTGCTCTTGGAAAAGGAGAGGTCATGGGGCCTCAGGGCCAAAACATGCCACTGAGGAACTGCTGGGTAAAAAATTCCTTCTGATGGACACTCAGAGAAGAGCAGGCCTCCTCTCAGTCTCCAGACTGGCTGGCTTTATTTCAGTGTGTAAAGAGAACAGTGAAGAGCCAGGTCCAGACATTAAGAAACCTTCTCCCCACTTCAACAGGAGTCACAGCCACACCCAGCTCACCCACAGGTCAATGACAGGCATTTCACTGGAACCAATACTCCCTGATCCAATGGGACACTGAGGATATATTTAATTGCTTACTTTAAAAACTTATAAAAGGGCTAATAAGCCACAAATCATCAAGGAAACTAGAAGGGGGTCAATGATGGCTTCCCCAAAGAAGTATCTCTATAATTGCCTTTTGGAGTTATAATTACCTCTTGGGAACTTGCTTCAAAAATTAACAGCCCTGCCCCTCAAAAAAAAATTCATTCACCCTTTCCTCTCAACACCCTGGAAGCTGTCCACCATCCTCATTACTAAAGATGTTTGAAGATGCACACAGACCCAACATGACAACATCTTCATGTAAAGCTAGGAGACAGTGGTAAAGTTTCTCAGCACATTTATATAAATGCCCTGAGAAAAGCCTCTTGGCCTCTCTCCTATAGTCCATAGTCAAAGCAAAAATCTGCAGATAAGAAATCATTATGCAGTTCTAGGGCTAACTAGGCCAGCTCCCAGCCTGTTACATCATTCAGGTTAATCAAACGTAGTCATGGCTGGAGCAATCTAAAACTTCCAATTCAATTAAAAAGCAGTTACCTTACCTATTAAAGGCTCATGGGAGACTGGGGACATATCATCACTGGGGAACAGACCCTCAGAGCAAACCTCTTAATTGTGTCTCTTGTAAAGATGTTTGGTTTAAGGGTCATTTTCAAGAAAAAAGTTCAAGAAGACAGATTAAGCGTGCAACATACATGCTGACGCCCAACACCATGGGAGCCGAGACCCCCTCCCTGTCCATGCCTCTCTGTGTTATTTTCCTGTGCCTGAAACCTCCTGAGACCCATCCAGCTGTACAAGTTGGCCTCCACGCAGTCTCCTCTGGAATGTGCCACACCCTCTCTGCACAAACTGAGACAGTGACAGGACACAGTCTCTCCTTGCCCATCCCGACACTTTCCCACCTCAATTTCTGTTGGATCCAACAAGCAAAATTCATTTGAATCACCCGGTAAGTGGGAAGCTATTTTTGCCTTTCCCCCCAGCATTCCCAGTGGTCCCCAGGTCTGGACTCAGGAAAGGGCAGATTCGTCCAGGCCTGCAATTAACCGTCCGGGAAGCCAGCTCCAGTCCAGTCTCTAGTTCCCTAACCCCTCTGAAAGCACGGACCACAGCAAACACATTTCTACTTGCACACCACACATGCATCAACAACACACTCACGTCTTACGCCAGGGAATTCAATCCATTAGAAGTACACCGCTTGCAAGCCCAGCACACCAAAGCCATCTCCTGTTTCTAAGCAAATCAATGTGCATACTGCAAAAGAAGTCTCCCACTGTCAAAAGCCCTGCCCACCTGCCATCTCCCCCACCATGCCTTCCAAATTATCAGAGCCATGCATGCCTGCCAGTTCCGGTGCCCCCAGCTTCTGCCTATCTCCCCGGAAAGGTTTCAGGAACCCCTCTCAGAGAGACAATACCCCTACACATCCCTGCTCTGGATTTCAGGGGCCATAATTACCATCTGAGCATTCTTCATAATACCAGTCTAGTTCATAATAATCCGCTTCGATAAATTTCTGCATAGTCAGTATTCTTGCAGAGGGAGGAACGGACTTCACAGCGCCATCGACATCAAGTGAAACGCTGCCATGCCTCCCTGCCCTTCCAGAATGCTGGGCAGGAGAGCATCCCGAGACACACCAGGATTAGGCTGTGCATTCTTAATGACAGTCTGGAGCCAAAACAGAAAAGGGGCAGCGGAAAGAAAAATTCTATGGGGGACGGGGAGGGGGACAGGGAGAGCAGAAAGGGAGGCAATTTGCAGAGCTATCGAGACTCTGGCAGCCCTGCTAATAAAGCGGCACTGGACAGCAGCCCTGAATGGGAGTAGCCAGAATCATCCTATCCAGACGCCCGGAGGGTGACGTCAGGGACACACACCACCACCCAGCAGTCTCACTCAAGCCTCGCCTCCTGCTCTCCACTCATCTTTCAATCTAACCGTTGCCATAGAAACTGGCCGTCTCTGAAAAATGATGCAGAGATGGAGGAAATGTCTTCCAAGGATGTTGGGAGCAGAGGCTGAGAGGTGCCACACAGGGAAAGAGAGGGTGCAGGTGGTGGGGAGGCTAGGGGCTTAGCACTATCATTGCCTCAAACAAAAGTAAAGATACTCATTTGCTCAATTCTGGGTCACTACAGAAAGTATTTTCTACATTTGGAAAATGCCCCCTTTTATAATTTGCAAACCATACTTTTGGTTTTCTTTCCTCCAACTGGTTCAAACCATTAAACAGTTCTTAAAATTTGTGACCAGCACCTAAAGGAAATGTAAGTTACTCAAAAATGGTAACTTCACTTAGATAAGAGCACTTATTCTGTGTTCATGCCTTTGCTCAAACTTCTGGGAAAACAGCATACAACATATAAACAGAGGAGAACGCTATTACAGAGAGCTCAGACAGTACAATATCCTGCTCCACGGACACCGACGTGTGTGATCAAAACACAAAAACTCACACATGAAAGAAGCAGCCCACCTTCAGGAAGGTGGTTGCCTCTGGGGAAGGAGTGAGGGAATGGGGCTTTGAAACTGGCCTCATAAATGCACTTGTGATGCTTTATTTCCTTGAAAAATAGTTAATATCTATTAGTTCTAAATGACTGACATGTTCCAAATGTCTCATAATAAAAATGAAACACCGGATTATTCAACAGATTTTAGACTTATGATAGTCTAAAATTTAATATTCAACACGTGGAGTTGTAGAAGGCTGCCCTTGGCATTGCAGTATGCTTTACAACATCTCTGAACCCCACCCACTAAATGCCAGTAGCTTCACCCTCCAACCCACAAATGTTTCAACCAAACATGTTTAAAGACATAGCCAAATATCCCCTGGATGCAAAGCCATCTGGCTGACAACCCTGCCCTAAACCAAACTACTTACTTCACTGACCAGGGTCTGTCTCTGTAGGTGTCATCAGCAGCACACAGGTTAACATTCATCCTTGGTATCCACAAGGGATTAGTCCCAGGACTCCATGAAAACCAAAAATCCTTAAATGCTCATCTCCCTCACATAAAACAGCACAGTATTTTTATATAACCTATGCATCTCCCCCTACACTTTAAATTATCTCTACACTATTTATAATAGTGAATACATATAAATGCTGTTTATATAGTTATTATATTACATTGTTTAGGGACTAATGATAAGCATAACACTCTGCACACGACACAGTTTTTAAAAAATATTTTCAATTCACAGTTGGCTAAATATGCAGATGCAGAACTCACAGATACATATGCATGTGAGTTGTGTGTGTGTGTTATATAATATACATAATTATGTGCTTATGTATATATGTGTATAGTGTAAAAAAAAAAAAAACCCTAAGAGGAAAAACTACATTATACACACACTATTCATAGTGTCATAGAGTCTTAGAATCTATTCCTTGTCCAAATATATCTAACCTTCCTAAATCAAAGGAAGCTAAAAAGCCTGTAGTGCTGCCCTAATGTTGGCTTCCTAGCCCCTGCCTCTTTTCCAAAAGCCTCTCACCACTGGGTGCCCTTTCCTTCCTTCAGGGCCATGTTGATTTATCACTTCCAGGCAGGTGACTGAGCCCAGGTGGCCCAGCCTTTATGCAGCATCCTGTCCACTTAAGGACTGCAAGATTTCTATCTCTTTACCACTATCAACTAGCAAAGCCTCTTCAAGTACCAGAAGGGAAAAGAGAAGATAAGGCAGGGGGCCGCAACCACAAGCAGGTAAGGAGTCACCCATGTGTGGACAGAGGCCCACCCATGACGGTGATGAATCTTGACTCAAGTTGTTAGCAAGTTTTTGGAAAAGTTAAAAAAATATATATATATAGGGGACAATGGAATGGCGCCATTCCTGTTCATGTTGTGTCCTCCAGCCGTCGCCCCCACTCTCTGGAGGCCATGTGATGCTCTGGCATCCACTACCCAACTCCAAACTCTCCCTGATCAAAGTGGGAAACAGACCCCACAGCCTCCTGCACTTAGATTAGTCGCTCTCTCTGACCCCAGCTCTTGGAGACACATTGAAAGTTTTCTAGGACATCAGAAGTCAGCAATGACTTTAATCCCCCAATAACTAGCCATTATCTGAATACATCTCGTCTCTTCCATTGGTTTTTTTAACACCTTTCCCCTGGCAATGTTGGTATTTCCTCAACAGCCCCACAGCAAACCACTGGGTGCCCTCTCATGTATTGTTCCTTAGAACAGGTGTGCACAAGCTGGTGTCCTGAGGTTTTCCAAGGTCTGTTTAATCAGAATTTCTGAAAAGATGATGACAGGCCCCACAAATAAACAAATTGCCAGTTAAGTCTCTTCCAAAACCAGGACATTCAACAGATTCGATCCATTATGTCTGGGAAGGAAGGTCCAATATTAATTTGGAACGTGAAGATTAATAAAGGAACGAGAAATACAAACTCCTCAAAGCATCCTATGAAAATCAGAGGAGGCCTTGGCACATTTACCTTACCATGCTATGAATTTCTTTAATATTTTATTCATACCCCATCACCCATAAAAAACAAATAAAAATAATGGATGGATGGACAGATGGGTGGATAGATGACAGTGTAATTTCACAGTTAAGAGCACAGGGTTTTGGGGATCCGATGGCCTAAGATTTGGTTCAGACTTCTCAATCAACATCTCTGCAACCCTGTGAGACACATCAGTCTCATCTGCTAAATGGGGATGATGACAGCACATGCTGCAGAGCGAGGGTGGGGCTTTAATTAATGCATGCACAGCATTTAGCAGGGGCCTGAGACAAAGTAAGCTGCAATAAATGTTAGTTGTGATCATCTTTGTCACTCTAGTTCTTTAGAAAAGGAAATAAGCCAGGGTCTGAGGTTGTGGCTCAGCGGTAGAGCACTTGCCTCACACGTGTGAAGCCCTGGGTTCGATCCACAGCACCACATAAAAATAAATAAATAAATAAATAAAATAAAGTTTAAAAAAATATATTATAAAAAAAGGAAATAAGCCAGTAGGAGCAATTAAAAAGAGAATATAAATTTCTAGCTATAATTAGGGAAAGGAGGAGAGACATCATTTATACACTTTTCCCAGCCTATCTAATTCAAAGGCATTGAGTTCATGAGCAGAGTAGAAGGACACGGGGGGGGGGGGGGGGGGGGGCTGTTTCTAAATAGTAACACATTCTTGATCAAAACTTACACCAAAGGCTGGGTGTGGGGGCATGCCTGTAACCCGAGCAGTTCGGAGAGCTGAGGCAGGAGGATTATGAGTTCAAAGCCATCCTCAGCAACTTAGCGAGACCCTAAGGAACTCAGTGAGATCCTGTCTCTAAATGAAATACAAAAAAAGGCTAGGTATGTGGCTCAGTGGTTAAGCACCCCTGGGTTCAATCCCCACTCCTGAAAAAAAGACTTACACCAAGTCCAAAGATTACGCATTCTCCGTTTGCTTTTCAAGAAAATGGTTAAGAAACAAAACCAAGTGTATAATAAACATAAAGGAAACAGCATCACTTATGGCCAATTTTATGGGCTTTGAGCAATTCTGAAGTAAGTGTCTATATCAAAATTTCCATTTTATAGGCTCAGAAGGAGAAAATAATCCATCCACAGCTCTGTGGAGATGATTCCAACGTTAAAATCCAGGGGTATTTGGCTGCAAATCCACACCAACAACCCCAACACTCCTCAGGGTTATGCCCCTCCCTTGGTCCAGGCTTGGACAACCTCCTCCCAAATGTGACCCTGTTCCCCAATACCACCTGTGCTAGACAAGTTCCTGGAGCAGCCCCAGAGGTACCTCACTGACCCCCCCGGCCTGCTACCTCTCGGTCTCACATCTTCACCACACCAATTACAAGTGCTGAAGGCATTCCAGGCATTCACTCCCTTAAATCCCACTGGATCCTCAGGCCCCTACAACCAACTCACCCCCACACCGTGCAGACAAGGACTAGGCCTCAGGTGGGTTAATCACTTGTCCAGGATCACACAGCAAATACCAAGAGCATTTAATATACACCAGGTGCAGAGCCCACCACCTGAGTCTTTCCACTTCCTCAATAAGTGATTGAGAAAACGTTGAAGGAGGAAAAAGAGAAGAGGTACAATTAAAGGAGATTAAAAACTTTGGCATCTCATAGAGAAAACAATTTGAAAAGTTTGGAAACAAAATTTAAAAATGATCAGAAAAGCAAGACTGAAACTGAAAAATATCCATGTGGCTTTGTGATGTTAAGAAGATAATACTAAGCTGGATATGGTTATACCTATAATCACAGCTACTGGGGAAGCTGAGGCAAGAGCATCACAAGTTCAAGACCGGCATGTACAACTTGGTGAGATCCTGTCTCAAAATAAAATAGAAGAGGTTGTGGGTGTAACTCAGTGGCAGGGCATCCCTGGGTTCAATCCTGAGAAGGAAAGAAAGAATATTATTTCTAGCTCTGTTACCCAAGTAGCCCAACAAAGATGCCCTCCACCCATCACCAGCACATCAACCACATTTGGGTTAGACTTTACCAGGGCTCCTTGGAGAGCTGCTGATTGCATATCTTGGGACAGGGAAACACCAAGATAGGCCCGCAATACCAGGTTTTGAGAACACAAAGACCATTCCCAAAAGTGTGGGTGGAAGTGATAGAGCACAGGAGACAGTTTAAGAGGAAAATTGCAGGCCAAGTTGTGACAGTTTGAATATGAAAAAAAAAAAAAAGAAAGAAAGAAGATAACTAATTATAGCTAAAGAGAACAAGTTGAGTCTGTAAAGGCCATGAATTCATAATGAATATCAAGACGAAAAGAGCAACAAATGAACAAGGCAAACCGAAATATAAAAGAAAGGAGTCTATAATAGGAAGTTGGTTCTAATCCATTTTAGGAAGTTGGGTAGGTATGTATGACTGCTCTGCTTCTGCCACTATTTTCTCCAAAGCCTTGTGGGAACGTGTCTGAGTAGGGAGGCTATGAATAAGCCAAGCGGATATGGAACGAGGAGGCAGGTACTTGCATTGTGGGCACAAAGTACACCCAGGTGGGAGGAGGATCAAAGCCAGGACTGGATTATCCAGAAGGCTCCAGAGGAGACCCGACTGCCCACACAGGGCCCCAGATTCCTGAGAAATGAGAGCTCAGTGTAACCCTATCACACTGTAACACTGAAACACTGACCAACCTCATGTTTCTAGACATGTCCCAGATGAATGTTTCATGAGGATGGGACCAAGTGTCATGGTAACCAAAGGGAAAGAAGTGGCCATCTCAGAAAAAGGCTCTAGGTTGAAAGTGGAAGACCCTCTAAAGGTATGTCCACCTGGAAGCTATACCTATGTGCAAAGGGGCTCTGTGGGTATAATCAAATTGGAGGTCTCAAGATGGCATCACCCTAAACTAAGGTGGGTCTTAAATCCAATGGGAAGTGTCCTTAGAAGAGGAGAAAAGACCAGAGAGGAGAAGGTAACCTGAAGACAAAAAGCAGAATCGAGTATAGAGCATGATGGTGTGTACTTGTAATGGGAGGCTAAGGCAGGAGGACTGTAAGTTTGAGGCCAGCCTCAGAAACTTATCAAGGCTCTAAGCATGTTAGCAAGAGCTTGTCTCAAAATAAAAATTAAAAAGAGCTGGGGATGTAGCTCAGTGGTAGAATGCCCCTAGATTTAATCTCCAGGACTGGCGGGGTGGTGGAATTGGGGGGTTAGAATAATGTATCTATAAGCCAAGGAATGATAAGGACCACCAACCAGCAGCCACCAGAAACTGCAAAAGAGGCATGGATTCCCTCCTTCAGACTTCAGAGCATCCATAAGGAACAAACCATGCTGATATTTGGATTCTGGGCTTCTGGTCTGCAGCACTGTGAGAGAATAAAACTATACTGTTTTAAGCCACCAGGTTGACAGTCATTTGCTACGGCAGTCCTGGAACACCAATAGAACTACTCTGAGAAGGTATGTTCTTCAATGTCTGTAAGGATGACTAGATCCATGAAAAAACAAAAATTAGGTTCAGAAGTCACCAAGAAACAAATCAAACCCACAGCACCAGTGCTTCAGTGGAAGTGTTAGACATTTTGCTGCAGGACCACACTGGGGGTGTCCCAAGCCTCCTCTGCAACACACTCCCAGTCTCCAGAGCTCTCCTCCCTTCAGAAAGCACAGCCACTTTGACCTCATACGAGGGCAACCTGGAGGCTAAGACAGAAGAGGACAGCCCCAAGGGGGCCACGGGGCGTACGTGAAATACAGCCTTGCAAGCAGGCCTTCTCTCACTTGCTTCAGAAAACTAACTAAGCAGGATGCTTCTGCATGGTTCTGGTTCTGATCTTTATTTTTTAAAACGCTGCCACTGCCAATCGCTGAGCACCCACGGCAGAAGGCAGGCTGCTAAGGAACAGCTTGCTGTCAACTACCCCTCCCAACCATCTCCCCCTCACTCCAGGCACAGGCACCCCCACTGCAAGGGAAGGTGGGGAACAAAGCCTGGCTATTACAAAAGCATCCATAAGCAAGCACTTCAGGGCACCATGAATCCAGGTCCCAATGCAGTCCCCATTAACAACAACCCTACATCTGAGGAAGACAGAGAGGAGAAACAGAGTTGACATGCGTCAGGATATCAGTACAACCTGCACAGTTCTGTGTCTGCCTCCTGTCAGCCTGGGAGGGCTGGATGAGAAATCTCATTCCTGTGACCAGCAGGTCACTTAGCAGATGCCTCAGGCTTCATAGCAAACAAACCAGAAGCTCAAACGGCCCCAAATTCTACTCCTGCCAAAACTCAGCTAAACCACAGTAGCCTGTGCCCATCACCAGGAGGAGCGGATGGCGTGTGAGCTGGGCTGTCAATTTCCCACCTGAGTCTGCTCCAGTTTTGTCTTCGACGTGCTGAATTAACATGAAAAGGAAAACAGTCAATCTGTAGGGAATTGCTTGCCAAGCATTTTTGTTCTTAAAAAGAAAATGAAGGGGAAGGGGATACTCAAAGTTGGAATCTGGTTTGATCAAAAACGACAACAACAAAATGAAAGCTGTCAGGTGACAGGTGACAAGGTAAGGGCAGGGCCACAAGAGAGGTATGCCCATCATGTGAGTATCTGACTGCCGGGCTCACCAGACACTGTGCCCGGGTTCCTGGTGCTGTCAGGCACTCTGACATGTGGCTGTTTTGATCACCTTCCCAGGCAGGCACCCTGAATCCCCCCAGTGTGGCTGCCAGGCCCACAGCTGGGTGTGGGCGTCACCACCCTGTGTGGTTCACGTGTGGGAAGTGACTGTGCAGCCAGGGCCATGCTGCTTCCATCTTTGATCCTGAAGACATCAGTGCCAGCCTCAAGTGGAGAAACCTGGGCCTAAGAAGAGTCTGCTCCCATGGGGCTAGAGCAGGAGGAGAGAAGGCACAGCTCCTGGGAACAAAAGGCCCTAGGTCTTAGGGATGGAAGAAGGAGCACCCCCAGTACTCAGCATCTGCATAAGAGAAATTCACGGCCATTTTTTACAAGGACATCATCACGTATACATTATTTGTGCTAACAAATGATATTGAAAACCTCTCCCTGGCCAATAAGTTCCCTTTCCTTCCCCAGCACAATCTGCACCCTACCCCATATTTCTATCCTTCCTTCATTCAACACTGCCCTGCCACTCTCAAGTCTGAGTGAGAACAGATTCCTCATTGTACTAGCAGGCTCTTCCCCTGCACAGATGAACGAACACACACACACACACACACACAATCTGTTTTCTCTGGGTCACCATCTCATAAAACTACTGCCATCCCCTCTCCCAGAATGTCAGCACTTTGAGCTATTTATCTATCAATTTGTGCATATTATGGTGCCCCAATTTTTGCTTCATTTTCATTAGGACGAAGGCAATTGTTGGAAGGTGACAACAGATGAAATGATCTTTCTATTCTTTTTTTACTTTCTTTTATTTGTGCATTATAATCATACACAATAGTGGAACTCATCATTACTATTTGTACATGCACACAATACAACAATCTAATTTGGTCAATGTCATTGAAAAACAAACTTTCCTACTTCCTATCTTTCTTATAAAAAAAAAAGCAAAATTTTAAATCCACATGTAGAATAGAAAGATCTCTTTCTCAAAAAAGGAGAAACACTGTTTGTTTGTTCTCCATTTAAAGGCACATTTTCTGTACTTTCTCTTACTTCAGAAGTATTTATTAAGCACCTGTTGACTGTGAGGTCCTGATCCACTCAAGCAGGCATGGGCTCTGCCCTTGAAGGCTTCATTCCATAAATATAGAAACTTTTTCAATAGTTTCTGATTTTTAAAAATTTACACCTTACATGTAGAAATTTTAATGAAAAAAGTCCCAGGTAATTTAGAACAAACTTAAGAGAGTTAGATAAATATTTCTATGGTGTTAATTTGAGAATTCTTTAAGATGGTCCCTAAATTATCACTTGAAAACAATTTAACAGTATTTTCACTTGAAAAAAACAAACAACATTATGATTTATAAAAATAAGAATTAAAAGTTCCAACTATTAATTCATATATATATGTATATGAATGACAGGAAAACTCAAATTAAGAAATTCAAAAAAACTTGGAGGATCCAAGATGGCGGGCCAGAGGGAGGCAGCATTCTGTGTCACTCCATGCTCTGGGACTCAAGTAGTGAGAATACTGTTTCTCAGTGAGCGATATTCCTGCTCCAGTGCAGGAATCACGGTCACCGGGCCATGCAGGGCTCCGGGCCTCAGCTCAGAGTAGGTCTCCCAACTACTCCCCCATGCAGAACTACTGGTTACCCAAGCAGGACCATCAGCATCAGCACCCGTGCAGAACTTTCCACCACCCACCTGAGCAGAAACTCAAAAAAACAAAAAGAACAATTTTAAAACGACTTCATTATAGAATACCTTTGACTAGAGGGTAAAAAATTGTCAAAGACACATTTCAGTGGTTCACAGAATGTTTAATGCTGATTAATTTCCAGATAATAAAAGCTAGTGCCAACGTAATCATGAGTAATTTGTTCAAGGGCAGTTGAGTTGGTTGGTGGCCTCTGACACTGCACTACTGGCACTCAAAATACTTTTCTCCCTATGTTGGCCAGCTTTCTGTCACTGTGATAAAATACTGGAGACAACCAACTTGTAAGGAAAGGTTTATTTTGGCTTGTGGTTTCATAGGCCTCGATTCACAGTTGCTAGGCCATGTTGCCTTGGGGCCTGTAGCAAGGCAGCACATCATAGCGGGGAAAGCATGATAGAGCAAACTGCTCACCTCATGGCAGCTGGGAAGCAAAGGGAGGAAGAGGAGAGGCTGGAGTACAATATCCCCTCCAATGACCTAACTTTCTCCCACTAGACTCCACCTCTTCAAGGTTCCACCACCTCCCAATAGCACCAAGGGCTAGAGACCAAGCCTTTACCACACGGGCCCTTGGGGAACATTTCAGATCCAAACCATAGCACTCTCTGAAGAACCAGCAGAAAAGAAAACCTTCACTAAGAAACAGAGGCCGCCCACACCTCAAAGAGACATCGCCTGCCCCACAGGGATTAGCTGTGCTCAATTCTCACTAAACTTCTACAGAAAACATACAGCGCTATTCATTCCCATGAAGTTTCCCTTGGTAAAAAGTTAGAAGTTGATCCCTTGAAGACACTTTGAGTTAGAAGAATAACAGCATATCTTGAGATGGTTTGGCACGCTCACATAAACGCCCATGTGAGCTCCTTTGCGGTCATTACCTAGTGTTATCATTTTCCAAACATTTACTCATGGAAAACAACCTATTCAAACTAAGAAAAAGGTTAAGATTCTTCCTCAGGTATCTTATAAGAAAATCTTAAGGATGTGTTCAGACTCCCTTAAAGACCAACTCTGGTGTTTGGGGGGCAAATGGCTTAGCAGTCCTACCTGGCCTGATGTCTAAGAGTAAAAGAAATGGGTTAAAGATGAGAAGATCCCAAGGTGGAGCTCCAGAGAGGTGTGCACCTATCCATTTTTAGTGCCTCAGAAGCACATGAGACCCTTCAAACCAGTAAATAATAAGAAAGAAAGAGGGATGGGCTACAGTCAGAGATCATAGTGTGGAAGAGAATAAGCTCAGGCCCTGCTGCTCACCCTTCCTGTGTGACTTTGGACAGACAACAAAGAATCCTCCATTTTTAAAATGAGGCTAAGAATAGCCTTCACCCCACGGCCTACTGACGGGACTAAACGTAAACACACAATGGATGTTTCTCTTCACTCATCATTAACCATTACCACCTACAAACCAGCCAACAGAAATTAGAGATGAAACCTGGAAAGGAGAATTCTCAACCCAAAGAGTAAGGCACTCAACACTATCCAAGTCTCCTCTGAACATTCTCAGGCGAGGAAAGCACCAGGGAGTTTCCTGAATCCTTCATCTCACAGAATGGTGCTTTATTCGTTTACCCACTCAGCATTTGCTCATTAGGTTTTCCTATTAACTTCACAACTCAACATGAGTTAGCCAAACAACTTTTATTGCACTAATTTATGGAAATATTTAACCTATATTAATAATGTGGTTCAAAGAGGCTTTCATGGTCAACCTGGAAGCCCAATAAATCAATTTCTAGAAATACACCTTAAGAAAATCATGGCGTGGGCAGACAAATGTCTGTACAGAAAGATGTTCACCCATGTGTTATTTGGGGAAGAATTAGAGATGGTCTAGGTTCCTAATAATAGACAAATGATTAGACATAAAATGCTTGAATATTAAGCAGTAGTGAAAATTGTGTTTTTCAAGAATTTCAACACCCAGGAAAATGGTCAACATCTATTAATTTAAAAAGCATTACGTTAGGCCAGGCATGCTAATAGTCCCAGCTCCTTAGGAGGCTGAGGCAGGAGGATCCTTTGAGCAGAAGAACTGAAGACCAGCCTGGGCAATGCAGCGTGACCCACACACACTCTACCCTCTCTCTATATAGAGGGAAACCAAAACTAACAGGACCTCTGCCTTCAAGGTGTTCATTGTCTAGTAGAGGTAAAATCCTACCTGGCAGAAAGAGCAATGGCAGCAGCAGAAGGACACTTTCCTAACTAATCCTGTTTTTCCAGCTTCCCAGAAGTCTGCATTCACCACAGTACCCCCACCCCCAGCAGAGTCCACTACCCAGTGCCCACACCTGCACCACCACCAGACAGCTGGCCACTTCTCTGTGCCCGGGCATCTGGGCTTCTGTGAACAGTACACCGTCCCCACCATGGATCATTTGTGTGTTCCCAAACTTGCTTATGCCTGTTTTGTTTGTTGATACAATTAACTGGGTTTATTTTTTTCATGAACATATAAAAAAAACAAGCACTTCTTCTAAGAAGAAAAAGTTTTACATCTTGAAATGCTCAATAAAGAATCAATTAAATAGCCAATTCAATTTGGACAAAACAATTATATCTGAAGAAGTCATTTAACACAAAGAGGATTATGTACTTCAAATCTAGTATGTGGGTCTCAGGGCACTCACGAACATAAAGCACTACGCACAACCCTGACAAACAGTAAACACTCAATAAATGTGACTCATCATTACTGTTATTGATCTTCACTATCAAGCAAATAGTTACAGAGTGATGAGAGTCGCCACAGCAGGATAAAGGTAGAGCCACAGAAGTGGGTGGACACCACAGATGGGGAGGTCTGGGAAGGTGCTATGATTTGGATTTGGAATGTCCTCCAAAAGCTCATGTGTTGAAGGCATGGTCCCCAAAGCAACAAGGTTCAGAGGTGGGGCTTTAGGGGAGTGATTGGATCATGAGGGCTCTGACCTCATCAGTGGATTAATCCATCGATAGCTGAATGGACTACTGGGAGGTGGTAGAAACGATAGCAGGAGAAGCATGGTTGGAGGGAGTAGGTATCTTGGGGTCTTGGGGACTAGATCTTGTCACTGGCCCCTTCTTTCCCCTCCCTCCTCACCTCCCTCCCTCTCTGTGTTTTCTAGCTGCCATGAGCTGAGCAGCTTTCCTCCACCACATCCTTCCACCATGATTTTTCTACCCTGGAGCTAGTTGGCCACGGACTAAAACCATTAGCCAAAATAAATCTTTCCTCCTCCAAGCTGATGTCAAGTGTTTCGGTCATGGTGATGAAAAGCTGGAAACAGAAGGTTTCTCAACGGAGGACACAGTTGTGCTGACAACCAGAGAACAGAAAAGAAAGGGGAGAGGGCACAGGGAGCAGCAGAAGCCTGGGGCAGGCGAGAGCTGTGCTCAAGGGCTGAAGGCACCAGTGTAACTGCCCGGGAAGTGGGAGGGCAAAGCGAGGCTCGATGGAGACAGAGCTAAAGCCAGGCCACAGGGTCTTTGAAGACGCCACATTTTATCCAAAGAGCCATGGAAGACAAAGGTACAGAACAAACCAACTGGATTTCTAGAAAACACAAGAGGACAGCAGAGAAGCAAGAGTGAGAGCAGCGAGAACAGGAGGAAGACAGTGGCCCAGGAAAGAGATGGCCATGGGTGGCAGCAGCAGGGTCAGAGAAGGGATCGGGGACACACCCAGAGGAAGAATCAACAGCACCACCGAAGGTCAGGAGAATGTGGATATGGAGTAATCAGTGTCATATTTATTTATTAAGACAAAAGGGCGTGGAGGAAAGGAAGTCTGCTTTTGGCAGAGTACACATGAAGCTCATGCCTACTACTGAGGCTGGGGAAATTGGGGGTGGGGGGAGAGGGGGGTCCCCAGCAATCACAGGCAGAGAAGGAGGCTGGGCTCACCAGCATGGAGCTGCACTTTATAGCTGCCTAAAGCAGAGAAGAACTACTTCTGAGGGTACAGCCTGGGCAGGAAACCTTTTTAAAGCTCTAGGTGCATCAGGGTTGAGAGCCACTGATGTGGAAGCACAGAGGGAGAGGAAGGACCCATGCAGGGGGCACAGCAGGAAAACCTGGAGCAAGTAGAGGCCCTGGAAGCCAGCCCAGAAGGGATCCAGAAGGGGTAGGTAGTGGCCACATCAAGCCTGCTCTGGTGACAAGGGCAGACGGGGACCTCCAGGTACAGGGGTGTGGAGTGGGCAGAGTCAGTGAGATCCCCCAGCCAGGGACTCCAGCTCTGCATGCTTACCCTGCTGGATGCCCCTCTGGGACGAGCCCTGCTGAGTGTACTGTAACACATCAGCCTTCTCATGAATTCTCACAAGTCTAACTGTACAAACACTCATGATGCCTGTGAGCATGGGGGACGCAAGGGCATGAACAAGGCAGAAACAGGTACAGCCTTACAGAAGGTAATGTTCCTGTACAGCCCAGAGTCCTGGGGCAAGCCTGGGGCACCCTGCACACGATTCCTGCTCCTCACACCCTGCTGCAGGAGCTCAGGATATCTCCATACCAGGCCTTAGGAGTCCTTGTGCCCAATTGTTATTAGACTAGATCAATAGTTTTTAGCTTCTTATTGAAATTGAAATTAAAAAAAAAAAAAAAAAACCAAAACATTAAAATGGCAACAGGAGCTGGCTTAATACGCATTCCCAAACCTGCCACAAGGGAGAATGAAGTCTCATCTCCACTTAAGCTATATCAGACCAAGTGACACTTGGGTCAGTGACCTTGAGCCATGAAAAGCAAGGTACAAAAACTCAATGTAGGATGCCAACAGAGGCCCGGGGAGCTGCCTGCACTGGTCCTGCCCAGTGCAAAGTCCCTGGGTTAGGTCATGGAAATAAATCAATAATGCAGAAATTGTTTTGATCTCCTTAGTAAGAAAGCCTCGGCTGAAACTCAAACAAGTCAAGTTCTCAAAGGATTACAGGGGTTACTGGCCACTCAGTCAAACCTGTTGGCAGATTCCTTAAAGGCACCTTAGAGTAAAAATCAATAGTGGAACAATATCTCAAAACTCTTGTTTGCTTCATAACTTTCTCTTCTCCTTAGGAACCTGCAGGTAGCACGATCAGCAGCTGAAACGCACGTGAAACAGATTTCTTTCCTCCCGATGTTCATTAACCACAAAGTTACATCAAATGCCCCTGGAAGAAGGCCCCAAAAGGAGTCACAGTCACCCACTAACCAGTGCAGCAACCTTCACGTCTCTTGTCTGTTGAACCCTACACGAGTGAAAGAGTCTACAGCACACCTCCCTGTCTGAGATGAGGGAAGCAGGATGTGCAGACCACAGGATGGAGGTGAAAAATCACAGGAAGAATCACATCTCATCTTCAAACTAAGCTACATCAGGCCAAGTGTTAGAGGGTCAGGGACATCCCCTTGGTCCATGGGAGAAAAATCAATTTCGTATATGTTAGACAAATATAAATCAACAAGCTACAAACATATCCTGAAACATATTTTTAAGTGTTTTGTTTTTTTCTTTTGTGTTTCACAAGATTAGCTTTATTCTTTTTTAAAATATTTTTTAGATGTTGATGAACCTTAATTTTATTCATTTATTTATATGTGGTGCTGAGAATCGAACCCAGTGCCTCACATGCTAGGCAAGTACCCTGAGCCACAACTCCAGCCCTAGCTTTATTCTTAAACTAGAGTTTTCCCCTTTTTTAGTGACTCTGAGAGACAGTGGTTAGTGTAGAGTCACACCTGACAACCTTGGTTTGAATTTCAGCATCCCCCTTTGCTAGCTGCATGATTTTGGGGAAGTTTCTGGACTTCCCTGAGTCCCAACATCCTCAGCTATAGAATGGGGCAGCAATAGGAATGAATTCAGAGGTTTCTGGCAGATTAGAGGAAAGACAAGAAAAGCACCGAAAGCAGGGCTGAGCACACAGTAAGTGCCACATGTTGACCATTGCTTCTCAAATGCCCTAAGTTTATGGACACATTTGTTTTGTGGGTCATTTTCACTTTTGGTGTTTCTCGGACTCATGGAGAAGTGCCGAAACTTTTCTGAAAAGGTCATTCTGCCACCTGGTAAAAGTGGAGCACCCATGGCTCTCTCCCTCCTCTCAGAAAACCAGCTGAAGGTCAGATTTAAAAGGCAAAGTATGGCTTCTCCACTCAGGAAAGGAAAGGAGTTTTATCTGGCTCCCTGGGAGCCATGCTATGTCAACTTGGTCTGGGCAGCAAGGTGTAGCTGGCCTCCTGCTCAGTGCTGGCACCTGGGAGCTCCCTGTCCCCACTGCCACACATCATAAAAGGCCACAATACCCTTAAAACAGAAAATAAGTCTAGACTGAAACAAAGAGTTACGCTCTCTTCTTACATACCTCACAAGTGACTCACACGTCTCCTGGGTTACACACGTGTAAACAAACACACGGAACCCAAGGAGGACACCAAGCTCAGGCAAGGGCTCCTATCCTGTGCCTTCTACCAACCCCTCCACCAGTTTGGCAAAAGGCTCACTGATCCCTCCTTGTAAGGAAGGTCTGCAGATGTACGATCAAGTACAAGTACAAGGAAGATGGCTGCACTGATGTAGTTACTAGACCTTGAAAAGGATCTGTGACAGGAACAAAAACCAACATCTGTGACATAAGTGCTTCTCTATTAATGCATCAAAAATGAGGTCTATCAGCATCTGGTGTAACTTCAGAGCAGTGATGAGTAAAGACACTATTTGAAGGGATTTGCCTCTGCTGTGGCATGACATGCAAACACCTAGGATCCCCACTGGTGACAAAGTCACTGTCCTGCCAGCACCGCCATGCTTTGTTGTCTGTACCTCATTTTGGTCAGAAGTTAATGAATATAAAGATGCCTACTTTTTTCCCTCTGTCAGTTCAAGAGCTCCCTCAGTTCTCCCTGCATACTTTGGGGCCCCAGGACCTTGATTTGAAAGCATCATTTAGAAGGTCCTGTGTTTCAATTAATTAATGCTTAGGGCTGGGGCTGGAGCTCAGTGGTAGAGCGCTCGCCTAGCATGTGCGAGAGGCTGGGTTCGATCCTCAGCACCACATAAAAATAAATAAATAAATGGTATTATGTCCGTCTACAATTTAAAAAATAATTCTTAAAAAAAAGAGTTAATGCTTGATCGTTCAATTAATATGACAAATAGCCATTCTGCGCTAAGCAAAGGAACCACGGGGTGGGAGGGATACAACAAAACAAACAGAAGTAAGGGGATACCAGGAAACAACCACGTTGTAAAAGCTTTCAGAATCTCTGCTCAATGTTTATTTCAGTTCTTCAATTTTATTATAGGTTATCACTGCCAAATTCACCAGGATTTCTTTTTTTTTTTTTTTTAATAGATAACTAAAAATCAAACTAACAAACAGAAGACACAATCTCTGTTTGAGTCTACTGTCAAGTAGACCTTACAGACTATGGATCAGTGCTACGGAATAGACACTGAGCTCACCATGCTTCCATTTCCTTGATAATAAAACCAGCCCTGCCCAACTATAGACATTTGATAGGGATGCAATGAGGCAATTAGTGTGAAAGGTCTTTGAAAACTGTGTGGTGCTGCTCTTGGATGGTGTTCCAATTATACCGTGTATCCAGTGATTATTCAGAGTTATGAGAAGGAACTTAGGGAGCCTCCCGTGGCAGAAACAGCCATAAGGGGTACTACAGAATCACAGGAGGGTCATCTATGGAAGAGTAAGTAACAGAGAGAGATTTCTCAAACAATAATTGTGTTGTGGATTCTACTGTGGATTTCACAGTTGAGGCAAATACAGAACACACCGAGGATCTTACTCTGGACTTGCTTTTCTGTGCACAATACCACATTTCCATGAGTAAGCTAGAATGAGCTTCGTAAACTCGACAAGATACATGAGTCATTCAAAAGCCTATGGAATATTCTATTTTTATTGAAACTGATTTTCTGCAGTGTTCACAAAGTAACTAGGATTTGCATCAGGTATAAAAACACAGGTCAATTTAAACAAATTTCCCTCCTAATACGAAAGTATCTAATAGAGAAAACCTGAAAATGGCCTCTGATACAACCTAAAAAATAAACCTGTAGTTCCAGCCTGTTTATTTTAAATGATCTCAAAACTTTAAGAAAATTAGAAAAACTGGTCTGCATTAGTAAAAAAATTTTAGAGATGCATCATAAGCTGGTTTGGAATCATGTTTTCTCCACATAAAAGCAGGACTGCTGTACTCTTTTTTTAAAGGCTGATGCAATGATACATCAATATGTAAATCACCCAGCTGGCATGAATTTCTAAAGAGTGAAACTGCTTCTAAAAAGCTACCTCTCTAATAAACTTCAGTTACCAAAATTAAGTATTAATTATTAATTTTTTTAAATTTGTCACCTTTTTTGAGATCTACAATACCAAGTGTCATCTCTTGTCATCCTGACTACTGAAAAGAGCTCTCCTAGTGTACTGCTCACCCTACCAGGTATAAGCTCTGCAGCCCGAAAGCATCAACGGTTTCCTGCTGCAACCCACAGCCCGACTTTCCCAAATACCAGTTCAAAGAGCTTCTCAGTTGTCACCCTTGGCACATGTCTCATTAGGTCCCTCAATGTCTCAAATACCTTTAATTTTAAATGAGACAAACTCCTTCCCCATAGGAGTTTCTACGTACTCAAGTGGTCCTCTGGTAAGAAGCAGAAATAGGAACATTTTTCAAATTTGTCAGCTAAAAGAAAGTGAGTTCAAATGAAAATCCTACTTGGTCCATGCTGATCTAAAACTTCAGAAGATTTAACATTCAGACCCTTTCTGTGGTTAACCTACAGCCACATCAACCTTCCAGAGAAGGCAGGCTGTGGGACAGTGTGACCAGTACCGGACCTCACCTGAGGTGGCGGCTAAGAGGGAGCTACATCAGAGCATCAAAGGGCAGCTACTCACGGAAGTATTTCAGCGTCTCCTCGATCTGCTCGGTGGTGAGGTCGATGTTGGCGTCTGGGGAAAGGAGAGGCGTGTGGAGCCAGTCGTCGTGGTCATAACCGTAGATGGTGTCGGCTCTTAACTTATAGTGGGGCAGCTGCTCCTCCAGCAAGCTGATGATCTCAACTTCTGGAAGATCGGTGCTATTGCACACATCTAGAGAAAGGAAGAGAAAGGAGACTGAGAAAGGAGAGTCCACTCTGGCTGAGGCCTTGCCACCATTGGTTAGCTACACTTGTGACCTGCAGTGGGTCTTTGGTCTCACCTACAGCACAGAGAGGCCAATCAAGGCCACATCAGACTTAGAGTTATGGGGAAGAGGTGTGGGTAGGACCTGGAATGTCCCCTAAAAGCTCCTTCCTTGAAGGCTTGGTCTCCAGTGCAATAATGTTCAGAGGTGGGGAAGTGACTGGATCATGAGGGCTCTTATGCTGAATGGACTATTGGGAGGGGTGGAAACTGTGGGAGTAGGGCCTATTTGGAGGAAGCATGCCCTGGAAGGGTATTTCTTGTCCAGGGTTTCTTTCTTATTCTCTCTCTCTGCTTCCTGTTCGCCATGAGGCAAGCAGCCTTGCTCCACCACACTATTCTACCATGATACTCCACCTCGCCCCAGGACCAGAAGCAATGGAGCCAGCTGACAACAGCTGGAAACCTCTGAAATCACGAGCCAAAATAAATCTTTCCTTTTTCTTTACCTTTTCTCAGGTATTTTGTCACAGCAACAGAATGCTGTGACACAGATTGCTAAAGGGTATAGAAATGCAGTTGGCTAGGAAGAATAATTTTGAATATTCTATAGTACAGTAGGAGGACTGTCAATCATAATTAATTATATATTTCAAAACAGCTAGAGGGGATTTTGAATGTTCCCAACATTTAAAAAAATGAAAACCATTTGAAATAATGTAAATTTCCCTGATCTGATCATTGCATGTTATATACAAATTGTATTGAAAAGTGACACTGTACTTCACAAATTGTACAATTATTATATATAATTTAAAACTGAAAAAAAAAATTTAACTTAGAATCATGCATGCTTATTGCCAAGATCTGCCCAAGACAATTGTTACTGTTAAGTGTCCACCGACTAAGAACGAAAGCCTAAATTTGTGACCTTCATTCTCTGGGCTAAGTCTTTCTTCCAACCCTTTCCCCTACTATCCTCTCCAAGTACCCTACATTTTAGCCAAACCAGTTATAACTTAACCACTATGCCTAACTTCTTCCTTTCATTCACTCTTTAACCATTCAAGCCTTCCCTTCAGCTGGAATTTGACCTTCATTTAATTTATCTGTTCATTCATCCACACTTCCTTTCATCCACCCATTCATCCATCCATCCATCCATCCATCCACGTGTCTCACAGGAGACACAATGGTGAACGCAGCAGTCCCGGCTCCACCTTCCTGACACGCTCTTACAGGGCATCCTTTAAGACAATGACAATGACAGCAACAGGAGCCTGCCCCTCAAGGCACAGTCTGCCAGGCTGGTGCTTGATCTTTCCAAACAGAACATTCTCTCTTCCCCTTTCCATACTCACACAGTATTTTGTCAGAACTTCTGTTACTGCACTTATTAAGCTGTATCTTCTGAGTAGTGTAGTATCCGACTCCTCTTGCTGTAAGATGGCAATCTGCCATACACAGCTGCCCTTGATCCACCACCTGAACCCTACAGTCCCGGGCCCAGGCTGAGCCCAAGGTGTACCCAACAATGCCTTCGATGTTGAACCAACTCACACAAAGTACAGAAACACAGCACTTGTGACTAAACTATAAACATGACAATGTGGCAGACATTCCTAGGACACAGACCCTACTTTTCCACCCCAGCACTTACTTATCAAAGGAAAAGTATGGAGAAGGAATAAAATGGATGGTAATGGGCGAATGATAATTTTCTGTCAATTCTGACATCAACCACTTTTTCTGCCCATTTCGCAGAGGCATTAAGGACCCACCATGCTAAGTGGCCCATGGGGCAGTAGTGGTCTTTTAAAATTTTTGAACACATATTAATTATACAAATTAATAGTTTCATGGTGATGCTTCCACACGTGTATACATTGTGCATTAATCACGTCTGCCTTCCCTCTACCCCCTCGCTCTCCTCTCTCTCCCTCTAACTTTGAATATTCTATATTCAAACCCAGAGCAGCGGTCTGGCCAACCCAGAGCTAAACCAAGCACCTACGGTGCACACAGGTGGAAAAGAGACAAGAGTTAATTCAGTCTTCCCTGCTAGAAATGAGTCTTCAACAGAGAAACACCAATTGAAAGATTAGACTACTCTGGGGGTCAGATCTTGATGAAGCTGTTGTACCACGTTCTTGCCTTAAGAAGAAAGCACAGGTGGGAACTGGGTGCAGGTGGAGGACCACACATGATTCTGTCTCCAGCCTTTCCAAAGAGAAAGGGCAGGGGAGAAGACACGCTCAGAATCAAAACATCCAACACCATAGGGAAATGGGGTAGCTGAGGAAGGACTGAAATTATGAGGTGTTCCCAAAACATGGAAGGTGGAATCAAACTAAAGGAGAAAGGAAGGAGGAAGTCAGGTCCTAAACACAGGCGCGGCGCCAATGACTGGTGTCCACAGTAGTGGGGGAGGCAGTTGTCAGAGGGAGCAGGAAGGCCTGGGGCCAGGATTCTCTGGAGAAACAAGGCAGGGACAGCAGGGGAGGCAGCTTCTCCCCTCCAGCCCCTGCCAGAGCCAACGCCAAGCAGACAGCAGAAGAACACAGAGAGGCCAGCGCCCAGAAGAGCAGCCATGACAGTCGCCCAGACTCCTGCCTCCTTTGTGTTTAACAGGAAGGTCACACAACAGGCAAAGATGGGAGGTGGGAGGAGGAGAGGGGGGAAGAACCACCACAGGGAAAGAGAACCTACAATTAGGGGTTGTCACCCTTTGGGCAGCAGCCTGCTGGAGACACTGCCAGCCCCCACATTCTCCAAAGCCCCACCAGCCCCTCTCATTCAGCTCCGTGTGCAAAGCTTTACTGCACAATGCTTTCATTCAGGATGTCAGTGTGGTTTTCCAAAGTGCTAAGGAGCGTTAATGATTAGAACAGGAGGACACTCAGCATTTTACTTGGCTTTTTAGGAAACAGTTCAATCCTGGAGGGTAGACTGCACCTGAACACTTGGGAAAGGTCACAGTGTGCACACTTGGCACTTCAACCAGCCAAAAACCAGGACAGACCTGCGGAAGCTCCACATCCTCCCTTGGACAGAGTGGTGGCCCCACTTCAAGACGATTTCTCTGGTTTCTTCTCATTTCCCACCAACAAGAAGACACCACCCAAAAGGTTCAAGACAGGCCCATGAGAAGTGAATAGTTTCTCTTCTCATTTCTCAAGTGAAGATGTTCCCACAGAGCTCAGCTCTGGGAGAGGACTTCCAGCTATAATACAACCACCATCTGAGAGAGGGGACCTGGGATCAAGGCATGTGGGTGCCAGTCACAGCATCTCTTGCCTAAACAAGCATCTTCTGACCAAACCATGCTCCACAGCAGCTCTGCAAAAGGTAGAGCCAACCTGTACCCAGGAGAACCAGGCAGGGGACCAGCACATTCCTGGATGACACACCAACAGGACAGGCGGTATCCTCTGGTGTCTGGATGCTGCGTGGTGGTGGGAAAGGAAACAGAGTCCAGAAAAAAATATATATCCCTTCTGAGATCAAAGTGTTACTTGTGAACACAATGTCATCTGCTCAAAAGCTGAGAGTTGACCTGTCCTTCCATGTTTCCAGGGTTGAAGATCAACATATTTACAGTGTGGGTCTTGGTGCCCCAAGAGAGGTTGTTTTCCTTTAAGCATGTGATGACGAGTGAGATAAAGTATCGAAAGGGAAGGCTGTGCCAAAATGCTCTGTTAAAAAAATTTTATAGTTGATTTTTCCATAATGTGGCCAGCCATACAAATGTCAATAAGTTTTCAGCTGCTTGGAAGGCCCAGAGAATTGGGGCACAGAAAAGATGACGCCCCTAGTGACTGCCCCAGGAGCTATCCTTGACTTTCAGAAGGCCCAGAGAACTCTTGTGGAAGTAGACACCACCTCAGCCTCAGTGAGAAGGTACACCAGCGGCCTGAGGTTGGGTGAATGTAACACAGGAGCTGTCAAGAATCCCCCAGGAATGCTGTTGACATGCCACCCACCATGCACTCTCGGCCTTCCTGGAAACGTGGGATATGGATGTTATTTGCTGGGTTTTACAGGCTGCAAAGCTGAAATTCACAGGAGCTGTGGACTGTCCTGTTGGTCAAGGTCACACGCTAGCTCAGTAGTGCATTTTGTCTGAGAAGTCTCAGCAGCTGACTGGAAGCCCTGCCATCGCCCTGGCACCTGCTGCCCATCTTCTGGGAGGGCGCATGTGAAACACTGGGCAATTCCAAGGACACTGTCATCAACAGGAAGCTTTTGTTCTCAACAGATAGAAGGCTTCATATGTGTGCTAGGGATGGTGGCTTAAAACACATGGGCAAGTTAGGGTGGTGCCAGAGTGACCTTCCCTTTCAGAACTCAGCAAGCAGAGCCAAGAACTGAAGTAACTTATGTACAGAATCTCGGAGGGCCAGTGGCCTGTGTAGGACAGCCCAGTCCCTCTCTTAAAGCTTATTAAAGCTGATAATGTGAAGGGACACTGCCAGCCCACATGAAAGAAAAAAAAAAACCCTTTGTGCTCTCTATGGTCATCATTTCCCCACAGCTCCAATTCACATTTTTAACAAGCTATAAAAATGTGTTCTCAGCCAGGCGTGGTGTGCACCAGTAATCCCAGCTACTAGGGAGCCTGAGGCAGAAGGATCACAAGTTCAAGGTCAGCCTGGGCAATTTAGGTGAGACCCTGTCTAAAAATAAATTTTTAAGAGAGCTGGGGTGTAGCTCAGTGGTACAGTGTCCTTGAGTTTGGATCCCAGTGTCATGAGAAATAAAAAACAAAAACATGTTCTTAGCTAAATCTCAAATGAAAGCAACAATTTCCTGATTGAACTCAAACCCCTATAGGTCTTTGCTTCTGGCAGATCTGTAGTAACAACAACCCCAAGCCCCACTGACCCCCACTCCAGCCTGTCAAGCCATCAAGCTCAGCAAGGCAGTTAGAGGAGACTGACCTCTCAGTGTCACCTCCTTCCCCGTGGTTAATTGCCATATTGCTGCTGGCACCATCACGGTAGGCCATGATTTAAAAACCTCCTTAGCTCCCTATGAAAGTCCTCATAATTCAGCCTGTGCCTTCCTAGAGCAGAGGCCACTGCCAGTTTGCCAATATCCAGTCTCTGACTCTTCCTTTTAGCAAAAATAACCCCCAAGGGATGGATGGCCCTTGGTCAACCCACTAGAAAATATATTTCCCAGATCTCCCTGCAGGAATGGGTCCCCACTTCCCAGTTACCAGGAATGAAACAGAGCTTCCAAGCCATGGCCTTGCCACCTGTCTAGCTGCAGAGCTGAGCTGCCACTGGAATCAGCTCTGCCCATACAAGCAAAGGAATCCCAGGGATGAAAATTCGGTGGAGAGGGCACTCCTGAAACACTCTGCACCTGAACTTTTAAGAGAAAAGGAAGTAACATCTACCTTATTCAGGCCACTATGCACAATCAGTTTGGTCTCTGGTAAAGCAGCCTTTTTTATCAGGCTAATCCTGTGCTATGTTCTCCAAATTTCCTTGATTTAAGCCAAACCAACTTCTTGCCATTCTCTAAACATGTTTTTTCACAAATCTGGGTTTTTACACCAGCTATTTTAACTGCCTACAATGCCCTTCACTGCCCAGCCAGCTCCACTCTAAAATATCACTCAAATGTCACCCTGCATTTGCAAAGCCTGGCTCAACCTCTCCCCTCTGGCTACCACAGCACTCAGTGCATAAATGATTCCAACACAATGTTAGCAGTGTTTTCTCCACATGTCTTCCCTACTAACTGTGAGCCCCTAGGGGGGAAAAAGGGCTCTGAAACACCCTTTTATATCTAGCCTGGCCCTTAGCACCTTGCTGAGCAAGGGTAGGACTCAGAAGTGCTGCATGCATACAGAGCAAAGGGAAGGAAAAGCAGATCCACGCTGTCCACCCCCACCTACTGCAGACGCCCAGCCTTCAGCACAAAGGAAGTGCTGTCATCTAGTGTCAAAGTTTTTCCATGCCCCTCCCAGTATCACCCTAGGTCTTTGTCCAGCATGGAGGAAAGCCCCGTAGGAAAGTGGATGGCCCCTCCATCCTCAGCAAATGCCAACCCAATGCCCACCATTCTTACAGCACCACTTTAGGAGCAGAACACAATTCTTCACCTCTTGGGAGCTATAACCTTTCTGAGGTTTTTCCCAAAGCAAAAGGTTTAAAATGGACCCTCCTTCCAAGATGAGGGCTTCATTAGTTCTGCCTGGGAGGCGGGAGAAAGTGCAGGAGACTGTGAGGCATCCAGAGTGTCTGGGGCTATAGTCGCAGTTCTGTCCATCCCATACCTGTCCAGGCTAGATCCTCAGCCATGGAGAGAGGCTAGAAGGAGGACCCTCCATCTAGGGATTTGTACTGATCAGGTAACATGCCAGATTGACAAACCTGTCAGTGCCCAAGACAATGCTTTCTTACAGCAGAGGCAGAATTCAAAAAATTTAAAAATCAGAGAATCTCATGTCAAACTACAAACCCCTGGCCTCTCGGAAGTCGGCACATCTAGGATTCCTGGCCCACCTCTTCTGAACCACAGTTCAAGTGGGTGAATCTGGATGGGGGCAGGTGGTTCTGATGGGGTTTCTGGGCCTATTCCTGCATGCCAGAGCTCTGGTCCCAGGAGAACAGAGAACTGCAAGTCCATGGGAGGGGGCAGAGTATGCAAACACCCCTGAATACACACCCAATCTGCAGGATATCCAAGAAAACACGGGGGCTGGGAGAGGGAAGGGGACAAGAAGAGCAAGAGAAAGGGTTTGGTGAGAGGAAATTCTGGCAAAAGAGAAGGGAGAAAGAGGAACAGAAGGGCACAGAGGAAAGGAGACAGAAAGCCAGGGAGGAGGCAGAGTGGAAGGAAGCCAGCACCCGGCCGCCACCTGCTGGAGATGGCCCTGACTGCCAGCAAGAGCACCAGGCTAGGAGTCTGGAGAATGGGGTCCCACTCCCTCATGCTGCCCTCACTTCGTCCTATAGCCCTTCCAAGTCATGCCTTCACCACCCTGGGACTCAGTTTCCTCTTCTGTAGAACAAAGGTATGAAGCTGAGGAAAACTCCCTTTCCCCTCTAAGTTTCTCTGGGCAGCTGGAGCACAGCTGCAGGTTACAAAGGTCATGTCTGAGGGCAGCCACCACTACAGCACTTCCCTGCTCCACGAGGAGACAGCCCCCGGGCCTCTACAGCACCTGGGCCTCCACAGCCCCCCGGGCCTCCACAGGCCCACTTCTGCTGAGACCAGGAACTGTATGTTTATAGGAAATCCTCTGATTTCTAAATGCTAGACACTAATTTAGAATTTTTTTTTTTTAATTCCTAAGAGGAAAAATATAGATGTGGGTTACCATGCCTACCCCATGCCTCACTCTGGGAGGAATGGGAGAACATCATGGACTACATTAAGGACAACACTCAACATGTAAGACCCTTCACCATCAAGTAAGGACACAAAACAGAGGCCCACCTTTTTTCCTCCCCATCCCTACCCGACTCCATTTCTTTACCCACCAAGTTCCCATTTGGCCATAGGGTGGAGAGCGAGGAGTGAGACCTGAGGCTCGCGTCCGAGGACGTTCTGACTGGAGGCAGCCGCCCTCTCTCCTTGCCCGCTTCCCTGGGCAGTGACTGCGAGACACAGCAATGTTCTAAAGGCTTCACAAGACTCCTCACCCACTCAGACACTTGCAAACCACTCTATACAGACTTGGAAATGATTCCACTTTCTGGAAACTGTAAGGATTAAAGGGCACAGACTCAAAGTCACACAGAGGCCATGTGGGTCCCAGAGACCTGTGTAATGCTCTATAACTGGTGTCTGACGGATCACCTTCTAGAAGATTCCTCTTCTAGAAGATTCCATGGGCTCATACAGTTTAGAGTCTCACCTAGGCATCTTCGGTTTTTCCATATCAGAAAAGTTGTGATTCCACAAATTACAGAGAGGCCATGAGAGCAAAATCACCCGGACTCAACCACCTCAGTTAGTGGAAAAGAACACCATGCTCAGAGAAGCTAGAAAGTGACCACGTATCACAGAGCAAACCAGCAGCACACGGGAGACTGTGCCAGGATGTGCTACAGGTCCCACCCAGCAGAGGCCTCTGGAAGCAGCACAGCTCCTTCAGATGCCAGTTCATTCTCACCACTTGCCCTGCTCCCAGGACCCTGCTGGCAACCACTAAGTGCTTGATAAGGATGTGCTGGGCCATGCAAAGCTCCTGGATCTGTTATTGCAGCTCACTTAATCTCCAAAACCAATAGGCAGTGCAGGATGAGGCTTAGGAACATATTCTATAAGCTAGGAAAGCACAGTCCAAAAGACAGAAGGGGAACCCAGCCCCTGTGAGATTCAGAGACATGCCAAAGTCTCTGCTAAGCAGCAGCAGGACTGGGAGCCAGGACCTCAGCTCCCACCTGTCCTCTTTAGCACCACCTCCCAGCTCATTCTCCAGCCAAAGGGGAATGGGTACAAAATCTCCCTTTTCTATTCCATTTCTGTGGCTCTCCGCTGAGGGGCAATTCCACTGTTCTTCAGAGAAGGGACAGAGAAACCTATTCAGAACTGAAAAAAAAAAAAAAAAGCCAACAGAACTATGCTTGAGAGACAAAAACAAACACTTGACCAGGAGTTCTCTGGAACAACTGTGGCCTTAATTACCACCAGAAGCCATTCTGTCTAAGGAAAGGCTAAACCAGTACACTGGTTCAGCTCCAGGCAGACTGGTGTCAGGCACCCCGTTAACTCACAGACCCTGGCTCCAAGGATACATACCCCAACAGCAGCAGCTGAGCAAAGGCGGCCAATCCACTCAGGTTGGGTGCAGCAGTGAGAAACAGGGTTTCCATCATGAGGCAAAAGGGCACCTTGTGCAACTGAACATGGCACAGTTCACTTGGGCACACGGGTTCATTGTGCAACAACAGAGGCCAAGCAGGGTCAGGGAAAAGTGAAGGAGGAGAAAGTCTGCTATAGAGGCTCCAGAATGTCAAAAGCAAAGTCTGTGTTTCTTAGAAACAGTAGTATAGGAATCCACAAAAGCAGATGATAATTATATTACAGATTAGAGTAATTCCAAATCTCTCAGCTATAAAACCAGAATTGTAGAGAAACTGATTGATTGATTGATTGATTGATGTTGGGGAGTTAACCCAGGGGCATAATACTACTGAGCTACATCCCCAGTCCTTGTATTTTTTATTTTACCACAGGGTCTCACTGCTTTGCTTAAGATTTCCCTAAGTTGCTGAGGCTGGCCTAGAACTTACAATCTTCCTGCCTCAGTCTACTAGGTCACTGAAATTACAGGTATGTGCCACTGCACCCAGCAAAATTTGTTTTAATTTCTATTTTTTAATTGATTTTATTTTTTAAATATATGACAGCAGAATATATTACAATTCTTTTTTTAAGAGAGAGAGAGAGAGAAAGAGAGAATTTGTTTTTAATATTTATTTTTCAGTGGACACAACATCTTTATTTTATTTTTATGTGGTGCCAAGGATCAAACCCTGCGCCCCACGCATGCCAGGTGAGCGCGCTACCGCTTGAGCCACATCCCCAGCCCACATTACAATTCTTATTACACATATAAAGCACAATTTTTCATATCTCTGTATATGAAGTATGTTCACACCAATTCATGTCTTCATACATGTACTTTGGATAATCATGTCCATCACATTCCACCTTCATTGCTAACCCCCCACCCCATCTCTTCCCCTCTCACTCCTCTGCCCTATCTAGAGTTCATCTATTCCTCCCCTGCTCCCTCTCCCTACCCAACTATGAGTCAGTCACCTTCTATCAGAGAAAACATTCAGCATTTGTCTTTCTGGGATTGACTAACTTCACTCAGCATTATTTTCTCCAACTCCATCCATTTACCTGCAAATGCCACGATTTTATTCTCTTTTATTGCTGAGTAATATTCCATTGTGTACATATGCCACATTTTTTTAATCCATTCATCTACTGAAGGGCATCTAGGTTGGTTCCACAGTTTAGCTATTGTGAATTGTGCAGCTATAAATATTGATATGGGTATATCCCTGTAGTATGCTATTTTTAAGTCCTTTGGGATAGACCGAGAGGGATAGCTGGGTCAAATGGTGGCTCCATTCCCAGTTTTTCAAGGAATCTCCATATTGCTTTCTATATTGGCTGCACCAATTTGCAGTTCCACCAGCAATGTATGAATGTACCTTTTTCCCCACGTCCTCACCAACACTTATTGTTGTTTGTCTTCATAATAGCTGCCACTCTGACTGGAGTGAGATGATATCTTAGAGTGGTTTTGATTTGCATTTCACTAATTGCTAGAGATGATGAACATTTTTTCATATATTTGTTGATTGATTGTATATCCTCTTCTGAGAAGTATCTGTTCAGGTCCTTGGCCCATTTATTGATTGGGTTATTTGGTTTTTTTTGGTGCTTAGCTTTTTGAGTTCTTTATATACCCTAGAGATTAGTGCTCTATCAGATGTGTGAGGGGTAAAAATTTGCTCCCAAGATGTAGGTGTGCACCATGATCAAGTGGGATCATCCCAGGGATGCAAGGTTGGTTCAACATAAGGAAATCAATAAATGTAATTCATCACATCAATAGACTCAAAGATAAGAATCATGTGATCATTTCAATAGAAGCAGAAAAAGCATTTGACAAAATACAGCGCCCCTTCATGTTCAAAACACTAGAAAAACAGGGATAACAGGAACATATGTCAGCATGGTAAAGGCTATCTACGCTAAGCCCTAGGCCAACATCATTCTAAATGGAAAAAATTGAAGGCATTCCCTCTAAAAACTGGAACAAGACAGGGATGACCTCTTTCACCACTTCTATTTAACATGGTTCTTGAAACACTGGCCAGAGAAATTAGACAGACAAAAGAAATTAAAGGGATACGTATAGGAAAAGAAGAACTTAAATTAGCACCATTTGCTGATGATATGATTCTATACCCAGAAGACCCAAAAAGATCCACTAAAAAACTTCTAGAACTAGTAAATGAATTCAGCAAAGTAGCAGGATGTAAAACATCCATAAATCAAAGGCATTTCTGTATATCAGTGACAAATCCTTGAGAGGAAAATGAGGAAAACTACCCTGTTTATAAAAGCCTCAAAAAATAAAATACTTGGGAATCAACTTAACGAAAGAGGTAAAAGATTTATATAATGAAAACTACAGAACCCTCAAGAAAGAAATCAAAGAAGTCCTTAGAAGATGGAAAGATCTACCTTGCTCTTGGTTAGGCAGAATTAATATTATCAAAATGACCATACTACCAAAAGCATTATACAATTCCGATCAAAATCCCAATGACATTCCTCATAGAAACAGAAAAGGCAATCATGAAATTCATCTGGAAAAATAAGAGACCCAGAATAGCTAAAGCAATCCTTAGCAGGGAGAGTGAAGCAGGTGACATCACTATACCAGACCTTAAACTATACTACAGAGCAATAGTATCAAAAACAGAATGGTATTGGCACCAAAACAGACTGGTAGACCAATGGTACAGAATAGAGGACACAGAGACCAACCCACAGAATTATAATTATCTTATATTAGACAAAGACGCCAAAAACATGCATTGGAGAAAACATAGCCACTTCAACAAATGGTGCTGGGAAAACTGGAAATCCATATGCAACAAAATGAAATTAAACCCCTTATCTCTCACCATGCACAAAACTCAACTCAAAGTGGATCAAGGACCAAGGAATTAAACCAGAGATTCTGTGTCTAATAGAAGAAAAAGTAGGCCCTAATCTCCATCATGTGGGATTAGGCCCCAACTTCCTTAATAAGACTCCTATAGTGCAAGAATTAAAACCAATAATCAATAAATGAGATGGATTCACACTAAACAGTTTCTTCTTAGCAAAAGAAACAAATTTATTTTATTTTTAAAGGAAAAAAAAATAATGTATCTAAATCCAGTCTAGAGTTAAACCTCCAGGAAAACACTCAGAAAATGGACTATTACTATTTCAATTTGTCATGCCAGTAAGTAAACACAAAGAATACTTTGGATTTCTAATTTCCTTGATGACTTCTCTTAAAAGTGAATATGTTATATATTACAACTATTAATAACCAGGGGGAGGTTATTTACATGAAAATTTTCAGTGTCGCTATGACTGCAATTAAAGTACTCAAAACAGAACTAGTGCCTAGCCAGATGGAGCCCGTGTAAATGGGAACAACACTTAGCGTAAACAGTTTGACAGCATGTTTGGAAAACCAAAAATCTGTCCATAAACCCTAAACCCACAATTGCACTTAGAACTAAATCTAAGAAAGGAATCCAAGAAATCTAAAGTGCAAAATACATAAGCCTAGTTTTGGTACACTTGATGAAGTAAAAAACATGCATAATAAGGTTCCTCAAAAAGTTAAACTCAGTCACCACGGGATGCAGCAAATCCATTCCTGGGTATAATTTAAAAAATAAAAAAAATGAAAGCAGGGACACAGATATTTCTACACCTGAGTTCAAGACAGCATTATTCACAACAGCCAAAAGGCATGATCGACCCTAATGTCCACTGGCCAATGAGTATATAAATTAAATGTGATAAACACATACAATGGTAATAACCCAGTATTACAAAGGAGGAAATTCTAACACATTATACATGGGTAAACCTTGAAGACCTTATGTTAAAACAGTCATAAAAGGACAAATATTGTATGACTCTACTTTTAGGAGGTATCTAGTGTAGTCGACTCATGGAGCCAGAAGTAGCACAGAAGAGCTGTGGCCAGGGACTGGTGGGGTAGGGGCGGGCAGGAGTGGAGCTATTATTTAATGGGTACAGAGTTTCAGATGGAAGGATGAGTGGTGGTAGTGGAGCTGAAGGGTGATAATCGTTGCAAAACAACGTGAATGTGCTTCATGCTGCTGAGCATTTCAGGTGGTTAAAATGGTCAATTTCAATTTATATGTATTGAACCACAATTTAAAACACAAACAATGCCATAATCCACATAGCCCAACATCTGTCCTCTCAGATCTCATTCCTAGAGAAATCCTCACACAAAGAACCATGAGATATTTTACAGGATGGCTTCTATAGCACTGTCTCTCACACCCCAACAAGGAAATGAGCTAACTATCCTTCAGCAGAAGAGGCAAATAAACTGTAAAATACTATATGGCCATTAAAATGAACAAATTAGATCCACATACTGTCAAGTACTGTGTAACAATGTTTTGGCCAACCACAGACTGCATGTACAATGAGGGTCCCATAAGATTATATTGCCTAGCAATGTCACAACCATCCTACATTTGTTCATGCGTGATGAAATTAGCTAGGGATGTATTTTTTAGAACATGTCTCATTAAACAATGCATGACTATATATCAACATCAAAGATATCAAAAGCACATTGGGTGATGAAAAATTGCAAAGGGTGTATACAGTATAAAACCACGAAAACTTAAAAATTGGCAAAATGCATATGGTGGGGTTTCTCGCCACACACCAAGCAAGTGAGCAATTCTGCAGTAGACACTAGCTGGGTGTCCTCTACTCCAATTCAGTTCTGCCGCTATGTGCTTGGGGACAGCAGCAGATGCCCCAAGCTGAGTGCTCAGTCCCCAAGGCTGCACACCCTCAGATGCCAAAAGCAAGCTTGAGATAGTTTTCCCTGTGCTTCTGACTCACTGACTATAAATCAGGGTTCCCTCAACCCTCTCCTTGGGTTCAATTAATTTGCTTGAGCACTCACAGAACTCAAAGACTTACCTATGTGTTCTGGTTTAATACAAAGGATACTACAAAGGAACAGATACATAGGGCATGGTGGGCTCGAAGGGTACAGAGTTTCCATGCCCTCTCTGGGTGCCCCACCATCTACATGTTCAGCTATCCAGGAAGCTCTTTCAACCATATCAAAAGGTGACTGGACAAAAGGGTCAGGATCCAGTGGACAGACCAGGCGGGGAAAACCAGCAAGGCCTGTCAGTCCAGATTCTTCAGCATTCTTTCCTTCAGGGTATGGGGCAGGATCCCTTCTGAAATGGAGTCTTATCATCTACTATCAGACAAAGTAAGTTACAGAATTTCTCCAGGGCCAGCTCCGAGGCAGGCAGAAGGTCAGTTTCTGTGGCCTGCCTCTGCCAAAAGAAATTCTAGCTTCTGTGTCCTCCCTTGGGGGAGAAGCCATGAGCCAGAAACTTGGATGAAAACACATAGATCACAAATATCACAGTTGTTAAATAGACATGGGGGTGCAATACATCTATAAATCTACATTTCTATATGTCAACTCTCATCTCTTCAATAAATGTTTAAGAGATGTTCATTGCATTGCCAAATACGACCTTCCTATTTAACAAAAGGGTGGTATTTAAGCAAATCACAACCATATGACAGAATATATAAAGCCACGAATACCAATTACTTGTTCAATTCTTGGGAGGGGCCATTCAGCAGAACCTGGAATGAAGACCTGGGGAAACAGGGTTCCAGACAGAGGGAATAGTAAAAACAAAGGAAGGCCTGTGGCAGCCCCTGTGGCAGGGGCCAAGAGAGGAGGAAGGTGCAGGACAAGGAGCCCCATCCCCCAGGAACTTCTAGGCCTGGGCAGGGAGTCTGGGCTACAGGAAGCTGCTCCTTGAGCATGCCGTGGCCTGATTCAAGGATTAAAAAATGACTCTGGCGGCTTGCAGGGTGGACAGACTGAAGGGGCTAAGAGCTGGGAGTTGGTGAGGAGGCTCCCACCACAAGCCAGGCCAGAGATGAGGGCAGCTCAGGCCAAAGAGCAATGGGTGGGAGAACTGGTTGAAATATTTGAAGATGGATATACAGGACCAGCTGATGACCTACCTGGGTAGTATTATAAAGACAACACAGCTGAAGAGAAAGATGCTTGTGATACAAAATTAAAAGTGGGAGGGGACTTCCTACATGGACTACAATCATGTAAAAATTATACACAAGCTGTAGTTTTTGAAGTAGGTTTTTATACAGAAGCCAGACAATTATATTAATCTACAAAAAATTTGTTCTGTGCCAAGGTTTTAAGTATGCTTGTAAAAACTCGATCATATTTCTCTAACAGATTTTTTTTTTCAAATTATGCAGAGACAGGAGTAGCTTTGGGGAGCATTAGGATGATATACAATACTTCCTTAAAACTGAGACTGTAAGATGCTATAATTGATCGTGTAAAAATTAAATACACTGGTGCTCACTCATTCAAACAAATATTGTGTTCTTCAAGGAAGAACTGAGAGGAGGGGTCAGGGTGCCCTCTGATTCCCAGAATTCCTTGGCATCCAGCCCACTCTGGAGTGGGGACTCATTGGTAACCACTGAGGACACACCTGGTACAGGAAGGTACTGGGAAAATCAGGACCACTTGGGTCAAGTCTCCTGAAAAAGAGGACAGATTCAAGGAGTGTCTTTGAAAACCTCTTTAAAAAAGGAAATATTGCAAGGTGGCCTGATGACATTTATTTACTTTTTGGTTGGGCTGTCATATAAAGTAACCTAAGAGTGACACCACCCAATTAACAATGATAATGTTCCTGAAGCCAAGCCCTCATAAAGACAATAATCACTTTGTTTTGTGAGCTGGTTTTATCAATAAACTGTGCAGTCTGACTGTCTCCCAACTCAGCCCCAGATAGAGTACTCAAAATAAAATTGTTGGTATTTTTCTTTCAATTGGTAGTGACAGAGAGGCAGGGGGTCAGTTTCTCGACTTCTAGATTTATTGCCCTCTGTTCACTTTCTCCCTTTATGAGGAAGAGAATTAAGAAAAAAGAAGGAAGTATCCCCCAAATTTTGGTTCTATCACCTTCAAAGATTCGCACTGGGCTGCCCTCCCGCTGTTGCTATTTCCAAAAGAGATGCAAGCTGTACCCCCTGCTCCCATCCACAACAGACCCAGAATAACATCAACCTGGCTGGAGCACATCTCTCCAGTCCCTCATTCCCTCAGCCCACGTTGCAAAGACACGCAGGTATGCCCTCCCGCTCCATGCCTCCACCCCTGCTCTTCTTCCCATCCTACCAAGGTTATGCTCCTTTGGCGGTTGCACCTCTGCTCACACTCAGCCTTCTACCTGGCACATTTGCCCTTACCTGCCAACCACGCCTGTGCCCTCAGATCCCAGACAGAGTAACTTCTTCAGGGCCACCTTCCTAGAAAACCTGGGCCAAAGCTGGCTCCAACGTTATCTTCTTTCTCAATGCCTGGCATTTTCCACCAATCACCATCCGCACTGGGTGACCAATGACCATTTGACTGGGGGATTAGAGCAACAGAGTAAATGCTGCAGAATGGAATGAGCAAGAACCTGTTCTTCACCAGCACCTCTGTGCTTTGCACTGGGGAAACCTGTCCTCTCAAAACACCGGGCAAGCAGTGAGGTCTATCACTGAACATTTGGGAGACCTGAGGCTTCCACCAAAATGCATAAAGACAAGACTTAGCTTCTGTGTTCTACTCCTTCACTCCTCCCTAGGCCTCAAAGGGCCTGTCTGTGAAATGACAGACAGAGCTCACACCCTACCTTTCATGGGCAAGGGGCTGAGCCAGGTCAAAAAAATACAACTTGTGACCCTGAACCAGGAAATAATTTGTTTTGCTATTTTTTCCCCACCTCTAACATGATTATTTAAATTTTTTCTTAGGGACATGTGACACTGTCCAGAGACATTTTTTGGCTCCCATAACTGGGAGGGGTGCTACAGGAATCCAACAGTGGAGACCAGGGAGACTCCCAAATTTCCTACAATGAACAGGACAGCCCCACAACAAAGATTTTCAGATTTAAAATGTTACCAGTGTCATGGCTGAGAAACTCTGCTTTTAAAGGACATCATGAGACAGTTGACAAAATCTGAATAAGGAGTCTGGGTTAGATCACAGCACTGTCAGAATTCATTTCCTAATTTCAGTTGTTACACTGCAGTTATTTCAGGGCACGTCCTTGTTACAGAACACCCACTAAGCATGTAAAGATGGTGGTCAGGGTATCCTCAACTTACTCCCAAAGGGTTGAGGCAGGGTGGGAGGAGAAATGAAAAGTGATAAAGTTAATGGAATAAAATATGAGCATTGGGAAACCTGAGTTGTGTTATAGTTTGTACAATATCTCTAAAAATTATTTAAAAATTAAAAATATTTGAAACGAACAAAAAAAGTCAAGAGGCTGCTGCCAATCCACTTTCTGCCTGGCACCTCTACGATTTCACAGATAGGGGTATGGGACTTCCTGAAAGAACTTCCCAGGTAAGCTTGCCACAGATTTAGAAGGAGGAAGAGGAAAGAAAAAAGGTCCGAAAACATTTAGATGCTGTCACTGGTCCCAAAGTCATTTTGAAAATCTCTCTTCTACTGCCTTCACTTGACTGCTTCCCCCTCCATATTCTTTGGAAAAGTCGCTGGGGTCAGTGAGGAGCATTGGAATAAACACCCTTCTTGACCAGATCCCTTCGTGTAGACCCAATTACTTCCTTAGAGAAAATCTAGAACTGAAATCGTGGGGGTGAGATTTGTGTTCGTACCAGGCTGACTTCGAGACAGGCACATGGATTCACACCCACACACAGCACGTGAGATTTTTCTGTGTCCTCACATTCTCACTGTACCTAGTTTTATTAAACTTTTTAAGTTCTACAAATTTGATAGGCAAACACTTTTTTGCTTTTATTCCTTGTCTAGTTTTATTTGTTTTTTTAAATATCTTTAATTAATTTATTTTTATGTGGTGCTGAGGATTGAACCCAGGGCCTCACCCATCCTAAGCAAGCACTCTACTGCTGAGCCACAACCTCAGCCCCCTAGTTTTATTTTTATGAATAACAAATCTGTACTTTCTTATTCTTATTTCTTTCTTAATAATATTCAAGAGTCCTGTACAGATACACTGGCCATTGGAGCTCTTCTCCAAGTTGCCAACACGAGTCCTTTTTCTTTTCTTATCCCTGGGGTCATTCACTATGTATCATTGATGTACAGAGGGGCCTCTTCCATCAAATGCTTTGCAGTTGTTTTTCCCAGCTTGGCAACTGTCTTGCCTGCCCTCTGCAGGCCTCAGCCTCTCCATGTTTGTGTGGCTTCAGCCACTGGTGGAGCAACCTGCCTGGTTACAAAGTTGCATAATTCCTGTTAATTTCAGTGTCTAGTTTTGCAGAATATGCAAGTTTTTCCAAGAACAAACATATCATATTTCAGTAAGAATCTCTGTACAAAGTTTGTTTGTTTTGTTTATTTATTTATTTGGCAGTGCTGGAGTTGAACCCAGGAATACTTTATTCCTGAGCTACACTCCCAACACTATTCTTTTTTCTTTTCTTTGGAGACAGGGTCTCCCTAAATTGCACAGGCTGGCCTTGATCTTGCAGTCTACCTGTCTCAGCCTCCCAAATCGCTGGGATTACAGGTATGTGCCACTGGGACAGCTAAAGTTTAATTTGTACACTCAAGCTGATGGATCACTTTCTTCATAGTTGTACCATGCTTACAGTTCATGCTGTGCTTAGGATGGCCCTCCCATGTCAGGATTATTAAAATGTCCAGTGATATTTTCTTTTAGAACTATTATGGTTAATTTTTAGATCCATTGTATCTTTGAATCATCTGGATTTTATTGAGTTTAAAGGAGTTCCATAGGGATTCAGCTGAACTTTTAAAATAATGATGGAGTCTTAGGATAAGCACGTGAGAATTTACATATATTAACTATTCTAATCCTCCCAGCATCTCTAAGTGTCAGAATTCTTACTGTCCCCCATTATACAATGGATGCATTACAACACTGAGAGGTAGAACAACTGGAGCCACATCATATAGCTAGCAGGTAGTGGACCCTGGTTTTTCTAAGCGTCTGGACCAGAGGCCACAGCCCTAACCACTACCCATGCTGCCTGCTCTTGGCCCTAGGAGACCCTTGAGCTCCTAGTAACTCCTCCTCGTTATTCTTCTTTCTCTCACTCCCAACTTCCAATCTCTCAAGTACTTTGAGAGTTCCTTAAACACAGAACGTAGCTAATGCTTCCCTTTTGACCCATTCTGACTTTGTCCCAAGCCAGGGCACCATGTCATGTGGGGTATGACTGATCTTGTCAGTGGTTCAACTTCTGAAGGACTTATTACATGACTGCCTTTTGCTCTGTAGGCTATGCTACCAGATTCCTTTCTCGTCTAGTGATTTAACATGGAGCTCTTCTTCTAAACAGTGCTGGGATTAGAGGACATTGGGCAGCCCCCAAGGTGGCCTCCAGCGATGAACCCCCTACACTGTTTACCTATTAGGCTTTGCAAGCACTATTATTTTCTCATAAGGGTCATGATGTGAAAGATAAGGGCACACTAATGTCCGAAGGTTCACATTGTACTGTTAATTGTGGTCAGGGAGGCAGAGTAGGCACTACTACTGACTTCCCATTAACTATACCCTTCTTAGTATCAAATCCCTGAGCCCCTGGAAAGACTACCAGTGTTAGCCACCCACCCCGGCAGCAAAATATGACCACGAGGCTAGGTTCTGGCCAATGAATAGAAGAAGAGGTATATAAGCTTCTCCCAAAGGTTCCCCTGCCTTGGGAAGCTTAGTCATGACAGCTGGAGTTTCAGGAGCCTTCTTAGACAGGAGGTGACCTTAAGGATGGAAACCATCATTAGAATGGTGAAACCAAAAGAAGGGAAAATCCTTGGCCCCTGAGGGCAGTAGGGCCACACCAGCATTGCCTGTCTCTGAACTTCATTTATATGAAAGAAAAATAAAGATTATCAGGTGAAGTCACGGTTCTATGCAGCAAATGTTAATCCTTACTGATATAGCTCCCTTTAAATGACTGGGAACTCTCATTCTCTAACTCTCCGTAGCAAAAACAGGATATCTCACTTGGCCTCCATCTTACCAATCTCCCTCCCATCTCTTGGGTTTTGCTGCTCTAGTCTGGGGTTCAGGTCATTTCCTATTTTCAAGTAATTAACTTTTACACTTACACTTGCGTTTTATCATCCCTAAGCATTCTTGCCCAATATTTGTGATCAGACTCTCCACGCTTCTGAGACAGCCTGAGCAGCTGTCAGAGTTCAGGACCCAAATCCCCCACAGTCCTCTCCTTCCCAAAGTGTCCCCTTAGTAGTAGACAAGGAAGGCCAGCTAGCATCAAGGGGTAAACTCTGAGATTCAAAAAAAAAAAAAATTTAAATTCCAAATCAGGAAAACTTTATTTTATTAATAGAGCAATACTTTGTGAATCCACAATGCCAATTCTGGCCCCACCTTTCAATGTGTTCATCTGTTTAATTGTTAACCTAAATCATTTCCTGGAAAGGAAACTTTATTTATAAATGAACAATAGTTACTTTTCCAAAGCCTCAAATGAGATCATCTGGATATTAAAAGATTTCAAAGTTATCCAAAAAAGGTCTATCTCCAGCCTTAGGATAGGCAGTTAGACAAAATAAATAAACCATACAAGTTAAACCTGACAGCAAAACGATGCCAGGCTACCTGAACTAGGTTTCAAATCAACAGGAACATAAATTTGGCTTGTCGAAAGTGACAGAGGACAAGCTACTCTAAAGCAAAATACAAATAAGGAAATACAAACTTGTAATAAGAGAAAAGTAGTAAAGTACCTCATCAGGTGATGCGGACACTGTGCATGAGCGTCAGGTGCAATCCAAGTGTCTAAGAAGTGCACACTTGAAGGGTATGAATAACCACTGAGGGAGGACCCCGCTCTGCTCTCCCAGGCTAGGAGTGAGCCTGCTGGGGTCAAGACAGTAGCAGCAGAAACCAAGAGGGTTCTGAAAACATTAAAAGTGCAGCCACACTGGAGGAGAGAGGAACGATCAGGTGTATGGGGTTTCTTTTGGCAGTGATGAAAATGTTCTCAATTGATTGTGGTTATGATTGCACAACCATGTGGGCCTACTAAAAACTATGGAATTGTAATATTTATATGGATGAATTTTATGGAATACAAATGTTATCTCTATGAAGGCAGTTCCAGAAAGAAAAAAAGGTTGGGGTGTGGCTCAGTAATAAAAGTTTTAATGAAACACAGTCTCACCTGTCCCCCCTACAATAAAGGAGACTCCTGACTTGCAAAGCTAAAGTATGTCCTCTCCAGCCCTTCACAGAAGTTTGCCAAGCCATGCTCCAGGCCAAAAGAGCCATGTCCCTCCCTGACCAGCCTCACCCCAAGTCTTCCAGCCCAGCAGGGCTGAGAGGTGACCAACACCAAGAGGCCTTTCCTGAAAGCCACCAGCACAGCTCAGCCATCTGAGTGCCTGTGACCTCAGAATCTTCTTGAATCCAGGTTCATCTGGTTCACAATTCCTCCTTTACTCCCCCTCTGTAGTTCACTGTGCACAACCATTTCATAACCCTGTGACTCTGGGCCAATGGAATGTAAATGGACATGACTTATTCCACGTCCAACCAGCGGCTCCGAATGTACTGTGTGATTGGGTGCGCCCTCTTGAGTTCCTGTCTTCTGCTGCCCCTTTAGGCCAAATCTCAAATGACAGATAAAAAGAAGCAAACCCCAGATGAAGCCTAGTCAATCCTAAGGTCACCTGTGACCGTCAGTAAGAAATAATTGTTGAGGCAGGCACTGAGATTTCAGAGTTGCTCTTGGCATTTCTACAGCAACGCCTGATTCAAAGACATGTAAAGCATAACATGTCTGATAGCTAGAAGAATAAAGTTCTCTCCTTACATGTAGACTAAGCAAGAAAGAAATGGTCACACTTGGCTTTAATAACACTCTGCCTTACAGGAACTACTTCTAGAACTAGCTCCAGCAAATAGAGCTGATAGGCACAGAATTAGAGTGCAGAAGAGAGGCTGAGAGGAAGGATTTCTTATGTTCTACACAATTAAAGCTGCCTTTCTTGTCAGACTACCCTGACAAGTAATTCCCTTTTCCTGCAATCTCTTTCAAATGCTGAAAACCCAGGGACTTGCAGGAATCTGGCCTTGGCCTTCAGGCTCCCAATTCCTGTTGTTAGTGCATCCTTACACCACTAGGTGGTGTTGCAGCCTCACCTGGACAGACCTCTCATTCTCCCTTGTCGAGGGCAGTGAGAATTCAAATCAAAATGCAAAGCAAAGGAGAATGGGCACCTGCAAATTTTTAGGTCCTTTCACAGTTCAGATTCGCTCCTTCCCTTTTCTATTTACGTCACATACCTACAGGGCACGCGCATACACACACACACACACACACACACACACACAGAAATAGCAATTAAAATAGCATTGAGCACTGGAATTGGAACCTACAGGTATAGCAATCTGAATGATCTGTTCAAAGGACTTTTCAATGCTGACAAGAGTATAATTATGTGTTTCTCTAAAAAGCTGACAACTACCGTGGGGAGCTGAGTAAGAACCAAATTCCTCCCAGGTAAAGAGATGGAATGTCAGGATCCCTCAGCACGGCTTGCCCTTTCTGCATAGCTGGAGGCTGGAGGGAAGGGCTGCTTCAGGAAGAGGACCCTGCCCACTGGCTTGGCCTGTCTTTCCAATCATTAGGAAGCAAAACTTTGAGCAGGGGTGTAGCTCAGTGGTAGAGCAGCTGCCTAGCATGTGCAAGACCCTTGGTTGGATCCCCAACATCGTGAGGACAAGAGGGAGAAAGAGGTTCTTGCAATGTTTGAGCAAGTAGGTACCTACACCTTCCATCCCCCAGTGGTCATCTCCTACAGAGCCCAGAGCTTTCAACCTTCCTACTTCATTTTATTCAAAGTTCCTCTCTCTCTCTCTCTCTCTCTCTCTCTCTCTCTCTCTCTCTCTCTCTCGTATGGGGATTGAACTCAGGGACACTCAAACACTGAGCCACATCCCCAGTCCTTTTTGTATTTTATTTAGAGACAGGGTCTCACTGAGTTGCTTAGCACCTTGCTTTTTGCTGAGGCTGGCTTTGAACTCATGATCCTCCTGCCTCAGCCTCTCACACCGCTGGGATTACAGGTGTACACCACCACACCTGGCCAAAGTTCTTCTCTTCTTGCTCATTTAACTCTAATAATTAAAAAAAAAAAACCTATGGTACATTGATCAACCACTAGGTAACACCTGTACTAGCTTCCTGCTTCTGGCCAAACCCCAGACCATCCCAAATGTGCATCATGATATATGCCTTTATTATCACAGAACCCATATTATGAAAGAGGGTAGAAAGGTACTTGTTACTCAGATGCAATGGGGAAAGGGCACGTTTATAACAGGCCAGCCTGGTCACATGTTGGGAAAGCATCAAAGGACATGAACCCAGCTTGGCCTGTGACCTTTCGCCTATATCTCAGTTCTCCTGAATGTTGCAAAGCTTCTAAAGCCACAGCCAACCTAGATCCACCTATAGCTGCACTATTTTAAAATGGAAAGAAGAAATTGTTTCTCTAGTAAAGAGGGAGAGGAGAAAGCAGATGAAGAAAAGGGCACAGGAGAGATGGAGCGAGGAGAGGAAGAAGAAGGAAAGTGGGGAGGAGGAAGAGGGGGCAGAAACAGGTGGGAGGAGGGGAGACATGGTTTGGGGAGGGGAGAGAAAAGGACAAGAGGAACAGAGAAAGAAAGGAGGAAAAGAAAACTAAAAACGAAGGTTATCCCAGAGACTCCTATGGAAACAGTGTGCCCAGGGGACCCTGGTGTTGCCACAGCTGCTAATGCTGCTGCAATTCACAAGTGATAAATACCTTGTAGCCCTTCCCAGAACAATCCCCAGAATTGTTTGCTCTGTTCTGCAAGATAGATGTCTGGAAAACTTAAAGACTAAAATCAAAAAAATGTGGTGATCCCTGGTACATTTATTATAAGGCACTCTGTAGGCCCAGAAGGTGACCCAAAGCACACTCCCTCTCTTTCAGAATTCAAAATCCAAGCCCAACAGGCAGTGAAAAGGACCCAGCTATGCAGCTGCTGCCCTTCCTCCCACTACTACATAGGAGGCGGGCAAGCAAATACTGTACCAGAAAATTCCAATGTGAACTGGGGTGGTTAGAAGCAGCTTTGGAGAAATTGGCAATTAAGTTTAGATAGAAGCAAAAATAGCTGCTAATGTTCCTTTAACACTGTCATGCACCACAGCACTAGGCTCTTCACAGGTATCATCTGAATCAGCGATCGTTTTCTTATGCCCCTTTTAGAGATGGAGAAACAGGGTCAGATACTGGATGAGCTGCCCAAGGTTACAAACCAGGAGTGCTACCACCATGAATTACATCCAGATGTCTCTGCCCCAAAGCCAATGCACTTGAGGCCTAAAATCTCAGAAAGTCACACTGCTTCTCCCTGGGGAATATCAATGGGGTCTGATCAGGCCAAGATATGTGAGTAAGGTGTGTTCCCAAAGGAGAGAGTTCATGATTCCTTAAGAAAGTATAATGGACCAGTGTTCAATCATTTTACACCCTGTGTACGTCCAATAAGGATTCAACAGAACCATAAGAATAAACATAAAATAAGAGCAACCTCTATACTTTATTAAAGAGAATAAGGCAGGAGAGTGCAAAGGAAAGACTTTACCAGAATAACTGCTCAATGAACACCTAAGGTAACTGTGCTTCCTAGAAGCCAAAGCAAAAAAGAGAAACAAGCACACACTTATGATCTAATAAGTGGAAGAAGACTCAAGAAAGAAATGAATAGTTCTAGCATGAAACTCAAATGCTCATCAAAAAACTTCTGAGATAAATATGGAATAACAACAGAAAGAATCTTTAGTCATTTTTTATGAATGATTCAGAAAGACTAATAATGTCTATAATCAACTAGTTTTTGATTTTCAAGTGGAGGTCATACTTTAAAGATCTATGAAAACATTTTAATTGAGAGTCAGTGCCTTTCAATAAACTATAAAAATGCACAGGGCTGTGCTTTTCAATATATTGCCATTAGCCACGTGTGCCCATTTAAATTAAAACTAATTCACATTGTATAACATGTTAAAATTAATTCTTCAATCACAATAACTGCACCTCAGGCACTCAAAGGCCACACATGGCTAGTGATAGAGATGTAGAATACTTCCATTGGACTTTACACAGAGCTTCAGAGGGGATATCTTTGAAGTATTCTCACAAAAAAAAAAACATCATTTGCTTTTCCCAATAAGCCCTTATTCCCATTTGATGGCTAGATAAACATATTCTGCCTCCCCAATAACTTCAGAGGCCTGCACAGCCTGCACCCCCTGCAGGCCACGCCCCATCACACCCAGCAGATTCCACTGCAAGTCTGGCCAGCCCTGACACTCCCAGCAGGACAAGCACAGAGAGGAGCCAGCCTCCGGGATCAGGGAGGGCAGGAATGGAACAAAAAGAAGGACTCCCTGGGAGCAAGGAAAGGGAAAGAGAAGAGTCAGCCTGGGGTAAGGAGAACCATACTTCTTCAGGACAGTTGCAAGCATGTTGATGGAAGAAAAAAAAAAAAAAACAGAATAAATCTGGGGCCCAGAATAGAGAAGAGAAAACCCTAGGGCCCAGATTCCAAGACAGCAAGAGAGACAGAGGAGAGGAAAGGAGCCTGTGAACAGCGACAACCGCAGGGCAAAATTCAAACAGCTCTGCAGCTGCTGCCCTTCCTCCCACTACTAACCCAGAAACAGACATCCAGGGTTTTCCTCCAGGCCAGAGAGAGATGGATGGAAGGATAGGCAGACAAATTGGTAGGCAGATGGACAAATGATTGCGAGACAGATAGACAGATAAATAGGTAGATCAGTAGGCAGGCAAGCTAAATTAAAAAGCAGTATGAACAAAGAAGCTGATTAATTAAGCACTTACTGTATGCTAATGGCCTAAGCACTCTGCATGCACTACATTTAATGCTCACAGCAATCTTGTGAGGCAGGCACTATATAATAAGTCCCTCTCTACAGCTGATAAAGAAAAAAATATATAAATAATACCTTGTTTAGAATTACAGAGGGAACCACTTCATGAGCTCAAAGTGGAGATGGTTAGAAAGTGATTTGTAGGGCTGGGGTTGTAGCTCAGCGGTAGAGCGCTCGCCTAGCACATGTGACACACTGGGTTCGAGCCTCAGCACCACAGAAAAGTAAATAAAAGTAAGTAAAGGTGTTGTGTCCATCTACAACTTAAAAAAATTTTTTTTTAAATAAAGTGTTTTGTTGTGTCTATCTCAAGTTGTGCAAAAGACAATAAAAACTGCTCTAGGACTAGGGATGTAGCAAGGCCCTGGGTTCAACCCTTAACACCACAAACAAAAAATTTTTACTCTAGGAAATACCACAAGATGCTCAACTTCTACACACAGAGACGAACAAAAATGGAGACCACAAGTGCCACTGTTTTCTACACCTGAACAGGCAAAGAATAAAGCATTGGATAATACCCGGGGTGCAGATGATGTGGCTCACATTCTCCCCGTGTTATCTGAATAATACACAAACTACAACCTCTGACAATATTCACCAAAACTGAGGTCCCTGCTCAAGGGAGTCTCACAGTTTCACTGCATGTTGGCTCGGATACGTGGATATCCCCCAGCCCTGTGTACAACTGCAAAACACTGGAAACGATCCACAGATCCATCACTGGGAATTCATTAAATGAACTGTGGCTCTTGGAAACAATGAACAATATGTCACCACAAAAGGAATGTGATGGATGTGTGCTAAAGGGAAAGGTCTCCAGTACAGAGCACAAAAAGCAACGGTATGGTGACTAATGTCCTCATTCGTAGAAAATTTTTAAAGGGAGAGGGACTATGCATACATTCGCATGCTCAGAACATTAACCTGCTCAGGGTGGAAAACCCCCAGGGTGCCTGTTTAAACTTCTGGGCTTTTTCTGTGACACACTTTTTCATGCTGAGGCAACTTAGGGTGGGCTCTGGGAAGCAGGACTTTTTTAAGTTTCTACAGAGGCAAGACAGAACAGTGCAAAACTCTTTCAAACTGCAAGGGAATATAAAAGCAATTTGATGAATCACAATTACTTTCTTTCTCCCCTGGAAGGAAATAGGACAGAAAACATCCAAGTGAATAGAAAGTAATAAGGACAAAGGTTATTTTGTGAAACTTCTGTTTGAGGTCTTATATATGAATATGAGGACTCACAGTATAAAACAATGAGATTTCTGGTTTTTTGGGTTGTTTTGTTTTGTTTTGTTTTACCGTGAATCACAGTCAAAAAAGTTCACAAAATATGGGGAGTCATTAAGAGGGCTTTAGTCCCTAAGACAGACTGCCTAGATTTTAAGCTTGGCTCCACCACTAAACTGTGCAACTTTGAACAGGTCACGTATGTAAGTTCTCTGTGCCTTGAATTTCCTCATTTGTAAGAGGAGACGATGGTAAGATATACTTCATAGGGTTGTAATACTGTGTGACTGTGCCTCCAAGATATCCACCCCCCAATACGCCCCACCCCCTGGTCCTTACCTGCTCTGTGTGGTGACCTTCCACACTGAATCACCACCACTAGCCCATAAGTCTAAGAAAATATGAAGGAGTGACTTTGTAACTTCTAAGGTTAGGTTATAAAAGGCCCTGCAGTCTCCACCTTGGACTGCTCACTCCTGGCCACAGTGCACCCTGTGTCCTCTCTCAGTCACTCTCAATCATAGGCCCTACGGGCTTAGCTGGGCAGGAAGAACTGGAACCAGGGGCTGAAGCCCAAGACTGGCTCCTAAGTCAAAAGGTGACTTTTTTTTTTCAATTATAACTTATTATTTACCTGTCTCCTAAAATGGCTGGAGGCAGGTGAAGACTGTAATACTCTTCTGTGATATAGTAGATATATTAAAAACTAGTTTCTAGTGCAAAACTTAAACCAATTAGAAGGAAGACAAAAATATACCACGCACCTGAGAACTATAGCCTCAATTACATGTCAAGAATCTTACCAATACACTATAACTACATTTTACAATTTACATCAAAAACCCTGTGTGATGCCGGGCCTGTAATCCAAGCTACTTAGGAAGCTTAGGCAAGAAGATGGCAAGTTCAAGGCCAGCCTGGGAAACTTAGGGAGACTCAGTCTCAAAATAGAATTAAGAAGGGCTGGGAATATAGCTTGGAGATAGAGTACTGGGTTTCATCCCTAGTACCGCCGTCCCCTCCCCCCAAGAAAACCCTTCCATGGTACTACATTTACCCACTCCAGGATGAGGAACACAAAAGAAGGAGCCAGCCAGTGGCCTCAAAAGTCATGTATACCATATTTAAAAAGCATCGTGAGTGTTTTGTGTTTTTGGAAAGATGTTATGTCTAGAAATCAGCATAACAGAACTCCCAGGACTCCCTCCCTCATTCCACTCACTTGCAAAACTGATCAACTGTTAAGCAGGGGAGGGCCCACAGAGAGAGAAAGCAAAAAAAAACAAAAACAAAAACAACAAAAAAAAACCTTCTGAATTACAAATGTGGAAAATACTTGCAATTCCCTAGTTTCTGAATTAATTTTCTCACTCTTCAACAAAGGGAGATTTTACTGTCCACTCTTTTCTGTTTATAGCCACATAAGTTATCACTCAGACTACAACTTTTCAATGGAAAACACTTCTTAAAAATTATACTGGGTGGAAACTGGTAATGCCTTACTTTAGTTAATAAAATGTACAAGTCCAAATGTTTTATTTGAGCATATTCTTGGAGGATAAAACATCAAGTTTGATGACTTAAATTAGTGATAGGAAAAGAAAAATTCCTAAATAGTGGCCCTTTGATGAAGAGTACTCCTGGGTAGAATTGCTATAAGCACCCTTTCCTAAGCAATTGTCTTTGGGTTTTCAGGATTACAGCCACTCCTTTATACCTCTGGACCGGAGAGCAAGAGCAGTTCTCTGGAATGGACCCCAGTAAAAAGCTGGCCCTGAACATCTGCTAATTCAAAAGGAGTGCAATAATAGCAAGACTCGTGCAGGTTCAAAATGACTTTAGGCTTATTCAATAAGATTTATATGTTTGGAAGCTAGGACTGTCTGGAATGGATAAGAAGAACATGTCTCTAAGGAATTCACTGGTTTCTGGCCCAGACAGCCAAAACCAAAGTGTAGACGGGACAGAAACCAGATGGGTCATCGTACCATCAGATTCCGATCACCTTAGAGGAAATGAGTAAAAAAGTCAGCCCCAAGCAAGAGTGACAAACCAAAGCAGACATGATCAGCAAGCTCTCCATCACCAGGGTGTGGGCTGGGACCACAGGGCCAAGAAGAAAAGACAGTGAGGAAAGGTGGAAGGGAGCGAGGGAGACACTGTCTAACTCAGTTCTTCACGAGTGAAAAACTCCTTGCTGGCCCAGGAGAGGCTCTGAGAAACCAGGAGGAAGATGCAAGATTAGAGAAACAGCCAAATTGGAAAGGCCAAGAGGAGACCTTAGCGACCTTGCTCAGCTGCCACAGAGAACTGTGAAGGGAAAGGGGGTCAGAGTCCAGAGAGCCTTGTCCCAACTTAGCCCTGTGCTCTTGACCTTCAGGTGCCACTGGCCGTCTCTGAGCCCAGACCAGGGGATGCAGTAAAGATATGCAGCTTCCAACACCCCTCACCCTGCCCATCAATCATTCAACATTGCAACCTCCCTACCACACAGCCACAGAGCAAGAGAGAAACAATTTCTCTGGTCTTTTCTCCTTTCTAGCCATACCACAAAGAAAACAAACAGCAGACACACCCGGAGAAAACACTTACCACAAGAGTTTGTCTGAATGACCTTCCCCGGGCAGAGTGCTGGCACAGGCTGGGCCTTTACAGGCTGCCCCAACTGAAAAACCAATGCCATGTGCAGAAAGAAACTCCAAAGGCAATTCAGAGAGAAAAGAGATCCTCCATGGGAGGCCAGCTTGGGTACGGCTGCTCTTCTGAGCCTTCCTCAGCAGTTTTCTGAGTTTGCTTGTTGGGACAAATCCTAAGATTGTGAGCTGCCCTGGGTGCACAATGCGTTACGTAACTCCAGCAGCCTGGGAACACTATCGGCTCATCTTGTTAAACCACCCCAAACAAAAATGACGCACCCCAAAATGTGATACCTCTAAGTTGTGGGTAGGGGAGAAGCAGGGATAACAGGGCTTTGTGACCAGCATTCAGTTTTGCCTAAAATTCAAAAGAGAACAAAAAGTCTGTTCATCTCGGAGCTCACAGGGAACTGGGGGTGGAGTGCCTGTACCAGAGGCTGGATACCAGGCAGTGTCCCAGGACTGCAGTGGGCAAAGCCTCGGGGCCACACACACATTCTTAGGGAAATTCAAGGTCTCTCAGAGAATGCTTTATTTCAGTCTATGTCTTCCTTTCAATAAAAACCATCTAGTAAGACTTTATCCTGAGCAGGTTCCGCATCATCTGGCTACCCAGAACCTCAAATGCCAACAGTGCCCATGTTTATGCTTCTGTTTACTGAGTCACTGCCGAACGTGACAGCACTGAGCTGTTCCTCAGCTCTCCTATGCTGCTTGCTACAGATATCCCAGCAAAGGACCTTGAGTTACAATGTCCTGTGGGGTTTGAGGTTTCAGCATTGCATTCTGCCATTTCTTTGCCCTCTGTGGTCACGTTCAGAAAAAGAGAAACTGGTTAAACAGGCTGGTTGTTTCCTGGATTTCATTGGTACAGACTCTGCTAAAATCCCAAGGGTAAGTTCACGTGTTCAGACAAATGAAGATGCAGCTGGGATATCAGCTCCTCCATGAAGCCACCTGGTCCTCCCCAGCCTCTCCCTTCTAAGGCTGCTATAGCCCCTTCCTCAGTGTCCTCCCCTGTGTTTCTGCCTAACACCCAGGAGATCCTCAAAGCCTAACTGGTAATACAGAACAATGAGAAGCTATTGGAAGCAAATGTACATATTTTAAAGTGGTACCAGGGCATTATTTCAAATAGGAAAAAAGCAAAAAGAAGACAAAAATGAAAAATAGAGCAAACTTCTATATGAATGCAACAGGTTTAACTGTAGTTTTGTTACTTGTTGCTGTTCTATACACCATCCCACACCACTTCCATTCCCAGCCCTCTCTTGGCACTAGCTCAAGGGCTTGTCTCAATGTTCCCCTGGGGAAAAGAAACAAGGAAGAGCTCCAGTACAAAGTGTGTGAACAGTAGATGCTACCAGTGGACCGGGAGGTGATTATTCAGTTCCTGGGACACTGGGAAGCTATGACTGACACAAGCGTCTGAAGAATGGATGTCTGTGCAGATCTGGATGGTCACTGCATGTAGAGGAAATACTGCATGTGGTTCTCTGTTTCTGCATCCCACGATGACACTACTATTACACCTACCTCTGTCTGAAGAAACAGCCTCAGGGAAAGAAGAAAGGGGACAAACTACACTAGCATCCATGATGGGCCATGCCCGCTGCCCAGGATTCAGTGTTAATATTTTTAACCATCATGACAGTTCTAGAAGGTGTCATCTATATCTCAGGCAGGTCAGTGACTGACACAAGTCACAGAATGGTTCACTGGCAAAGCAGGTTCTGGATGGGAGACCTCACAGTCCCAAAGCTCAGCCTCTTTTGCATTTTGGTGGTTCCACCCCACATTCCTCCCCTAGACCTGCTCCCCTGGCTGCATCCCTTCCCCAGTCTTCATTGAAGTCTGCCTCTCTCCATCCATTCCTGGCAGGGAAAGGGCCCCATACCGGTAATGGTGCAGGCATCCCGGTACACTCTGTCGCTGGGAGCATCTTCCACAGCTTCGCTTACATAGTGTTCTTCAGGGATGCCCGGGCTGCAGGCTAGGACTGCATGGTTGCACGCCTCCAAAGGGGGCACGGAGCTGGCCAAAGTGTCGTCGTGCGGAGCTGTGGCGTCCAGCTTGGCAGGTTTCAGGGGGAGGTGCCCACTGCCATCGGGGGCCCCGCTGCCGGAGTCTGGGGCAGTCAGGAGGACAGCCCCCGGTAGGTCTGGCACACCAGCAGGGGAGGCTTATAGAGAATCTATGAGACAATCAGAGAGAAGGATATGGTTACTTAGAGTCTATGAATATATCTAGAAAAACAAAATCTTTATAAAGTTAAGATGATATAGGTTCAGATTGCAAATTCTGAAAAAAGTTTCCTATAAGGCATCTCCTATTACATTCTTCAGTTTCAATAAAAGAATTGCAGTGAAGTTCCATTCAACTAAACAGGCTTCAATGCAGACCAAAATACAAAGCACATGGCTTCATTTACTTGTTGACATCTATTTTGAAGAGCTTTAGGAAATGAATAATCTGCACTACAGCTAGAATGTCCTGAAATAAGGACATCGGGGACACCTGGCAACCACAACCTGTGGGAAGAGCTGTGAGCAAGCATTACAAGGAACACAAACTGACACATCACTATAGGAATTATGTATATAATTATGTATACACAAAGCAAGGAGATGCTGTTATTTGCACACTAAATTGCCTAAGACTTGATGCTTCTCTTAAACTCTTCCAAGTATGATACAGTCTCAACTCTCTAAGAACTTTAAGGCATGTGAACCTTCGGCTACAGAGAGAAATGAGGTGATTCCTTTAAAAACCTGATTAAAACTAGATCTTATTCCAAAAAATATATGCAGTTCCAGGAAATTCAGCCCATTCATAGGTTCGGGGAAGCCAAGGAGCCCAGGTTGAGGCCCTTGGGATTAGTAGATCTAGCTCTCTCTAGAGGCCACTACAGCAACCTTGCAATTAGCATTTCCATTTAAAATCTGCCTGGGAATGGATGAATTCTAGATAGGAAAGAGGGGTGGGAGGGAAAAGTAGGGGGCAGAGGATTGCAAGGATGGTGGAATGTGATGGACATCATTATCCAAAGTACATGTATGAAGACACAAATTGGGTGTCAACATACTTTATATACAAACAGAGATATGAAAAATTGTGGTATATATGTGTAATAAGAATTACAATGTAAAAACAGTACATGTATAAAGACATGAATTGGCATGAACATACTTTGTATACAAAGATATGGAAAATTGTGCTTTATGTGTGCAATAAGAATTGTAATGCATTCTGCTGCCATGTATTTAAAAAAATAAAATCAATTAAAGATAAATAAATAAAATCTGCCTGGGATTAAGACAGGGAAAAGGTGGGGAAGAGAGAGTGTACAGCAGCAGCTATTAAGGATAGCACTTGCCCCAGGAAGAACAAACCTGCATGTAGGTGAGTTCGCCACACATTTCAGGAGAGCTCTAGGGCCTTGGAAGCTGACCTTTAATTCAACAAGGGCCCTCCTCTCCTGGCCTACAATACTGCTTGTGTGTGTGTGTGCACACACAAACACACACCTGGAAAAAATGTTATATGGAAGTATACAATGAATCAGAATGCACTCTGCTGTCATATATACCTAATTAAAATAAGTAAATTAATTTTAAAAATGTTCCATAAGAGCTCAATGAACAAGGCAGGATGCCTACAAAACATTCTTTCATACAAGGGATTTCAAAGTGTGGTCTGAGAACACCTGGGGCTCCTGAGACTGGCTATTTTCTAAGACACTTTCACACATGTAATGGAATTTTCCAGAGACTATATGATGGGTGATGATGCCATTGTTTTGAAGGCTAATTAGTGGAATGTGTGCTTCTGTATTCCTGTGGTTTAAAATCTTAAATTTAACTTCTAATGCATGAATCAGTATAACCCACAGAATTCAATATATACGAATCAACATAACCCACATAAATGAAAGCAGCTGGGAATGTTCAGTAACTTTGAGGGGTCTTGAGACCTCCCCAACAAAAAAGGTTTGCAACCCACTGCTTTATAAAAAATGATGCATTATAGTTCATTTGTGGGGGTGGGGATGTGGTAAAGGGGCTGGGGGTGCAGCTTGGTGGTGGAGTACATAGATAGCATGTGCAAGGCCCTGAGTTCAATCCCCAGCACAAAAATAAAAAGGGAGGTTAGCAGAAATTTCACCTGACATTTCAGTTCTAACAGAAAACATCAGCCCTGAATCTGGGGCATTTTTCCTCAATAAGAGTTTATTTACCAAAGTGTACCAAGAATTCCTCTTATAAATGAATTCAGCCTAAGAGACAAACTTCCTGCCCTCATTGAAATGGACAAATATAAAAATGGAAAGGGGCTAGGGAAGGCTGTGTATTCCTGGTAGAGAGGGAACAGTAACAAGAGAAACTTGGAGCCTCTAGGAACTTTTCTGTAAGATCACATGCAGGTAAAACTGGATCTTCACACCTCCATCAGTAATTCAAATACAAACAAACAGATAAAATGCTGCACAAGGAAGCCCAGGATCACCTAGCATAACCCAAAAGTATCTGGGCACCAGAGGCCTGAGTACAGGTAATTAAAAGAACTCCAGAGAGCCAGGATGGGAATTCCCTAGATGAAGCTAAAGGGACCGCTGCACAATGCCACAGCCTACCTGGTATGGGGTACCAAGGACCTTGCCCCAGGGCTTGTCAAGTTCTTATGCCTGGTCTGGACACTAACTTGTTAAAATCATTAGTGTGTGAAAATCCATTCAGCTGTACTCTTACAATCTACACACTTTTGGGGGAGTGGCGGGCATGGGGTAAGTAAATTTCAACAAAATAGAGAAAAGATTAGTGAATAAAGATATTGAATCTGTGAATTAGCTTCAGAAGTCATCCCTAAGATAAAAATGAAAGTTCCAGAAGAACCCAGAAAAGTCTAAAATCAAAAGGAACAAAGTACAAGACACACTAATGTATCAGTGATTTTCTAGAGCTGAAAACTGCCACCTTTAAATCAAGAGGTTCTACACCAAGATCCAGTTAACCTTCATGAAAAGAAATAGACTTGTAGACATAATCTAGAGAAATTTAAATTCAAAAGATACAGATAAAAATCTAATAAATGTGGGGATAAAAAAAAATCCCTACATCTCTCTGTACCATGCCAGTGGCTGGTAGAAAAAGTTCCTCAGATGTTTAAGTG